>NC_084641.1:34584532-34899532 GCF_019802595.1 Syngnathoides biaculeatus
GCTCACTGGTATTATCATCAAAGTGATTAGTATCATTTGTAGTTTTGATCACAATACATGTCAGTGGCACTTTATTTTCCTGGAGGATGCATTTGGGTTTAGCTTTAGGAAGTTGGGCATAGTGAAAAATAAAGTGGAACAAACAATGATTTTAGTTGATTCTTTGCCAGAAAGAGAGTGCTAAAAGAGGATGCGATTCATGTGGCACACCTTGAAGCAGCCATCAGGTCGAGGTGGCTCGGCTCAAGTTGGAAACCAAAACCAAAGCCAACTTATCCGGCTCCACTCAATTTTCCAAACTCACTATATAGAAAGGCTACTTCAAACTAAGGCAGTCATTTTTGTCACATTGCTTATGTAAAATTTGAATTCAGAGATCATGATTATAATACATTAAAAAAAGACAACATTCAGTCTATGCCCACGGCTCTTTGCCAGTTTTCATGCAAATCTCGTGAAGGCATGAAAGCATGTTGAGAAGTGCTTTGCTTCAGGCCAATACGGTAGTTGCTTGCAAGCTTTGCTTGTGTTGATTACAGTTGTTATGGGTATTGTGACAACAAGCTCAGCGTGTGTGTGCGTGTGCATCAATGTGTGGGTGAGACGGGACTGCGCAGGTATGTGCATTGCAGAGCAAGAAGGATTCAAAAGAAGTGCTTGCAGGTGAAAGTGTGAGGGTAAAAGTTTAGTGATGGTGACTGGGGAATAGTAGTGTTTAAAGGAGCCAATAAATGAACTCGAGCTGCAAATCAGTGCTTCGTGCCACTTTTTGTTCCCACCACCCAACTCAGCTGTGCAACAGGAGAAGGGCGTTAACCCCTAGGAGGACAACCTTGGCCCTGGAAAAGACTTCTCCACTGCTTCCCTGACCACCGGACCACTACTGATTCACAGTTGCACTCAGACTTCCAATCATGTTAGTATTTTAGTGTTGCATTAGATTACAGATATGACAGACAAGACTTTGTTGAACTGGTAATTTGTATGTGTGCGAAATTTAACAACAATTTAAATTTTGTAAAAATACTGGCCTGTGATCTTGGTACTCGGTAGAGTCGATTTTTGTCGTCATTATATTGGTGGGACATTTACAATAAATCTTGGTGAGCAAAGATATGTTTGTGAGGAAGGAATAATTTTTATGTGTATAATATGGCTCTTTGGGACTTTAATGTGTATGATGTGGCTCTTTGCCATAATAGTAATAAATGTGGCTCTTGTTCTTGCACTGGTTGGCCACTCCTGTATTTGCCAACCGGTTATTCTTTTAGGTGAGTGCTGGAGATCTCGAAGGAAACATAGATTAATAGGCTGATTGTGGCACTTGTACTCCTTTTTCAACCAATGTGCCTCTCTGGCTTTAAGATGGAAGTGTTGTGGCTTTGCAGTCGCCATTACTTTGCAGAGGGATGATAACTTTTCGAATCTTGAGACCTCTGTGCTAGCCACTGGTCATCTGTTGCCAAATACTTTAATCTCCCCAAAAACAGCTTGAGCTTCTTGACAGATGACCTCTGGTGGAGTGAAGCTCTGGCGGGGCCATTGATCAAAGGTGTATTCAGCAGGCGCCGGCTGGTGAAGCAGCTTACTAGGTTGCTTTTATACACCTGAGCACTGTCTGGTACTCCGTAGAGCTCCACGTATGTATGTCCGTAGGAACTTAGCATTGGATAGCCAGCAGCAAAAGCATACAGTTTATGCCAATAAAATGGCTTTTGTTGACAGTCTGTGGCTGACAAGCTCTTTTTTGTTTTGCTTCCAAAAGTAATAGACTGATCCTTAGTTCAACTGTAGACAAATGTAGTTTGCAGTGATGCCAGTTGGCCCCTTTACCTTAACAAGTAAATGTTACTATACTGATTACTTCAGGTTAAAAGTAACTTACTTTACCAATTACCTGATTTTAAAAGTAACTAAGCAGCTGTCAGAGGAAAGGAATGTCACAATTCACAATACAAAAAAATAAAATACATTATCTTAACTGTACCCATACTTGCCACAGAAGTTACAGTGATGTCATCAACGTGAACCAACACCTATATAAAATTAAATTAAATTAAAATAACTAAATTAGTGTAGTTGAAGCCACATTAAATCATCAGTTTAGTGCAGACTTGACATGCCAACACCGTACAGTGTGTACGTAAAAATGAGTGACACCCCTTTGCTGTTATCGAGAAAAGTTAAATGACATCAGCAGTGCTTTAAACCAGCTAGCAGTCGAAACTACAGACAAAGTTTCAAACTAACAATGGCTACTTTTTATCATCAATGTCTCCAAGTACTAATTTGTAGATGGTTATTCAAACAAAGCTATCTAGCTATGCAGAAACATTTCAACCAAGACCACTCTTATGTTCAGCAAATAAAAGAAAGGGATTAGAAAGTGATTGATCGGCATCTTTGCAGAGCTGATCCCTGATGCAATCCCACCTACACCTTAAATTCTTCTGTTACGCCTACGGCACACCTCACCACTGTTCTGCTGCCCTTATCCATGTCCTGTACTATTCTAACATATTTCTCTGCCACACCAGAATTATGCATGGAGTTCCACAGTTCCTCTCATGGTACTCTGTCATAGGCTTTCTCTAGATCCACAAAGACCCAATGTAGCGCCTTCTGACCTTCACTATACTTTTCAATTAGCATCCTCAAGGCAAATAATACACCTGTGGTACTAGTTATGAAATTATGCTGTTGCTCGCAGATACTGACTTCGGTCCTGAGTCTACCCTCCACTACTCTTGGCCATAACTTCTTTGTGTGGCTCATAAACTTTATTCCTTTATAGTTGCCACAGCTCTGCAAGTCAACTTTGTTCTTAAAAATCGGAACTAGCACACTTTTCCTCCATTCTTCAGGCATCTTCTTGCTTGCAAGTATTCTATTGAATAAGTTGGTCTGAAACTCCACAGTCACCTCTCCCAATTGCTTCCGTACCTCCACCGGTAGTTCTTCAGGACCAACTCCTTTTCCGTTTTTCATCCTTTGTAGTGCCTTTTGAACTCCCCCCTTGGCATTTAGGGGGGGGGGGGGTTCCAAGGTGAAAAACCCCTGGTTTCAGCAAATAAAAAGGCTTATCTCATAGTTGCCCAAAAATATTTTGATGATCCTAAAGACTTTTGGGGGAACCTTCTTCGAAAAAAAAAGATAAAACAAAACAAAAAAAGGTTTAGGAGTCCACATGTCAAAGTCCGGATTTAAATCCAATTGAGATGCTGTGGTGAAACCTGAAATGGGCAATTCATGCTACAAAATCCTCCAAAATGGTGGATTTAAAACATTTCTGCACAGAAGAGTGGGACAAAATTCTTCCAGAGCAATGTGAAAGACTCATCACCAATTATCACAAACACTTGACTTCATTTATTGCTGCTGAGGGTGGCACAACAAGTTATGAGGTTCAGGGTGCAATTACTTTTTTGCACTGGATCAGAAAGAGTTTGATTTATTTTTGTTTGACTTAATAAACTGAATTGTCATTTAAAAACTGTACTTTGTATTTCTATGCGTTATATTAGAATTGGTGTGATGATTTGAAACCTCTGTGTGTGATAGATATGCAAAAAAAAAGAAAAAAAAAACAAACCAGGAAGGGGGTGAATACTTTTCATTACACTGTAAATGAAAAGTGTGAGCTTAATATAATTAATTTGCAATTAAGCTTAATCTTCTCAACTGCTAGTATTCTGTTGAATAAGGTGGTAAAAAACTCCACAGCCACCTTCCCAAATTGCTTAATACCTCCACCAGTATGTCATCAAGACCAACTGTCTTTCCATTTTTCATCCTTTGTAGTGGCTTTCGAACTTCCCCCTTGCTAATCATTGCCACTTCCTGGTCCTTCACAATTGCCTCCTCCACACCTCCTCATTTTCTTCATTCATCAACTTCTCAAAGTATTCTTTCCATCTATTCAGAACACGACTGGCACCAGTCAACACATTTCCATTTCTATCCTTAATCACCCTTACCTGCTGCACATCCTTTCTATCTCTATCCCTCTGTCTCGCCAACCTGTAGATATCCTTTTCTCCTTCTTTCGTGTCCAACCTGGTGTACATGTCATATGTCTCTTGTTTAGCCTTCGCCACCTCTACCTTTGGCCTACGTCGCATCTCAATGTATTCCTTTCGCCTCTCATCAGTCCTCTCACTGTCCCACTTCTTCTTCGCTAATCTCTTTCCTTGTATAACCTGTATTTTGGGGTTTCACAACCAGGTCTCCTTTTCCTACCAGAAAACACACCAAGTTCTCTCCTGCCTGTCTCTCTGATCACCTTGGCTGTAGTGGTCCAGTCTTCCGGAAGCTCCTCCTGTCCATCAAGAGCCTGTCTCACCACTTTCCAAAAGTTCGCACAGCATTCTTCCTTTCTCAGCTTCCACCACATGGGTCTTGTCTCTACCTTTGTCTTCTAATTCTTCTACCCACCACCAGAGTCATCCTACACACCAACATCTTGTTTTGTCGAGGTACACTCTCCCTGACCACTACTTGACAGTCAGTAGCTTCCTTCAGATTACATTGTCTGCACACAATATAATCCACCTGCGTGCTTCTACCTCCGCTCTTGTAGGTCACTATATGTTCCTGCCTCTTTTGGGAAAAAAAGTGTTCACTACTGCCATTTCCATCCTTTTTGCAAAGTCCACCACCATCTGTCCCTCAAAGTTCCTTTTCTGGATGACGTACTTAATCACTTCTTCATCGCCCCTGTTTCCATCACCAATATATCCATTGGAACCTGCACCAATCACAACTCTCTCTCTGCGTGGGATGCTCAGAACTACTTCATATAGTTCTTTCCGGAATTTCTTTTTCAACTCTCGGTCACATCCTACCTGTGGGGCATAGCCGCTAACCACATTCTACATAACACCATCAATTTCAAGTTTCAGCCTCATCACCCTATCTGATACTCTTTTCACCTCCAAGATGTTCTTAGCCAGCTCTTCCTTTAAAATGACCCCTCCTCCATTTCTCTTCCCATCTACTCCATGGTAAAATCATTTCAACCCTGCTCCTAAACTTCTAGCCTTATTACCTTTCCACCTGGTCTCTTGTATGCACAATATATCAACTTTTCTCCTATTCATCATGTCAACCAACTCCTGACCTTTTCCTGTCATGCTCCCAACATTAAAAGTTCCTACATTCAGTTTTAGGCTCTGTTACTTCCTCTTCTTCTTTTGCTGACTAAGCCGTTTTCCTCCTCTTCTTTGTCTTCGACCCACAGTAGGTGAATTTCCACCAACGCCCTGCAGGTTAACAATGCCGGGGGTGGGCGTTGTTAACCCGGGCCACGACTGATCCGGTATGGTATTCATTTGATGAACGCTATATGTGTTTGGCACACTTTTTTTGCCAGATCCCCTTCCTGACGCAACCCTCTGCATATATGGGACCGGCCTACACACTGCACTGCCTTGTGCCCCTATTGGGCTGCAGATAGTCAAATAGACAAATAAACAGTCAACACATAAGGTACACAATTCACATACTACCTAGGTTAAGTTAAAGTAAGGGTCCGAACACATACAAAGATAGAAGAAAAAGAGAGATAACAGAGATTCAAACAACAATGACCCTGCAGTGTTTCACATGGCAGGAGTGAAGAAAGTTGGAGTTGAGGGTTGTGTCCACCTCTAAGCCCTCACGGGCCTCGTTGAAGTCTTCTTCTTTGTGTTCCAATGTAGGCCTCACTGCCGTTAGCTCGTCGCTAGCCTTAGCTCATCGCTAGCCTTAGCTCGTCGTTGGTTATTTAATTTCACTCTCAATGAGTGGTAAGTTTTACCAGCCTCAGAAATGGGCAAAGCCGCTCCCTGTTTGCAGGATTAGAGAATCGTAGGGGTGAGGAATTGGATTTGGGGGAGATAAAAGCAGCTCTACTGCTGCCCACTGTACCCTCTAACCAATGAGCAATCAATCAAAAACACTTTTTAGTCAGGAAAACAATAAAAATAGTGTGGTGACAGTCAAATCATGGATTTCTTTGCACTTTTAGTGGACTGCACTATCACCGTGCATTCTGTAATCAACAATCACTTTCCAATCACTTTCTTCTATTTGGTGGTCTTGGTTAAATGTTTCTGCACCGCTAAATAGCTTCGTTTGAATCTCCAGCTACAAATTAGTACTTAGTGAGACATACAAGTAATTATTGTTAGTCTAAAGAAGCAACTATAGTCGAATTACTTTCCCAGGAAAACTATTGAATTACTCGACTTGTTACTCAAAATGTTGGTATTTTGGAGTAACACATTACTGGCATCACTGTTTGCAGCCAGATAAATGGGAAAGAGATCAACATGCACTGCATACTATAGACTGTTTGCAGCAGTCAATTCCTGTCTTGAATGAATAAGCAAAAATACCCACACTCAAAAATGCTGTATAAGGTGTTCCCAAAGGAGGGGAAGCTGTTATAAGGACAAAGTGTGGACCAACACACTATCGTCTGGTGTATTCCCACTCTGTCGGTGTCATGTGTATTATAATGCAATAGGGTGCTACAGCAGTCACCTCTTTCAAAAGCACAGCTGGACTTATTTTGAGTGTGTAGGTTTCACATAGTGTGCTGTGGATGTTTGAAGCAAAGGAAGATGATCTCCTTATGACAATATACCATCAGCCCCCAGTTTTTTCCCCTTGGGTGTGTCTCCTTCCTCCATGTTCTCCTACCTAACATCCATTTTGATTATCTTATCTGTAACATTGTTTCCTTCCTTGCTGTCATGTAGACCCATACTTAAAGATTACAAAACAATCTTGGTAATTTTCAATCTTTTTTTTTTAAATACATTCTGCCATCCTGCATTGGACTTGTGTTTCACCTCTCTGGGGATTTATTTGTGATCGGTCAGTCCAAGTAATAATGTTGATCAAACATGCCTGTCAAAACAAATGTTTGTAGAGTACATCAATTATTGATTCATGCCACTGCTTCATTCCTGGTGAAATAACTACACACCCTTAGGATAATCCCATTTTATTTTCTTATTTTTGACTATGCATCACAGAGATGCCATGGGTTAGTTTTATTAATCATGCACAAATTTGTTTACTGAGATCTATGGTATCTATATTTTTCATTTGGATTACATTTTTCCTCATTAAGTCAATGCCATTCATAATCCATTTTAATTGGGGCAGCACAGTGGATGGCTGATTAGTAAATCTGCCTCACAGTTCTGAGGACCCAGGTTCAAATTCAGCCTCACCTGTGTGGAGTTTGCATGTACAGTGAAGAAAATAAATATTTGAATACCCTGCTATATTGTAAGTTCTCCCACTTAGAAATCATGGAGGGGTCTGAAATTTTCATTGGAGGTGCATGTCCACTGTGAGAGAGATAATCTAAAAAGGAAAATCCAGAAATCACAATATATGATTTGTTTTTAATGATTTATTTGTGTGATACAGCTGCAATTAGTATTTGTAAGTAAGTATTTGAACATCTGAGAAAACGTCTTCTTCTTTTTCTTTCGGCTTGTCCCATTAGGGGCCGCCACAGTGTGTCATCTTTTTCCATCTAAGACCTGAGAAAACAAATGTTAATATTTGGTACAGTAGCTTTTGTTTGCAATTATAGTCTAGAGCTCAAACGTTTCCTGTAGTTGTTCACCAGGTTTGCACACACTGCAGGAGGGATTTTGGCCCACTCCTCCACACACATCTTCTCTTGATCAGACAGGTTTGTGGGCTGGCGCTGAGAAACACGGAGTTTCAGTTCCTTACAAAAGATTTTCTATTGGGTTTAGGTCTGGAGACTGGCTAGGCTATGCCAGAACCTTGATATGCTTCTTACGGAGCCACTCCTAGGTTTTCCTAGCTGTGTGCTTCGGGTCATTGTCATGTTGAAAGACCCAGCCACGACCCATCTTCAATGCTCTGACTGAGGGAAAGAGGTTTTTCGCCAAAATCTTTTCATTGGCCAAGTGTGTAAAAACACAAGGAATTTTTCTCCGGCAGTTGGAGATTCAAAACAAAGAATAACAAAGCAACGAGAACAAAGAACAAGACCGCTCTGTGAATAGGAACTATTCCCTATAAGAGTCGTGCAAGATGTAAAATCTGCATTTAGAATAGACGAGATCAGTGTGTTAACGTCCCACATTGTGTAAAGCTTGCACAGAGTGCTTTCACCCGTTTGCGGTTCCTGTTATAGATCAGTGCAAAGTCAATCGTTCAAAGGGAACACTTTAAAGTGACAAATCGTGCAGTCTACAAAATATAAATCTATATATATCTAAATATTACTAATACTGATTGGACCATCAGGATGTGAGTGTCCTAACATGACACAAGGCAGAAAAATAGTAGGTTCGCTGATCAAGAATTTCATGACTTAATTGTCACAGGGAAAAAAATTGTTGGAAGGCCTGCTACCTTTGACTTTCATTGATCTGTAGCGCTTTCCTGACAGAAGGAGCTGGAAGAGCTGGTGGCCAGGATGTGGAGGTTAAATCTCTCAGGGCTTATCTTTCAGGTATTTGGGTTAATTGCATGAATAAGCAGGGGTACGTTACGTTATAGTGGTAAAAAAATTGAACTAATCAGACCCAACAAAAATGACATGTAAATTCAACACACCGCGGAGGTAATGCTAACAAGCCTACCAATATTTTTATATTGTTTTAAAAAAGTCACTCAGTATATAAAATCTGACCCACCTATCAGACGCTGTGGGCGTGTTGAATGGATGTGCCAAAGAGAATCTAACACACTGAGGGAACGATTGTATGATTTAAAATCACAGAGGAGTTGATGAGTCTCCATTTCAAAATAAGCCCACAAAACAACTTACCCTTGTTGTTGGTGACCTAACTGTAATGTAGCAGCCGAAAATGGCACCACACGGCAGGGGAATGGTAGGAGCAAGACCAGGTACTTAGACCCACTCACGAGCATCGATAGTATCGATAAAGTTACCCAAGAAGCCGTGTTGTCTCGGGTGAAAGTTTATAAAACAACTTGTTGTAAAATACGCACAGCCGAATCTGCTGTGCAAATTTTACAACAGATAGCTTTTTTGTTTCCTCATTTAATTTTTGGTTGCTTAAAAAAAACATAACAGAGCTCTGTAAATTGAGGGAACCAGCAAATACGTATTTTCGCAGTGTAGCCATGGTTAGGTTGCCCTTGCGATCCTAAGATAGCTAAGGCTCAGCTAACTCACTACTAAGCAGCATAACCAAACTAAATGACTTGACTTTGTACTTACATAATGGGGGAAGGAACTGACGCTAAAAAGTCTACCCCCATCCATGGGGCTATGTTTCAGGCCAGCTCTATTAAGGCAATGGTAAAAAGAATTGCAGCACTCCTGCAGGAACCAAGGGTTCAAATCCAGGGAAGGGAAGAGAGGTTACAGTGCAGTTTAAAGTTTTCATTGCCAATAATTTGCTACAGTGTAGTTGTTGTGCGGCACCACGGTGGAGCAGCTCTAAAACGTTGGCCTCACAGTTCTAAGGACACAGGTTCAATCACGGCCCCACGTATGTGGAGTTTGCTTGTTCTTCCTGTGCCAGTGTGGGTTTTCTTCAGTGATTCCATTTTCCTCCCACATCCCTTAAAAAAAACAAAAATTGCAACATAAATTGGACACTCTAAATTCCCCGGAGGTGTGATCTTGAGGGCAATTGTTGTCTATCTCTATTTGACCTGCGATTGGATGGCAACCAGTTCAGGGTAAACCCCACCTCCTGCCTATTGACAGCTGGAATAGGTTGCAGCACTCCCGCATTCCTTGTGAGGATAAGCAGCTTAGAAAATGGATGGATGGATGGATGGATGGATGTTGTGTAATGCAGCCTTATGGGGGCACAAGCCAGTGCAATCTATAAAACAGTCTCGAGCCTTGATAAATGCACAGGGTTGTAATGCACCCGGTTTAAAACTTTGCTAAGCAAATATGAACATTCATGTAAAAAAATCGCAAACCAAATCAGTCATGGCCCAGGTTAACAACGTCCACTCCCAGCACTGTTAATCTGCAGGGTGTCAGTGGAAATTCAGCTACTGTTGGTCAAACACAAAGAACGAAAGCGGATTCTTCGGCATCAGTTTTTTTCACCACACAAAATGATTTTGACGTATATGGCTTTTTGTAACGCCCGCCATGAAAATCCTCTTGATGGATTTGTTTTGGAGAAGAAGCAGGAAGTGACATTATCAGCAGGAGCCCACTCAGGCGGCCTCATGTGTTTATACCAGTTTTACCTGCCGCAAGCTAAGTCTTTGTTCCTTCAAGTTAGCCAAAATGCCAGCTCGTTGTATTGCTGGATGTTGTTTGAACACTCGGGAGGAGAGATTTATTTATTTCACGTTTCCAAAAGACCCGGTTTGTCGTGAAAAATGGATTGCACAGGTGCAAAGGACGAGAGCTTCATGCGTTCCAAATGACAGGTAAGTGTGTATAGAACTACTAAAAAAAATAATAGTTGAGGGGGGGACGAAATCCTCTCAGAACGTAACAAAATATCCTCGTACGTAAGTCAGGAGTTCTAAATGTGTCGATGTGTGCAGGCTAGTGTTGTTTATCATCGCCGCGGAAGTGGATCAGGCGGGGAGGTGGTTTGGCCGTGTGCGGGAGGAGAAAGGAGCTCTCCGCCCCACCGGCCGCCAGTGTCTGGGATCCCTGAACTAGTTACTTCGCCCGTTATAGGTCCTCCTGAGGATGCTACATACTCTTGGAGTCTGTTGTTGGTTAGAAGTGATCCACATATCGTCTAAATATGGCTCGAAACAATAGGGTATGGCCCAAGTCACTTCACCCGATTGTGAGATGTTCTCTTCTTCGAAAAGAGCTTCCGTGTCAGAAGTGGCGTCGGAGAAATCAAAAAATCTCTGTTGTTCCTCACACATAGCAGGTGCCACTACATGTTGTCAATGGCGAATGTCCCAGTGTGACGTCTGCTGATGATGTTGCAGGTCATATGGCTACCTTTTGGATGTCGAGTTAGACTTCCCCAACTTTGTGCATGGATGGCACGCAATCCGCTCATATTTATTTTTTTCATATAGCCATTGAAGTGAATAATATTATATGTATTTTCATTACAACATCTGTGTTAGAATGTTTACAGGTATATCCGTGGCCCTTCGTCAGGTATTTTTCCAGAGCCACTGAAAACAGATTAATTAAATCTCTGCTGAAAAAGTACAATCGTGACAAGACACAAATGAACAAGATAACTGAAAAGATGTTTTTTCAACATCTTCATTATTTTTTTTAATCCAAAACAATGGCTATGATGACTTCCAGTCAGGTTTTAGACACTACCACAGCACTGAGACTGCTCTTACCAAAGTGTTCAATAAGATATGTCTGAACACAGACAATGGAAGATGTCGGTCTTAGTTTTACTGGAGTGCAGTGCCACATTTGATACAGCTGACCCCAATATACTCCTCAAACGAGTGGAGAACTGGGCAGGTATTTCCAGAACTATACTAAACAGGTTCAAAACATACATGAAATCTGAGAATCTTCTGCTGGAGGCGTTGGCAGTGTACATAGTTGAGATTTTTAACCGTGAGATGAGTTTTTTTGTAAATATGTGGGTACTAAAACATTTAAAATGTTAACAGTACAGTATGTATTTATACTTAGCCTATTTGAGACATTTTCAACAGTACAACTGTCTTGTTAAATTTTCATTTATTAAAACCTTGTGCTGCACAGTAACATTTTTATTGTAGTATGTACGTAAATAACATTCCTCTCTCGGAGAATCTTCTGAGATTTTTATCTTTGAGAAAAACATGGTGATGGGGAGTTGTTCTCTTTGTTTTTTCCTTCTGCTTCAAAATTCCCCTCTACAAGTACATAAGCCCGTCAACACAATTGCTAAACTTGACAGCTCGTACCATATTGTCGTCAATGTGCAACTTGTGCAACTTCGTCCTCCACATAAGGACAAGCAGTATCATTGTCACCAGAGAAAGTCTCAGCATACAGAGGCACGCTTCTGAGGCCGTAACGTTTTGGAAATTTTTCATACCAACCTTTCCTCGCTGAAAAGCCTTGTTCTCCAAGGGGTGAATCGCTATTTGCAGGTGGAGGTTCGTCAGCACTTTCTTCAGCTTCTTCAGCTTCTTCATCTTCGTTACCGGGCCTATTTTCCTGCAATCCACTATCCATAAGGCCGACGCAGCTTCCATTCGAACAATCCTCTTGTTTTGTGGCGTCACCACCACCGTTTCTCTTCCTTGTTAAAAGTTTTTTAAGCGGTTATACGGATGTTTGCCATATCCTTCTTTATGTAGCTTACTGTGGCGCACCACAAAAAGCGTAACTTCTGCTGTCTCTGATAATATCCAAAAGTTTTACTTTTTCGCTGATAGTCATCATCTTCCTCTTCCTCTTGGGCGCTTCGGAGGAGCACACCACTTAGGGAGCATTGTGAATCTGAGAGATTATCGCGCAGTCAACAGCATACAGGAAAATGGCGGAAGGGAAGGACACAGGACAGGGTGGAACGGAAGTTGCTGGGAAAGGCTTCGATGATGCGCAGCCAATCAGCTCAAGATAAATCCACACACACGCACCTTGTATCAATGTGTCTTTTCGCAACATGCCAATATGGCTGTACTTTTCCGAGGGTTTTTTTTTTTTTTTTTGGGGGGGGGGGGCAATGAAGCTGCAAAAACTGAAGCGCGAAGTAGCAAGGGAACCGAGTAACCATTTTCATACAGTCTAATTTCTTCCAATTCCGACAAAGTACAATATTTCACTTTACTTGATCCTGCTACTGTGCATTTTTTTTCACCATTATTAGTGCCTTGTATGACACTTTGTAAGGACATTTGCTTAAGAAATCATACCGTCCACAGCTATTACACTTTTTGTTTTATCATGCATTTATTTCTATCATCCTTGGCTGAATCATTTTCTTTGCGAACGGCTGTGTGACCCAAAGTGTATCCCAGTGACACATGGAAAGGCGATGACCCCCTGCTGACTTCAAAGCAGATACTCCTGACCACCATAAACATGCTTTAAATCAGATGCCCTGCTGATCTCTAGAAGGTTTATCAGGAAACTGCTGTGGCTTTGAAGAAATGTTGACTGTAATATTTGTCTTTGTGTTGGTGTTGCCATCTGTTTCATCATTTGTACTTAGTGAACTTGTAACTTTTTGACCTGAGAAACCAAAAAAAGGGGTACACCGGTAAAGCTGACTCAGACTGACTCAGCTGACTCTGGTTTCCTCCCACATCCCCAAAACATGATTGGTCGGTTAATTGAAGACTCTAAATCAGGGGTCTCAAACTGTCGGACAAAATCGTTTGCGCCTCATGACACAATATTTTGTGGTCCTCACCTAAATATGAAAGTTTCATGTTCGTGGGGCCCTTGACGTTTCTTTTTTTTTTTTTTTTTTTTTAAATGAATGGCACTTTTATGCTGACGACCCTACCTACGGTGGGGTACATGGCTTTTGGGGGCATCAACTGAGCTTGATACAAGCAGAGAAACATTTGTCATTGAGTGAAAGTTACAGGGCGGCACGGTGGACCAGCTGGTAAAGCGTTGGCCACACAGTTCTGAGGACCTGGGTTCGATCCCGGCCCCGCCTGTGTGGAGTTTGCATGTTCTCCCCGTCCCTGCGTGGGTTTTCTCCAAGCACTCCGGTTTCCTCCAACATCCCAAAAACATGCAACATTAATTGGACACTCTAAATTTCCCCTAGGTGTGATTGCAAGTGTGGCTGTTTGTCTCTATGTGCCTTGCGATTGGCTGGCAACCAGTTCAGGGTGTACCCCACCTCCTGTCTGTTGACAGCTTGGATAAGCTCCAGCACTCCACGCGACCTCCACGTGACCCCCGTGAGGACAAGCAGCAAAGAAAATGGATGGATGGATGGATGAAATTCACAGTAGCCTTGGCAAGAAGTTTTATTGGTAGTTTTGCACACAACCAGCGTCCTTGTTTATCTTGTGTTTAAAAAAATAATAAATGTTTGGAATACGGTTCAAATCCTGAAGCCGTCACCTTATTGTGGTTGAGGGATTTGTTTGTCCTGATGATCCTAGGAGCTAAGATGTCTGGGGCTTCATGCCCCTGGTAGGGTCACACATGGCAAACGGGTCCTATGTGAAGGACCAGGCAGAGTACGACTCCAAAACCCCTATGATGACTTCAAAAATTATATCTTGGTTTCCCTTGCCCTGGACGCGGGTCACCGGGGCCCTCTGGAGCCAGGCCTGGAGGTGGGGCTAGAAGGTGAGCGCCTGGTGCCCGGGCCTTCACCCATGGGGCTCGGCCGGGCACAGCCCGAAAGATAACATGGGTTCCCTTTCACATGGGCTCACCGCCTGTAAGAGGGGCCATAGGGGTCGGGTGCAATGTGAACTGGGCAGTGGCCAAAGGCGGGGACCTTGGCGGTCCGATCCCGAGCTACAGAAACTGGCTCTAGGGACATGGAATGTCACCGCTTTGGCAGGGAAGGAGCCCGAGCTGGTGCATGAGGTCGAGAAGTTCCGACTGGATATAGTCGGACTCATCTCTATGCACCTCTTGGGCTCTGGCACCACTCCTCTTGAGAGGGTTTGGACTCTGTTCCACTCTGGAGTTGCCCATGGAGAGAGACACCGAGCAGGTGTGGGTATACTTATTTTCCCCCTGCTCGGGGCCTGTACGTTGGCGTTTACCCTGGTGGATGAGAGGGTAGCCTCCCTCCGCCTACAGTTAGGGGGATGGGTCCTGACTGTTGTTCGTGCTGCTGAGTACCCACCCTTTTTGGAGTCCCTAGAGGGAGTGCTGGAGACCGCCCCCTCTGGTGAATCCATCATTCTGCTGGGGGACCCACGTGGGCAATGACAGTGAGACCTGAAAGGGCATGATTGGGAAGAACGGCCCTTCCGATCAGAACTCGAGTGGTTTTCTGTTACTGAACTTCTGTGCTCATCACGGATTTCCATAAACACAATGTTCAGGCATTGTCCACTTGGCACCAGGACACCCTAGGTCGCAGTTCTCTGATCGACTTTGTGGTCATGTCATCAGACTCGCGACCGCATGTCTTGGGCACTCAGGTGAAGAGAGGGGCGGAGCTGACAACTGATCACCACCTGGTGGTGAGTTGGCTCCGATGGTGGAGGAAGATGCCAGTCCGACGTGGCAGGCGCAAACGTATTGTGAGGGTCTGCTGGCAACGGTTAACAGATTCCCCTGTCAGAAGGAATTTCAACTCCCACCTCCAAAAGAACTTTGCTCACGCCCCAGAGGAGGCAGACAGCGGTGCTGACCTCAACTTGGGGAGTTGTGAGTCGGTGGGAAGAATATTTTGAAGGCCACCTCAATCCCACCAACACGCCTTCCCACTAGGAAGCTGAGTCTGGGTGCTCTGAGGCGGGCTCTTCTATCTCTGGGGTTGAGGTCACCGAGTTGGTTAAAAAGCTCCTTGGCGGAAAGGCCCCGGGGGTGGGTGAGATTCGCCAGAGTTCCTAAAGGCTGGATGTTGTGGGGCTGTCCTGGTTGACACACCTCTGCTACATCACATGGGCATCAGGGACAGTGCCTCTGGTTTGGCAGACTGGGGTGGTGGTCCCCCTTTTCAAGAAGGGTGACTGGAGGGTGTGTTCCAACTATAGAGGGATCATACTCCTCAGCCTCCCTGGTAAGGTCTACTAAGTGGTACTGCAGAGGAGGTTCCGTCGGGAAGTCGAGTCTCGGATTCAGCAGTGGTTTTTGTCTTGGCCATGGAACAGCGGACCAGCTCTACACCCTCGGCAGGATCCTCGAGGGTGCATAGGTGTTCACCCAAACAATCTACATGTTTTTTGTGGAGTTGGGGAAGGCATTCGACCGGGTCCCTCGGAGAGTCCTGTAGGAGGTTCTTCAGGAGTATGGGGTACCAAAACCCCTGATACGAGCTGTTCGGTCCCTGTACGACCGCTGTCAGAGATTGGTTTTCACATTGCCGGCAAGAAGTCGGACTCGTTTCCGGTGAGAGTTGGACTCCGCCAAGGCTTCCTTTTGTCTTCAATTTTGTTCATAATTTTTATGGACAGAATTTCTAAGCGCAGCCAAGGCGTAGAGGGTGTCCGGTTTGGTGGCCTCAGCATCGCATCTCTGCTCTTTGCAGATGATGTTGTTCTGTTGGCTTCATCAAGCCATGATCTCCAGCTCTCACTGGAGCGATTCGCAGCCGAGTGTGAAGCGGCTGGGATGGGAATCAGCACCTCCAAAACCAAGACTATGGTCCTCAGTCAGAAAAGGGTGGCGTGCGTTCTACAGGTCGACGGTGAGATCCTTCCCCAAGTGGAAGAGGAGTATCTTTGGGTCTTGTTCACTGGTGAGCGAAGAATGGAGCGGGAGATTGACAAACGGATCGATGCAGCGTCTGCAGTGATGTGGACTTTGTATCGATCTGTTTGTAAAGAGGGAGCTAAGTCGAAAGGCGAAGCTTTCAATTTACCAGTCGATCTATGTTCCTACCCTCACCTATGGGCATGAGCTGTGGGACCGATAAAGCAAGATCCCGGATAAAAGTGACCGAAATTAGTTTCCTCCGCAGTGTATCCGGACTCTCCCTTAAAGATAAGGTGAGATGCTCGGTCATTCGTTGAGGGTCTCAGTGTCGAGCCACTACTCCTCCCTATTGAGAGGAGCAAGATGAGGTGGCTGGGGCATCTGATTTGGATGCCTCCCGGACGCCTCCCTGGTGAGGTGTTCTGGACATGTCCCATCGGAAAGAGACCCTAAGGACGACCTAGGACATGCTGGAGAGACTTATGTCTCTCGGCTGGCTTGGGAATACCTCGGGATCCCTCCGGAAGAGCTGGAAGAAGTGGTTGGGGAAAGGGAGGTCTGGGTATCTTTGGTAGCTTCGTCAAAAGCGTTTCCATAATTAGTTGTTCCGACACAATCGGCGTTAGACGCGCCTGTGGACATCGACTACCACGCAAAAACTACGGCAACCCGACTAGGACAAACTGTCCCTGCATCATTTAGATTGCCTACCACAACAAACTGTGGCTTCTTTCTGAAGAAGAATGTTATAGTGAATACATTCACGGGTGTGGACATTATTTCAAATGAAGATTGGATGGAGCCTGGTGCCTCTGGAAGTAACTCTGCCTACAAAATGACTTCAGACTTGACAACCAAATGATCGCAGTGTGCTAAAATGACTCAGGCGCAATGAAATACGCAGAATTGAAAGACGTTTTGTCTTAAGTTATATGGAACAGCTCCTTGTGAATGGCTGCCATTTCATCCTTAAAGCCCAAGTGTCATCCCTATAAACATTGTAAAATAGATTGATAGATTGTAATGAAAAATTGCAGTGTCATTCTACGACATCCAAGTGGTTGCCATATTGGTTGCGTCCTCTGTACGTGACGTCACTCGGACATTCGCCAATGAAAACACGTGGTGCACCCTAACTTTGGGAGACAAACACGTCCCTTCTGACACGGAAGCTCTTTTCGAAAAGGAAAATACCACACAACTGAGTGAAGTTACCGGGGCAATATTACACTATTGTTTCGAACCCTCGGGGAAATATTACACTATTGTTTCGAGCCATATTCAGATGATATGCGATCACGGCCAAATCGCGGCCCAAACTATTATTTTTGGGGCGGACCACGTAATCGGTCTTTCATAATGTAACAAAAAATCCACGTACGAAATATGTCAATGTGCGCATCGGACGGCCTCAGGCTGCTGCCTCTCTTTACCAGCGAAGGCTGGGCTTTGGGCTCACGGACAGCGGCGGCTCTGAAGAACCCAGCCAAAAATGCCTCACTCAACCGTGTGTGCGCAGTAAAGCGCACCGGCTCAACGGTGTTGTTCATCGCGTACCGCTGCGGCTATGAACAACCCCCTAAAGCAGCACGGCTCTGCTCCATCATAAGCCACACCAGCCGGCTGCGATGAGCCATGATGGCTCATCGCAGCCGCGAAAATGGATCGGACGGGGATGCGGTTTGGCCGTGATCGCATATCATCTGAATATGGCTCGAAACAATAGTGTAATATTGCCCCGAGGGCTCGAAACAATGGTGTGATATTTCCCCGGAAACTTCACTCAGTTGTGTGGTATTTTCCTTTTCGAAAAGAGCTTCCGTGTCACAAGGGACATGTTCGTCTCCCATAGTTAGGGTGCACCGAGTGTTTTCATTGGCGAATGTCCAGGTGACGTCACGACAGAGGATGCAGCCAATATGGCGACCACTTGGATGTCATAGAATGACACTTCTGCAACTTTGCGCATGGTTGACGCGCTCTCCGCTCACATTTATTTTTTCGTATAGACATTGAAGTGAATAATGTTATATGTATTTTTCATTACATTATCTATTTTAGAATGTTTATAGATCCCTATACACTTGGGATTTAAGGAAATCAAGGACCTCCAAATTTGCATTGCTGAATAAACCAATACTTTTTGTTTTGTGGGATTTAAAACATTTCAAAATTAACTATCACAATGTGTTCTATCTATTGATCTTTTTTCTGAGGCGCTTATCCTCACAAGGGTCATGGGAGTGCTGGAGCCTATCCCTGATATCTTCCGGCAGGATGCAGCGTACACCCTGAAATGGTTCACTTTGCTAAATGACATTGTTCTTGATAAATTAATCTCTTTGCATACACAGTGAAGCCTTGATAAAACATCCTTTCTCACATTTCTACAGCAGTGGGTATTTCAAGCCGCTGAAAAAACAAAAACTACAAAACAATAATTTTGTACTGTACAGTAAAATGGGTTTTGATGGCTTAAAAAAGTTTTCAATGTAATCGACAATCTATTATAGTAGATGACCCTTGAGGGTTGTCCAACATACTGCTATATCAATATACCACCCTCACCATCACCCATCAATCTCGCTGGGGTTCCACTGTAATGTACTCCTCTCAGAACGTGTAGAAAGTACTGCGCAATCCTGGGGAGCCTCGTTGGAAAATCAGCTTCACACCTGCTTGTGCCCGCTTTTGCACCCACAAACCTTAAGTAATTCGAGCCCTAATGGATTTCGCTGCCTCCTCACAAACTGTAGTATGTGATTGTCCCTCACAGCTCCCGATCGTCCCATTTCTGCAGGTACCTCACTCGGGATGATGTGGCCCAGGCCTCACTGAGCCAGGCCCAGCAGGAGGGAGGCAGTGTGCGGGTGGTTGCCAAGGAGGACTTCTTCAGGAAGAGGAAGTCAATCTCTTCTCTCAATTCACTCATTTCAGTCAGGTATGTTAAAAAGAGGAATTTTGC
This sequence comes from Syngnathoides biaculeatus, assembly GCF_019802595.1. NCBI lineage: Eukaryota > Metazoa > Chordata > Actinopteri > Syngnathiformes > Syngnathidae > Syngnathoides > Syngnathoides biaculeatus. The sequence goes on from NC_084641.1 coordinate 34,603,762, forward strand.
TGCTCAATATTTGTGTTGCTATTAAATAGCCACCTAGTAACAAAACCAAAATAAAAATACTGAAATAATTTTAGTTAGTGTTTTTTGAACCTACAATCAAACCACAACTTCTTAAGGACTGACCAACTGCTGTCAACTCACCTGCAAGACTTCAGGAATGACATGTCTTCTATATACTGTACTATCCAACTGATTATACAAGATGCGAGGGCTGCCAGTGTGCCAGCTGTCACAATTTTTGCTTAATTTTTAATCTCTCACGAAATATTGTTCAGTTAAAGCAAGAACTTGTAAAGATGAGCGTTCATCATCTGCCCATTAAGGTGATTTGTCTCATTGTGCCCCTTCCTCTTTGCAAATGAATGCATTTCGCTTCCTGTTGCTGTCTCCATGGAGACCTGAATCTGCCTTCTGCGCAAGGCACAAAGGCCTGCTGTGTGTGTTCATTCAGTAAATTTAGACCATAATGCAATCTATTGGCAGATATTCAACACCCCATCCTTAACTGAGCGGCCACGGAGGCAACATGCAAACACACAAATTACACATAAATGTTTGTACAAGATCTTTCTCTGAAGTTGCCACTTAGTATTTGTGGTGAGTTTTACTGCAGGCGGAAGTACAATGCCAGAAAGCTCTGGATTGTATGATTATAGCTGCAAGGCGTGACGTTGTCAAGAGGCCACAAGTTCATGACCTTGTCCTTTGAGGTTGACAAGGTCCACAGCTTTGCTTTGACTTCAGAGTCAATTGTTCCGTGGACATCGTCGTAACGGAAATCACTCATATCTCAAATCAACTTTCCCAATTAAAATGACTGAAAATGCCATTAATCGGTTACTAACCATTATAAAATATATATATAAATTCGCAGTCACACACCAACGTGGCAATTTAGAGTCTCCAATCAACCTACCACACTTGTTTTTAGGATGTGGAAGGGGACTGGAGTATTCGGCAAAAGCACGGTGAGGACATAAAAACCATACACAGGAGAGGCCAGGATTTGAACATTAGTCCTTAGAACTTTGAAGCGGATGTGCTAACCAATCTTTCATCGGGCCACCGGAAAGAAAAACTCATTTTATAAATTTTATTTTAGCATAAACTCATTCCCACAAGTATATTTTGCATTTTCTCCTTAAATGGCCTGGTCTTCCTCAGGAGTGCCTTGCAGTCCTCCTGTTGCCCTCTTTCTCACTTTCGCTCTCTCTCTCTTGCCGCTACATGGCAAGCTATAGAATACTTTCTTGAAGCAATGATATGCAGTCCACCCCCCCCCCCCGTATTATAATATTCAAGGTCCCATGTTATTTTCCTCAACTTTTTCACCTCAAAGGAACTGTGGCGAGCCTGAAACTCACTTGTTACTCAAGTCATTTCTCACACATGCCACACATCCACAAAGGTTCATGGGAATTAGTGGTGTGTTTTTTGCAGAACCACCAGCAATTAAAACAATACTTCACAACCATGTTATTGTCAGTGGTAATCAAGAAAACATAGATATATATTTTTTTAACAAAAGAGAAAAGCTTCATGTCTTCATCCACTAACTGGCTTTGTTTGATGGTTAACGTGGTTGTTTGCCAGAGGCACCTTGCATTATTTCCTGGATGAAAGGCCAGTATGCTACCTTGTATTGTGCTTCAATGAATTTTAGGAAGGTGGAAAGCTTCTTGTAATGATGTGTGTTTGAAAATCATTAGCATTTAATGCATCCCTCCACAAATAAACCCAACCATTCTCATTTTGCACACATTAGAAGCTTATTTCTGTCCCGCTTTCATCTGTAGACATATTTGGCACCACACAGTTCTCTTGGTATCAGTATTTGGTATCTTCTCAACATTCCTTTTTTTTTTTTTTTTTTTTTTTAGAGTTTTTCTTCAGTGCAGAAAGCTTTCTCTGTACTATCTGATTCTTTGTTACTGCATCGGTCTGTATGAAATTCAAAACACAAAACCATGGGGAAAGAAGGGAGTCCATCTGTCACTCCAACATTGCTCCACCACCCTGCTGGGATGATGTGGCAAATGCCCAAACTAAAATCCCAATTTAGGCAAATCCGTTTAAAAAAACAAGAAAAAAAGACTCACATATACATGCTAAGAATTTGCACTGAAGGAAATACATACATTGCATGCTTGGCTCAAATAAAATGAGGTAGCTATTAAAAAAATGGAAAAAGTGGGTTATTATGACTAACGGATGACTTGCATTTTTTTGTCAGTCTGAAATTGAAAAGACTGATTTACAGCTTTAGGATAGGTTGATAGTGCTTCTTCACAGGCAAAAGGGAAGCATTTTATGCAATTACTATTCAGACTAAACATTATCCAATTCCCATCAAAGTAACATTTGCATTTCTATGGATAGGTTTCCGATGACGTCACCACATTCCCAGGAGTCCCTTGTCCACCATTTTGTGTGTCTGAAGCAAGGGAAGCGTCTGTCACCAAAGCAAGCAACCGCCTTTCGTCCGATAATATGGGCCACACATGCGTAGTTTGGGGCTGTACTAATTGCGCTGAATCTGGGCAAACAAAGAGTTAGTATTTTGAAATTCCAAAGGTCATTGTCAACCAGGGAAGTAAAACAAAGCGACTGTCGACAGAAAGACGGAACCTATGTTTGTCGAGGATCAACCGAGCAGGATTTATACCTGATCCAACAAAGAGACACTATAAAGTTTGCTCGGATAATTTCGTAACACGTAATGTTTTCAATTAAATACTTAGGGCAACAAGAAATGAATAAATTATGTGTTCTCTAGTATGACAGAGAATTCTTTATTATGAAGACTTAAAGACTAAGAGAAAAAAAATCAACTTACATTTTTAACTGCAGAGGGCGAACCAGTAAGACCTCTCTTCTATTACTGTCTTGCTATCCCATAATTTTACTGACGCCTCGACTGCAAAACGTAGGGCAGCCACATGTGAACACACTTCTCCAAGACCGGCCATACAGGTACAAAGACCAGAGAGAACCCAGCCATCTCTTTGGGATATGAACCAGGGACATAGGAGTGGATCGATAGACCTCTGAGAATGTCTTACTCGAGCCGCCATTACACACGGATTACCAATCACCAGTTGCCGTACATCTTGAACCCACTCACTTAAAGTAATTGTAGGCTTGTAGAGACTTGTAAGCTTTTAGTTCATCAAGGGTATATGCGCTCACAGAATTCACGAGATAATTAATGATATCGGATATGTAATGTTATGGTAGCCTTCCACATCATCACTCCAGTTGCTTGCTTGGAATTCATATGGATCTTTGCCACCGATGTCCTTCAATTTCTCCAAGTATCTGGCTCTGCTTAAAGTATCAAATATGTTTTTGTCCTCTACGTTTGCATTTGCTTTAAATGACATCATAACATTTACACCAAACTGAAAAATTAACAATAGAAAAAACTTCACACTTCCCCATTCACCTATGTTCTCTGAACTCTAAGACACATAGTATGGCATCCATCGAAAGCCATGGTGGGTAATTGGAAACCTATCCATTGATCAGCACACCCTAAGTAATGTATATGATGTAAGGAAAATGTGAACCCTTTAGAATTTCCTAAACGTCTGCAGGAATTGGTAAAAAAAAAAAAACGTTTCAATCTAAATTACAAGAATAAACATTTCTTGTACTAATACCACACAACAAAATATAGGGATGAAAAAGTAAAACCTGCAACTATAGGAAATGTTTGGTGGAGTTTCTTGCGACCAAAGAAGGTTAAACCAGTTATCAAATCCAAGGGTTTTCTTACCTTTTCCTATTATGAAAATATGCATTTATATGTGTGGTACAAGCTAAAGCAGACTGTCTAATAAATTATATATATATATAAATAATATTAATCACATACCAGTGGTGTCTTTAATCTGATATACTGAAGCTGTAACTGTCAGTAGTCTTCAGCCTTTCTAACAAATTTGGATATCTACAATATTAATAAGAATGATTTGTGATTTTATCTTCCTAAGATGTCAAAAGCCTAATGAAAGCTTCAATCTGATGATGTATTAACATGTCAATCTTAGTAAAGCCCCGTGACATCACTCATCATCAATATCAACTGATTATTTTAAACAAAACTGTTTCATGTAAGTGATTTTTCTGTGACAACAAGTGATTGTTTCTTATGTTACAGCACAGCACACCATCATCTATTTTATGAAATCAACCTTTATAACCATCACAAAAGCCAGTGGTTGCTGATTGACTGGTGGTGCATTTGCCTTACCTGACTTTGCGAGTGGTTGTCTGGTTGTATATGCGCCCTGTGACTGACTGGCGACCAGTTCAGGGTGTAGTCTGCCTTTCGCCTGAAATCAATCTGAACTGGATGGATGGATAGCTGAATGGATGGATGGATAGAGAGAGAGAGAGAGAGAGAGAGAGAGAGAGAGAGAGAAAATGTAATGTAGTGTAGTGTAGTTTTTGTTTTTGACTAAGCATTTATTTGCTGTATGTGCCATATGTATCTAGCAGCTCGGGGAAGTTTGTTGTCGAGCAGCCAACACCAGGCTTCCTGCAGGCGATGGACCGCCAGTGTGTCCCTTTGTGTTTGTCCTGCCAGAAGGCCTGCTTGACAACTTGTCGGGCCTGGGACACCCGATTCTGCAGTAACAAGTAAGTTTGGGGAGAAACGCAGTGCTAAAAAGTACTGAAATTATTACATGACATTTTATATCAAATAATAGATTTATACAGGGTTTTTTTTCCCCCCAGCCATCCATTTCCAATTCCACTTGTCTTCATTACGCAGCCTATCCCAGCCTTCTTTGGGGAACAGGGTGGGTATATTCTGAACTGGTTGTCAGCCAATAATAGGGGCATAAAAACAAACAACTATTGACAATCATGTTGACACCTACTGTATGATTTCTGGTCCTCAAGGAACTTAACATGCTGGGTTGTGAAATGTGGAAGATAGCCAGAATAAGTGGAAAAAACTCTCGCCAGCATGACAACATGCAAACTCACACAGGAAGGCTGTACCTGAGTTTAGAAGATAGAAAGGGGTGCCCAGACTTTTTTTTACCCCAAGATCTACCTTTTAAGTAGCCAGCCTCTCGCGAGCTAACGACGACGGATGGGGGGGGGGTACTTGATGCTCCCAATGTTATCTTATTAATGCTATGTGATATATATATATATATATATATATATATATATATATATATATATATATAAGACAGAATTAGCTTTTTGTCCACTGTATTGTCTGTGCTTTCATCCTGGATCAGTCTGTGCCAATGTGAAATTTTAAAATTACACACCATCTGATCCTGCACTTTCTACTTTGGCTTCAAACCAGACCTTTCCCACTCGGAAAAGAGAAAATCTCGTCCAGTTTAACCACTTTTTCTTCAATTATTCACATACTCCGACAGTCATTGCATCTTAAAACAACAGCATTTCTTCTTTAACATTCTCCATTGATATCTAAAGTAAACATAAGCAGCATGTCTAGCTCGTATTTGCTCTACGTTGCCCATACTGTATTGCGAACTAAAGCAGCGGTCGGTGACACTCTCATAAAACACATTGATGGGCTGCGTAAGTACTGTAACATTTGTAATTGTGAGTGTACGTCTTTAAGAGCAGGGATGGGGGGTTGGTGTAAGGTAAACTTGGAAAAAGAAAGTGTGCCAGAGCAGCGGTCGTTGTTAGAGAAAGTTCCGTGTGCTGCCTAAAAGAAACCAATGGCTTCTTTTCTTTTTTTACAGTAAGTATGTGAATTGTGCCATTGGATGTAGCAACCAGTCATCCCTCACTCATTGAATCACATTGCAAAATGCCACAAACTGAATAGCTGTATGTTACACTTTCAATTTGAATTGGATTTTTTTTTTGCGCGCAATGCAGAATATCGGCAAAGAGACTGCATCAGCGGTGCACAATTGCGCACGCGCGCAGTTTAGAGGGAACGTTGGCTGATTTTATTTTATTTTTTTTGTTTTGGTTTTTTTTTTGGGGGGGGGGGGGGCACGCCGTACCCCGATCGTCATCGCATTGAGCACCCCTGACCTAGAACATCAAAACTCATGGGCAGACATGCGAAGCTCTTTAGGGAAGTTCTTTTTCTGATCCAGTAGTACATGTGCCCTGTTATACAAAGTAAGATCTGTAAAGGCTTTCATGTAAGTGGTCTTACACCCATCAAAACTGATATTTGGCCTGCGTTACGAACTGTGGTAATTTGGGAGATGATTCTCGATTTTCATTTTCTGTAGGTGAAGCTATGTGTCCCAGTTATTTTGTCTATTCTGTGTATTGTTTTATTGAAATGAAGCTGACGTTTATAGAAAATATCCATGTGTCACACTATGCAGACAAGTCCATGTTCTCCACCCCCATAGATGCCAGGAGGAGTTTCATTTGCGCTCCAGTCAGACGTACATGCGCTCGCGAGTGCTAGAGGTGGAGCGGGGTGTCTGTCAGCACTGCGGCCTCCACGCCCACGACTTATTTGTGAAGGTCCGCGATGCACCGCCATTTCAGCGCAAGGAGATACTGGAGAACACTTGGCTCGCCCAACTGTCACTCAAACAGGTTGGACTTAAACACAAAACTAAAAATACCGTGCGCACAAACACACACAAATCTTCAATAGGTGGGGCCAGCTTCCACTAAATTGATTGCTGGGCCCATTGATTTTCTTTCCAGTGCCAGGGCATGACCAGTAAGCTTGTTTGATTTCGCATGGCTGTTATTCTGCAGTCCCTGCAACCTCCTCATTGCATGATTCTTTTGACACACTCACAAACACACACACACACACACACACACACATATATAGACCCCGACCTTCTTCTCAGTGCCGGCGGCAGCAGCATCAGTGCCAATCGATGCGGCGAGGTTTAGAGGAAACAAACTGAGCCACATGATAAGTCGGTGTGGTGGTGGAGAAGCCTTAAGATTAATACCTCATTCTTTGGTTCATTCTGGGGGTTCTTTTGTGTGCGTGTGTTTCCTGGTGCACATCGCTGTGGTTTGCCATGTGAGCGTTTCAAATCTATTTTAGTTTGCGTGAGATATAGCATGTGTGCGTGTACAATGTGAACTGTGCCCGTGTATCCTGGCCTGCTCTTTATATCTTTTGGGATCAATTCTACCTCACTGCCTTAATGTCAGCAAAGAAGCACTCAAATTGGGAAAATTGATTTTTGGTGCCCAAACCCTTATAAGACTTCTCTTCCTTCATCTTTAGTTCTTAATTGATTTCTGTTCTTTGTCTCTTCAAATGTAGTCAATATGGTTGGTCTTTTGTGTTTTCACGCTGCTTCACAGTGAATATGGTCAGGGGTGTCATTGAGTTTTATAGCTAGCGGGGCTTAGCCCCCAGGGGATGCGCAGGATTTGATTTGAATGTCACGTGTGAGCACAGAGCTCCCATTTTCCCGAACCTCCCGCAAAAGCAGGTCTAATCATTAGCTAAATGTGGTTACCCTTCTAGCTAGCAGGGTAACCCACCAGAGAGACAAAATTCATGACTTCCTGCCCTCTAGTGGTTCTTAATTGAACTTCTTCCAGGTTTTGTATTTTTATTGCGCTGCTCCCTGAAATAGCAACATTTTTGCAGTCATTGTTACCAAAATGGGCGCAAAATTTCGCATAGGGCACAGGGTGAATGAGAGCCGAAGCTTAAGATCCCTCTCTCGTAATTTTCCCACCCATGTCCTCTGTCAGAATTCGCTCCTTCATTTATTGCTACTCTGTCTCTCTATCTTTATGGTTTCATAAAACATGTTAAAGTGCAATATAATATATATATGCAGCCTTTATACGATCACCGTTCAAGGGCGTCATGCAATGTTGCAATGAATGCTTAACCATCTGGCTTTTCATATGCATGACCCTATGTTGTCTTTGGATTGGCTGAACTGACACACGACCCTTATCGCTCCCAGGCTGTGACACTTTATTCTACATACAGTACAGCCATGTGTGCTCAGACTAAGTGCTACCAAAATTTCATTCAATCATTTCCAATACTGCTTATTGTCACTAGGGTTGCAGGCATGCTAGAGCCTATCCCAGCTAAGCCTGGGCGAGAGTCAGGGCACACTCTGAACTAGTTGTCAGCCAATCGAAGGGTACGTGTAAACAAACTCGTACTCACACCTGGGAATTACAGTATCACTGGGAATTACAGTATCACAGGACCCAAAATGTGAGACATAGATCAACTCCATGCTGAAAAACACGCAGCAAAGGATGTACTTCCAGCGGTTTCTGAGAAAGCATTGCCTGCCACTGGAGCTGCTGAGACAGTTCTACGCAGCTGTCATCAAATCAGTATTTTGTACATCTATCACAGTCTGATTTGGGGCAAAGAGGACAAACTCCAACTGCAACAGACAATTAAAACTGCTGAACGTATTGTCGACACCTCCCTACCAACCCTTGAGGACTTGCATGCTACTCGAACGAGAACAAAAGCAAGTAGGATGGCCACAGATCCTCTACATCCTGGTCACCAGCTCTTCCAGCTACTTCCCTCCAGTAGGCGGTACCAAACAAGGCAAACCAAAATTAGCGGGTATTTCAACAGCTTCTTCGCTCTTGCAATTAATTTCTTAACAGCTAATGTAAAATTCAACTGAAACATGCTGCCAATTTTTTTGCCTCATGTTTGTTGTCACATTCTGATGGACAAATTTGGATTATATATTATAGATTATCCGTGCACTCACTGTAGTAGTCCCATTACACCGCACCATCTGCACATCTGTTGTCGACCAACACTAGACACGCGTACCTGAGTAGGATCTGCATCACTTATACAATTGACTTGCGCAATCACTTGAGGGCTATCTGCAAATTTGCACAATATACATTGGCCCAGATTATCGCCCGACTAGTCACGTATCACTGCATTCCTTGAATTTCAATTTGTCTTGTAAAGGGGCACAACATCACTTTTTATATGGATAAAATCTAGGGAAAGTAACAAGAAACCTTTTCATCAGTCTCATCCAAAGGTTGACACATTTTATGAAATTTTGAGTCCACAACAACTGAGGGTCATTGTTAAACTCAACCCACACAAAACAGAGCCAAGAGTGAAATTTGAAAACACACAAAAGGGTCTAACTAAAGACAAAGAAAACATTATTAATGGTAAACATGAAAAAATGGCCATACGAAAAATGAAATGGAACATCATGTGTTGAGCTGGAGTTGAAAACACAAGCATTTGCTGCGTCTAGTCCGGAAGAGCGAGCCGAAGAGAAGGAGAGTACACAGTTGGAATTTTATCAGGCACAAATGTTGTACAGTCTGGCAAACACTTGCAGTGTGTACTCATGAACATAGATCAGCTGAACTCCAGGAGTGGTCTCTCTGGGCCCATCTCAGGAAGCACATAGGTTTGGTCGAATGAGAAAAAGGATGCAGGAAAATGAAAAAAAAAAAAAAGAGGCATAAGACGAACATTGTTTTTGGTCACACTTCTCTCTCGCCGGCTTGGGCCTGGATCCACTCGCAAGTTCACAAAACTGGTAGCTCAGCAGCAACTGTTCTAGAGGCAAAGCAGTAGCGATCCACGGACATTAGCGAGCAGGATCTCCATCCCCGAGGCCCACAGTTATTGAAGGCATGTGGCTGAACAAAGAAAGTGGAGTGTGAGGGGTGGCTGAATCCAGCCCAAGATTGGCCAGCCAAGACATGAAGAGAAAAACAAAAGAGAGAAGCAACAAGGAAGGAGTCAAGAGTTACAAACCGAGGGGGCATGTCCACAAAGACCGAGGATCGGACAGATCACACTCATCAGCTTGAATTGAGTCTACAAGTTTGACCCATAAAAGGGGTTTAAAAATCACAATTTAACATAAAATACCTACAATATTGTACTCTTTACGCAAAGGTCAAGTATATATAATTACTGTTTAAACTTTGGCCTTGGGAAATCAAATTCTTATGGTTCAAATCATCTTTCATGCAGCTCTCTCTCTGTCTCAAAGACAAACAGTTCTCAAAATATTGTAGATGTGCTTGTAAAGTTGACACACTGACATAGAGATCAAGGCATGCATTTGGAATAATTCAGTAGACTTAAAATATAAAAATAGAAATGTTTCTTAGCTTAAACATCATATGGTAATTCATGGTTTGGCTTAGCAGTTTCACTCAATGCGAGCGGGTGTCAGCTGGTCCAAGTTTGTTTTTCCGGTGAGAGGTTCCCAGCTTTCAGCTGCTGTCAATCCAAATAAAGAAATGATCTTTGATGACTGTTATCCAATATTTCGAGGTGAGCTGCTAATTAATTTAGGGTCCCTTAGTTGTATTCTAGTGAAATGCAGCCCTTGGGGGGCACAAGCCAGTGCAGCCTATAGGCCGGTCTCAAGCCCAGATGAATTCAGAGGGTTATGTCAGGAAGGGCATCCATCCTAAAAATATGAGCGTTCATCTAAAAAAAAAAACCCCATTCCGGATCAGTCGTGGCCTGGGTTAACAATGTCCGCCTCAGCATTGTTAACCTGCAGGGCGTCAGTTGAAATTCAGCTACTCTGTGTCGAAGTCAAAGAAGAGGAGGAAAGCAGATTTTTTGGCAAAAGAAGAGGAATGCACAGAGCTTACAACTGAGTGTCAGGTCTTTGAATGTTGGGACTATGACATGAAAAGCTCGGGAGTTGGTTAGCATGATGATTAGGAGAAAAGTTGATATAGTGTGTATCCAAGTGGGCTTGTGGAAAGGTAGTAAGGTTCAAAGTTTAGGTGCATGCTTTAAATTATTTTCCCATGGAGTGGATGGCAAGAGAAATTGAGTAGAGGTCATTTTAAAGGAAGAGCTGGCTAAGAACATCTTGGAGGTGAAAAGAATATCAGATAAAGTTATAAGGCTGAAATTTGAAATTGAGGGTGTTATGAAAAATGTGATTAGCAGATATGCCCCTCAGGTAAAATGTGACCTAGAGTTGACAGAGAAATTCTGGAAGGAACTAGATTAAGTAGTTCTGAGCATCCCAGACAGAGAGAGAGTGTGATTGGTGCAGATTGTAATGGACATGTTGGTGAATGAAACGGGCGATGAAGAAGTGATGGGTAACTACGGCATCCAGAAAAGGAACTTTGAGGGACAGATGGTGGTGGACTTTGCAAAACAGATGTTCATGGCAGACGTGAACACTTTTTTCTAGAAGAAGCAGGAACATAGAGTGACCTAAAAGAGTGGCGGTAGAAGCACGCAGGTGGATTACATTTTGTGCAAACGATGTAATCTGAAGGAGGTTACAGTAAGGTAGTGGTAGGGGTGAAAGTAGCTCGACAGCATAGGATGGTGGTGTGTAGGATGACTCTTGTGGTGGGGAAGAAAATTAAGAGGACAAAGGTAGAGCAGAGAACTCTGGTAGTAGCTGAGAAAGGAAGAATGTTGTGCGGCTTTTCGGAAATAGGTGAGACAGGCTCTCGGTGGACAGGAAAAGCTCGGGGAGACTGGACTACTACAGGCAAGCTGATCAGAGTGACAGACAGGAGAGTACTTGGTGTATCTTCTGGTAGGAAAGGGGAGAAGGAGACTTGGTGGTGGAACTTCAAAATACAGGAAGTGATACAAGGAGAGATTTAACGAAGAGGAAGTGAAATACTAAGAGGACTGAGGAGAGGCAAAAGGAATACATTGAGATTCGATGAAGGGCAAAAGTAGAGGTGGCAAAGGCTAACCAAGAGGCATATGACGACATGTACACCAGGTTGGATGCGAAAGAAGGAGAAAAGGATATCGACAGGTTGGCCAGACAGAAGAATAGAGATGGGAAGGATGCGCAGCAAGTAAAGGTGATTCAGGATAGCCATGAAAATGTGTTGACTGGTGCCGGTAGTGTGCTGAATAGATGGAAAGATTACTTTGAGAAGTTGATGAATGAAGAAAATGAGAGAGAAGGTCTAGTAGAAGAGGCAAGTGTGAATGACCAGGCAGTGGCAATGACTAGTAAGGGGGAAATTTAAAGGGCAAGAGGATGAAAAATAAAAAAGGCAATTGATCCTGATGACATGCGTGTGGAGGTATGGAAACAATTTGGAGTGGTGGCTGTGGAGTTATTGACCAACTTGTTCAACAGAATACTAGCGTGCGAGAAGATAGCTGAAGAATGGAGGAAAAGTGTGCAAGTTCCCATTTCTTACAATAATGAGGATGTGCAGAGCTTTGGGAACTATAGAGAAATAAAGTTGATGAGCAACACGATAAAGTTATGGGAATGAGTAGTGGATGAAGTAAGTATTTGCGAGGAACAGTATGGTTTCATGCCAAGAGAGTACTCCAGATGCATTATTTGACTTGAGGACGCTAGTGGAAAGTACAGAGAATGTCAGAAGAAGCGAAATTGTGCCTTTGTGGATTTAGAGAAAACTTCTGGTAGAGTATCAAGACAGGAACTTGGGAACTTGATGTGTAAGTTTGGTGTGACGGAGAAGTATGTTGGAATATTAGAGGACATGTATAAGGGCAGGTATTAGCTTTGAGCCCTTTCTTCTTTGCAGTGGTAATGGATGGGATGACAGATGTGGCTAGACTGGGGTCCCCTTGGACCATGAAGTTCGCAGATGTTATTGTGATCTGCAGTGAAAGCAGGGAGCAAGTGGAGGAACAATTAGAAAGATGGAGGCATGCACTGGAAAGGAGAGAAATGAAGATTAGCTGAAGTGAAACAGAATACATGTGCTTGAATGAGAGGGGTGGAGGCAGAACGGTGAGGCTATAGAGAGAAAAGATAGCTAGGGTGGCTGGCCTTGTATGGATTTGAGATGGTGGCACTGAAGAGACAACAGGAAGCAGAGCTGGAGGTGGCAGAAATGAAGAGGTTGAGGTTCTCGTTTGGAGTGAGTAGGTTGAATAGCATTAGAAATGAGCTCATTAGAGGGACAGCCAAAGTTGGATGTTTTGGAGACAAGGTTCGAGAGATCAGACTTCGATGGTTTGGACATGTCCAGAGGCGAGAGAGTCAGTATATTGGTAGAAGGGTGCTGAGGATGGAGCTGCCAGGTTAAAGAGCGAAAGGAAGAACAAAGAGAAGGTTGATGGATGTTGTGAGGGAAGACATGAGGGCAGTGGGTGTTAGAGAGGAAGATGCAGAAGATAGACTTACATGGAAATAGACGACGCTTTTTGGGGACCACTAACGGGACAAGCCGAAAGGAAAAGAAGAAGTGTATTCTTGTGCCCGAGTCGCTGCAGGACAGCTTAGAAGAATGCAGTCTTTCAACCTGTGTGGGAGACACTGTGACACTCCAGGTTGCGGGGACCATGTCCACTACAACACCTCTTATGTTTAAATGTTTTTGCAATTATTGACTGCCAACCAGTTCAGGGTGTACCCTTCCCCCTGCCTGATGATAGCTAGGATAGGCTCCGGCATTCCAGCGCCCTTGTGAGGATAAGCGGCTCAGAAAATGGATGGATGCGTCAAGGTTTTCATTTACAATTCATTTGCCCCACTGTCTGACATTGTTTTACTTTGTCATTATATTTCATGTAGATTTTCTTAAGAGAAAACTGTACTCCTCAGCTGTAGAATAGGTCTCCAACAGAGAAAATTGTGGAGTGAAGGGGTGTGGATACGTTCTAGTGGCACTGTAGTTCGCAGTCTTGGCATATTTTTAGCAGTTATCTTCAAACCTGTACAGTACATGTATTTAGAACCAAATTTGGGAATTCACTCTTGATAATGGGAAATGTAAGTCAAACCAATCAGGAAGTTTGTTATTTCAGTGACTATTACACTGGTGGTTCCTTGTGTCGTAGTTTACAATTCCACTTGTCATTAATATCGCACTGGCGCTGGCCATGCAGAGAAATTGAGATACAGAGGAACGATTGAATCTTATGCAAGAAGTGGAAGCAAGAATGGTAATTTCCTTGATTGGGATTCAAAACCCTGCTACCCCTCGCGAAGGAGGTTACAAAGCGGCAAATTGCATCTTGCGTGCTTTGACAGAAAAACAAGAGTGTTGTTAGTCTGCTTTCATCGATATTAAGTTCAAACTTAAAAACTAAATCAGTGTAATCTACAATTTTGACATTTAGGAGCCTTTTTAAAATTAATTTCATGCAATGTCGTTGTCATCACATAATTGCGCAATTTACCAGATCCAAAAGCGATTGTTACATCACCTGAACACATCTCAGGCGACAGAGAGCTTCACATTAACATTTTTTTTTATTTCCTGGTCTGTGCTTTCAATAGTGTGGCCTGTTTTTGTCTTCAGTTTTGATGAGGCACATCTGCAATGTGTGCACATATCTGCTCAATTTTAGTGTTTCGCTACGCGTGTAGGTGCGTGTGTGTGTCTTGTAAGATAAGGCTTTAGGTGAGTGTGACATTCAGCGAAAGCTAAACACATCACCTCTTTTGGGAAAAATCAACTTAAGCATCGATGGATGATTTGGGAGGGAAGTGCAATCACATCTTGTTTTTGATAATTTGGGGCAGTATGAGAGAACATCCAACAGTCTTGCTTTGTTTTCTCATGCTATGTGTGTGTGTGTGTGTGTGTGTGTGTGTGTGTGTGTGTGTGTGTGTGTGTGTGTGTGTGTGTGTGTGTGCGTGTGTGTGCGTGTGTGTGTGCGTGTGTGTGCGCGCGCGCGCAGCTGAACGAGATGATCCGTGCTCCGGTGGAAGGTGATTTCTGGCAAGTGGATCACATCCGTCCTGTCTACAGCGGTGGAGGACAGTGCTCTCTGGACAACCTGCAAACACTCTGCACCGTCTGCCACAGAGCTGTGCGTGCATCACTCAACCCCACAAGAAAATACGTTTGTCTATCTTCATTTTGTAGGTGCACCACAGCCAGAGCTCTCTTTTATTCTAGTTAAAAAAATGTTGCAACCCTCATGTTGAAGATCATCTAAGGTGGCAGTAATGTGATACATGGCCAGCCTTCTCTTGCCAGTAATAACATCCCAGTAGGTGGCTACGTCGTGGTGATGTATAGCATCGGCTGCAAAAGGCCACGTGTGTGCGTTCAGGGCCTTTGTTGTGTATCTAGTAATCACACGCGATTCCTCAAAAGAGATATTAGCGAGCAGGGATGTCAAAATAAAAGTCTCTTCTGAAATGTGCTTTAATGTCACACTCGTGAGTGTTTTGGTTTTGTCAGGATCTTAATAGTTTTACTGTGGAGTGCCTCAGCCAAAATACCCCAAGGACTGAAGCACTTTTTGTCCTCTTTGGTATCCTTTTGAAAGTAGCATCCGTCCTCCTGTGGTGTGCTCATATACATTGAAGAAAATAAATATTTGAATACCCTGCTATATGTCAAGTTCTCCCACTTAGAAATCACAGAGGGGTCTGAAACTTTCATCCTAGGTGCATGTCGACTGAGAGAGATAATCTGAAAAGAAAAATCCAGAAATCACAATGTATGATTTTTTTTAACGATTTGTTTGCTACAGCTGCAAATAAATATTTGAACGCCTGTTAGTCCACCTTTAAAAGTCCACCTCCACTCCATGTATTTTCCTGAATCAGATGCGCCTGTGTGAGGTCGTTAGCTGCATAAAGACACCTGTACACCCCATACAGTCAGTAATACTCAAACTTGTAACATGGCCAAGACCAAAGAGCTGTCCAAAGACACAAGAGACAAAATTGTACAACTCCACACAGCTGGAAAGGGCGACAGAGAAATTGCCAAGCATTTTGCTGAAAAAAGGTCCACTGTTGGACCAATCATTAGAAAATGGAAGAAGCTAAACATGACTGTGAATCTCAATCGGAGTGGAGCCCCATGCAAGGTATTACCTCGTGGGGTCTCAGATCCTTAGAAAGGTGAGGAATCAGCCCAGGACTACACGCACGACAGGACTTGGTCAATGACCAGAGCTGGGACCACCGTTTCCAAGGTGACTCTTGGTAATACACTAAGATGTCATGGTTTGAAGTCATGCATGGCATGGAAGGTTCCCCTGCTTAAACCAGTAGATGTCAAGGTAAGTTTAAGTTTGTCAATGACCCTTTGGATGATACAGAGGAGTCATGGGAGAAAGTTTTGTGGTCAGATGAGACCAAAATGGAACTTTTTGGTCATAATGCAACAAACTGTGTTTTGAGGAAGACGAATCATGAGTTCCATCCCAAGAACACCACCCCTACTGTGAAGCATGGGGGTGGTAGCATGATGCTTTGGGGGTGTTTTTCTGCACATCGGACAGGACGACTGCAATGTATTAAGGAGAGGATGACTGCGGCCATGTATTGTGAGATTTTGGGGAACAACCTCTTTCCCTCAGTCAGAGCATTGAAGATGGGTCGTGGCTGGGTCTTTCAACATGACACTGACCCGAAGCACACAGCCAGGAAAACCAAGGAGTGGGACCGTAAGAAGCATGTCAAGGTTCTCGAGTGGCCTAGTCAATTTCCAGACCTAAACCCAATAGAAAATCTTTGGAGCCTGTCTGATCTAGAGAAGATCTGTGTAGAGGAATGGGCCAAAATCCCTCCTGCAGTGTGTGCAAACCTGGTGAACAACTACAGGCAAACGTTTGACCTCTGGAATTGCAAACAAAGGCTACTGTAGCAAATATTAACATTGGTTTTCTCGGGTGTTCAATTACTTATTTACAGCTGTATCACAAATCGTTAAAAAAAAAATACATTGTGATTTGTGGATTTTTCTTTTTAGATGATCTCTCTCACAATGGACACATACCTACGATGACAATTAGACCCCTCCATGATTTCCAAGTGGGAGAACTTGCAATATAGCAGTGTGTTCAAATACTCATTTTCTTCACTGTGACAATGACTTTCCATTTCCAGGACGACCTAGGAGGCAGCTCTTTCCGAATGCCCCAACTCTGAAAGAAGTAACCCAGTACCATCCATTTTTCATTTTTTTTTTCACAGAACAACATAGCATCATGAAATCTTTTACCGACAGGAATGTTTTAAGTGTCGTAATAACAATAAGAAGAAGGTCACCACAGTAAATTACGTCTACAAACTATCAAAATTGTGGTGGACACTGGTGAACATCCACAAGTAAATTACTGCTCATGCATGGTGGGTCTTCATATCGAGACGAAATGCTGACTTACACCTCTGCATTTTGCAATATGCTTCATCACACATTTTCCTTTTCCATCACTGTGGTGGCATAAGATAAATAAAGAAAGCTGAACCAAACAGGGCTTGTGGAGTTAATCCTTTAGATGCTGATAGAGTTGAAGTCCCAAAATATATCAAGAAGTCTCGTGAGCCTTAATGTGCACTGGTGATTTTATGATGCATATTTTTCCCGAAGGTTTTAGTAGAATGCCTAATTTGATTTCAGAGGTTAATTTGACTCCAGACTTCATAAACATTTTTCTCCTCATGCCGTCAAAATAATCACATCTACACCAGTTCCCTTCAAGCCCCTCAAAAAATTAGGAAATGGGAAATGAAGAAAGTTGTGGCAACTAAAATTTGGATTTAAGGAAAAGTAGATTCATTTCATATGAATGTCACACGCAAATGTAAAGTAAGATGATGTGTTATTTTTCTCTTCAATAGAGGACAGCTCAGCAGGCCAAGGAGAGGAGCCAGATGAGGAAGAGCGCCACAGCCAGCAAGGTTGCGTCAGACATCAGCAGATTCTTCATCAAGAAATGATGCTCAGCGCACACTGAGGTGCATTGTTGAGTCCCAACCGGCACTCACAAGATGCATCATGATTTTTCTCTGTTATTGGAAACAAAAGGCCAAACTACTTTGTTATCCACCCCCTTTTTTTTCCATGGCGATAGTGAACAGGGACAGTGAGCACATCCCCCTCTCCTCCCTGAACCATCACAAGTGTACAGGGGGTTTGATTTATTGCAGCCCCCTTTTTGCTTTAGGCATAAATGGAGCAGGTTGCCTCAGAGAAGCATTGCTATTTTCAGATTTTGCAAACTTAGTGCAATGTTGCATGTGAGTTAGGTGATAAATTGAAAGCATACTGTCCAACAAGCAATGCCTTATTTGTGTGGCTTTTTGGAAGATGGATGACTATCTTGTGGAATAAAAACCTATTTTATGCAGCTCCTGTTTCTTTTCTGTTCTTTGAGCACTTTCTCTACAGTTTGGAGCACCATTACGCCAGAGCATATTGGACTAGCTAGCAAATAGTGTCATTGCCTCAATTCTGAAACATTATTGTCCATACTCCCTACACCTCGCTCCTCTTCTGCTGTGCTTGATGATCTGAACAGAGCTGCAGTCAGTCAAGAGGGCTATGTTTAGAGGCACAGCGAAATGAGTTGCTATGGAAACAAGGCTCTGGGTTCAGCAGTGTTGGGAGCATTGAATGTGTTCTTGTGCAAGTTATACAATAAGCCAGACAGACATCAGCGGCATCGATCAATATCGGCGGGATCCTATCCAAGGGAGGCAAGATTTTCCCTTTTCGCTTCCTGAAGGCCATGTCCCACTCAGAATTCAGCAAAATCTGCCATCACCACTAAGTTTAGAATTTTGGCTGTCAGACTCAGCCTCTTGGTTTGAAACTTTGTAGGGCCCCAATGTCTGTGGGTGTGTATGTGTCCCCCTAAGGCTGCTCCAGGTCTCTACTTAATAAGGGCGCTGTTCTCCGCTGTCTAAGACGACAAGCTTGGTGAGTAATGAACAATGTTGGAGGCAGCCTTCCAATAACAACAGGTTTCATTGTCAAGTCCCTGTCAGCAGCCGATGACTCTGATCGCATCTTTTATTGCACCCAAAAGATATGTGAGTGTGTGTCTGAGCACAAATGAAGAATGGAGGAGGATGCACATCATTGACGGGCTGCAGAAGGTATCTGGGAGATGTGTGATGGTCACATGTTGCCCTAATGAGGCACTGTCCCAATTAAGACATATCTTCTCCCCCGCAGGGCACGCTGGGTTAAGCGTAGCACTGTACCCTGTGTACAGTATGTTTGACAAGCTGTCAGGACAGGCAGGTGCAGGGACATGATGACGGTCAGCAAGATGAACCCTCATCAAACAAGCCACCGCCAAGGTATTTACCTCCTCTCCAAGCCCCACTGCTGCTGCTCGCTTTTGATACAGTTCCCCGGAAGCAAACGTGTTTTTCTATAAAGTACATCATCATAATAATTTTTGAGATTTACTTCATATAGCAACCCACCACACTGAGAGAATCACTTGGCTAAATTTAGCTTGAGACAATCATGTCATTCGAAGAAGGTAACGCATTGGAGAGGAAGGTACTTAAACCGAGATGGAAGTTGTTTTCCTTCCAGGTGCCCCTACATGTGGAAAGTGTAATTGAAATTTGAACCAACTCTGTTCAATGTTTAGAGTGCCCGAAGATTATTGCAGTCTTCTTATTGGTGTTAGCCAAAATTCAGTGAGTTGTTCCTCCATTTCTCAAGTCCACTTTGAGCATCACAATATGCTACTGTTTGCACTGTGATTGGCTTATGTAAAACTATATAGTTATGGCTTGGGTTTGCACAGCTTTTGGGATAGGCTCATCATTGTTCATTGATAGAACAAAGGCCCCACCAGAATAAAGTCGGATGTCAGAAAATATTTTGCATCCAAAGAAAGACTCAACAAAATGGATTAGGAGATCCTCTACCACACAATCTTCTTCTTTTTATTTTCCTTTCGGCTTGTCCCGGAAGGGGTCGCCGCTGCGTGTCATATTTTTCCATCTTAGCCTATCTCGTACAACATCCTCTCTAACACCCACTGTCCTCATGTCCTCCCTCACAACATCCATCAAACTTTTCTTTGGTGTTTCTCTTGCTCTTTCCTCAGCACCCTTCTACCAATATACTCACTCTCTCGCCTCTGAACATGTCCAAACCATCGAAGTCTGCTCTCTCGAATCTTGTCTCCAAAACATCCAACTTTGGCTGTCCCTCTAATGAGCTCATTTCTAATCCTATCCAACCTGGTCACTCCGAGCGAGAACCTCAACATCTTCATTTCTGCCACCTCCAGTTCTGCTTCCTGTTGTTTCTTCAGTGCCACCATCTCTAATCCGTACATCATGGCTGGCCTCACCACTGTTTTGTAAACTTTGCCCTTCATCCTAGCAGACACTCTTCTGTCACATAACACACCAGACACCTTTCGCCAGCTGTTCCAACCTGCTTGGACCAGTTTCTTCACTTCCTTAACACACTCACCATTGCTTTGGATTGTTGACCCTAAATATTTGAAGTCGTCCACCCTCGCTATCTCTTCTCCCTGTAGCCTCACTCTTCCCCCTCCACTTTTCTCATTCACGCACATATATTCTGTTTTACTTCGGCTAATCTTCATTCCTCTCCTTTCCAGTGCATGTCTCCATCTTTCTAATTGTTCCTCTGCATGCTCCCTGCTTTCACTGCATATCACAATATCATCTGCGAACATCATGGTCCAAGGGGATTCCAGTCTAACCTCATCTGTCAGCCTATCCATTACCACTGCAAACAGGAAGGGGCTCAGAGCTGATCCCTGATGCAGTCCCACCTCCACCTTAAATTCCTCTGTCACACCTAAGGCACACCTCACCATTGTTCTGCTGCCATCATACATGTCCTGTACTATTTTAACATACTTCTCCACCACACCAGACTTGCGCATGCAGTACCACAGTTCCTCTCTTGTTACTCTGTCATGGGCTTTCTCTGGGTCTACAAAGACACAATATAGCTCCTTCTGACCTTTTCTGTACTTTTCTACGAGCATCCTCAAGGCAAATAATGCATCTGTGGTACTCTTTCAATGCATGCAGATACGTACTTCCCTCCTGAGTGTAGCCTCCACTACTCTTTCCCATAACTTCATTGTGTGGCTCATCATCTTTATTCCTCTATATTTTCCACAGCTCTTTGTTCTTAAAAATGGGGACGAGCACACTTTTTCTCCATTCTTCTGGCATCTTCTCTCCTGTTCTATTGAATAAGTTGGTTAAAATCTCCACAGCCACCTCTCCAAATTGCTTCCATACCTCCATTTGTATGTCATCAGGACCAAATGTCTTTCCATTTTTCATCCTTTGTAGTGCCTTTCTGACTTCCCCCTTAGTAATCATTGCCACTTCCTGGTCCTTCACGCTTGCCTCTTCTACTCTACCTTCTCTCCGATTTTCTTCATTAACTTCTCAAAGTACTCTTTCCATCTACTTTCCACACGACTGGCACGAGTCAAGACATTTCCATCTCTATCCTTAATCACCTTTACTTGCTGCACATCATTCCCATCTCTATCCCTCTGTCTGGACAACCTGTAGAGATCCTTTTCTCCTTCTTTCATGACCAACCTTGTGTACATGTCATATGCCTCTTGTTTAGCCTTCGTCACCTCTACCTTTGCCCTACGTCACATCTCGATGTACTCCTTTCGCCTCTCCTCAGTCCTCTCACTATCCCACTTCTTCTTCGCTAATCTCTTTCCTTGTATGACTCCCTGTATTTTGGGGTTCCACCACCAAGTCTCCTTCTTTCCTTTCCTTCCAGAAGGCCCCGCAAGTACTCTCCTGCTTGCCTCACTGAGTACCTTGGCAGTGGTATTCCAGTCTCCTGGGAGCGCTTCCTATCCATCTAGAGTCTGTCTCACCTCTTTCCGAAAGGCCACACAATATTCTTCCTTTCTCAACTTCCACCGCCTGATTCTTTGTTCAACCTTTGTCTTCTTCATTTTCATACCCACTACAAGAGTCATCCGACACACCACTATCCTAAACTGTCAAGCTATACTCTCCCCCACCACTATCTGACAATCAGTAACCTCCTTCAAATTACATCGTCTGCACAAAATATAATCCACCTGCGTGCTTCTACCTCCGCTCTTATATGTCACTCTATGTTCCTGTCTCTTCAGGAATTAAGTGTTCATCACTACCAATTCCATCCTTTTTGGAAAGTCCACCACCATCTGACCTTCAAAGTTCCTTTGCTGAATGCCGTACTTACCCATCACTTCTTCATCGCCCCTGTTTCCTTCGCCAACATGTCCATTGAAATCTGCACCAACCCCAACTCTCTCTCTCTCTGGGATGCTCAGGACTGCTTCGTCTAGTTCCTTCCAGAATTTCTCTTTCAACTGGAGGTCACAACCCACCTGTGGGGCATAGCCACTAATCCCACTATACACAATACCCTCAATTTCAAATTTTAGCCTCATCACTCGATCTGATACTCTTCACCTCCAAGACATTCTTAGCCAGCTCTACCTTTAAAATAACCCCGACTCCATTTGTCTTCCCATCTACTCCTTGGGAAAATAATTTAAACCCTGCTCTAAACTTCTAGCCTTACTCCCTTTTCACTTGCTCTCTTGGATGCACAATATATTTACCTTTCTCCTAATCATCATGTCAACTAACTCCTGAGCTTCTCCTGTCATAGTCCCAACCTTCAAAGTCCCTACACACAGTTGTAGGCTCTGTGCACGCCTCTTCTTCTTCTGCCGACTAAACCACTTTCCTCCTTTTTTTTGCCTTTGAGCAACTTTATCTGAATTTCCACCTTCGCCTTGCAGATTAACAGCGCCAGGGACGGGCGTCGTTAGCCCGGGCCACGACCTGTCCATTATGGAATTCGTTTGATGAACACTTATATATGTTTGGCACAGTTTTACGCCGGATGCCCTTCCTGCCGCAACCCTCTGCATTTATCCGGGCTTGGGACCGGCCTACAGGACGCACATTATTCACTGTTGTCCAAAGAAAAGGTAATGTAACACAGTGGTAAACATGACCCTGTCCCCGCTTTCCTGGAACATGTTGCAGCCATAAAACTTTAAGTTAATGATTATTTGCTAATAATAATAAAGTTTAGCAGTTAGAACATTAAATATCAGGATCAGAATCAGCTTTATTGGCCAAGTGTGTAAAAACACACAAGGAATTTTTCTTCGGCAGTCAGTGCTGCCCTGGTACGACATTCAGAACAAAGAAGAACATTGCAACAAGAACAAAGAACAAGAGACATTTCTGTTTGTAGGAACAATTCCTTATAAGTCGTGCAGGATGTAAAATCTTCTTCATTTACAATAGGTAAGAGATAAATGTGTTAACGTCCCACATTGTGTTAAGCTTGTACAGAGTGTCTTTACCCGTTCGCGGTTCCCCTTATAAACCAGTGCAATGTCAAATGTGCAAAGGGAGCAGTATAGTGACGAATCATGCAGTCTACAAAATATAAAAATATAAATGTAAAAAAATATGCATCGCTAATAGTAAAACTGATTGGACCAGCAGGATGTGAGTGCGTGTCCTAACATGGCACAGGGCAGAAAAATAGTAGATTTGATGATCAAGAATTCAATGACGAATTTGCCAGAGGGGAAATAAACTGTTCAAATGCCTACTACTTTTGACTTTCATTGATCTGTAGCGCTTTCCCGGGGGAAGGAGCTGGAAGAGCTGGTGACCAGGATGTGAGAAGATCTGAGAGGATCATGCCTGCTCTGGACCGAGTTCACATTCCGTGCAAGTCTTCAATAGTCGGTAGTTTGGTGCTCACAATCCGTTCAGCGAGTTTGATTGTTACAGACTGTGGGCTACTCCACATTGGGGTTTACCCAGGTGAATGAGAGGTAGCCTCCCTCCGGCTTCAGGTAGGAGGATGGGTCCTGACTGCTGTTTCTGCTTATGCGCTAAACAACAGTGCAGAGTACCCACCATTTTTGGAGTCCTTAGAGGGAGTGCTGGAGAGCGCCCCATCTGGGGACTCAATTATTCTGCTTGGGGACTTCAATGCCCACATGGGCAATGACAGTGAGACGTGGAAGTGCGGGATTGGCACTTCGGCCCCCCCGATCAGAAGTGCTCATCACGGATTATCCAGAACAGAAACCATGTTCAGGCATAAAGGTATCCACAGGTGCACCTGGCACCAGGACACCCTAGTTCGCAGTTCAATGATTGACTTTGTGGTTGTGTCATTGGACTTGTGAACGCATGTCTTGGACACTCGGGTGAAGAGAGGGGCGGAGCTGTCAACTCATCACCACCTGGTGGTGAGTTGGCTCCGGGCTCCGTTGGCGGGGTTCACGTCCCAGAGGAGTCCGAGTAGACGATGTTCCGCGCCCCCATTGCTGAGGCGGCTGACCGGAGCTGTGGCTGTAAGGTGGTTGGTGCCTGTCGTGGCAGCAACCCCCGAACACGTTGGTGGACACTAACAGTGAGGGATGCTGTCAAGCTGAAGAAGGGGTCCTATGAGGCATTTTTGGGACTCCCGGGGCAGCTGATAGGTACCGACTGGCCAAGCAGAATGCATCTTTGGTGGTCACTGAGGCAAAAACCCGGGAATGGGAGGAGTTTGGAAATTCTGGTCCAATATCAGGCGTCTCAGGAGGGGGAAGCAGTGCACCGGCAACACTGTGTATAGTGGGGATGAAGCACTGCTGACCTCAACTCGGGATGTTGTGAGTCAGTGAGACCTCCTCAGTTCCACCAACACACATTCCCATGAGGAAACTGAGTATGGGTGCTCTGAGGCGGTCTCCTCTATCGCTGGGGTTGAGGTCAGAAAGGAACAGTGGTACTGCATGCGTAAGTCTGGTGTGGCAGAGAAGTATGTTAAAATAGTACAGGACATGTATGATGGCAGCAGAACAATGGTGAGGTGTGCCTTAGGTGTGACAGAAGAATTTAAGGTGGAGGTGGGACTGCATCAGGGATCAGCTCTGAGCCCCTTCCTGTTTGCAGTGGTAATGGATAGGGTGACGGATGAGGTTAGACTTGAATCCCCCTGGACCATGATGTTCGCAGATGATATTGTGATATGCAGTGAAAGCAGGGAACATGCTGAGGAACAATTAGAAAGATGGAGACATGCACTGGAAAGGAGAGGAATGAAGATTAGCCAAAGTAAAACAGAATATATGTGTGTGAATGAGAAAGGTGGAGGGGGAAGAGTGAGGCTACCCGGAGAAGTGATAGCGAGGGTGGAGGACTTCAAATATTTAGGATCAACAATAAAGAGCAATGGTGAGTGTGGTAAGGAAGTGAAGAAACGGGTCCAAGCAGGTTGGAAGAGCTGGCGGAAGGTGTCTGGTGTGTTATGTGACAGAGGATTCTCTGCTAGGGTGAAGGGCAAAGTTAACAAAACAGTGGTGAGGCTGGCCATGATGTACGGATTAGAGGCGGTGGCACTGAAGAAACAACAGGAAGCAGAACTGGAGGTAGCAGAAATGAAGATATTGAGGTTCTCGCTTGGAGTGAGCAGGTTGGATAGGATTAGAAATGAGCTCATTAGAGGGACAGCCAAAGTTGGATGTTTTGGAGACAAGATTCGAGACAGCAGACTTCGATGGTTTGGACATGTTCAGAGGCGAGAGAGTGAGTATATTGGTGGAAGGGTGCTGAGGATGGAGCTGCCAGGCAAAACAGCGAGAGGAAGACCAAAGAGAAGGTTTCTGGATGTGGTGAGGGAAGACATGAGGGCAGTTAGTATTAGAGAGGAAGATGCAGACAATAGGCTAAGATGGAAAAAAATTACACGCTGTGGCGACCCCTAATGGGACAAGCCGAAAGGAAAAGAAGAAGAAGAAGTGGCAGGGGTGATATTCGCCCAGAGTTCCTAAAGGCTCTGGATGTTGTTTGACAACCCTTTGCAACATCACGTGGACATCTGGGACAGTGCCTCTGGATTGGCAGACTCGCGTGGTAAAAGGGGGACCGGAGGGTGTGTTCCAACTATAGGGGAATCACACTCCTCAGCCTCCCTGGTAAGGTATATTCAGGTGTACTGGAGAGGAGTCTCCATTGGGAAGTCAAATCTCAGATTTAGGAGGACTGTTGTGGTTTTCGTCCTAGCCGTAGAACAGTGTACCAGCTCTACACCCTCGGCAGGGTCCTCCAGGGTGCATGGGCATTCGCCCAACAAGTCTACATGTGTTTTATGGACTTGGTGAAGGTGTTCGACCGTGTCCCTCGGGGAGTCGTGTGGGGGGTTCTTCGGGCGTATGGGGTACCGAACCCCCTGATACGAGCTGTTCAGTCCCTGTACCACCGCTGTCAGAGTTAGGTTCGCATTGCTGGCAATAAGTCGGACTCGTTTCCGGTGAGAGTTTGTCACCGATTTTGTTTATAACTTTTATGGACAGAATCTCTAGTAGAGGATGTCCAGTTTATTGGCCTCAGCATCGCATCTCTGCTCTTTGCAAATGATGTGGTTCTGTTGGCTTCATCAAGCCGTGATCTCCGACTCTCACTGGAGCACTTCGCGGCTGAGTGTGAAGTGGCTGGGATAAGAATAAGCACCTCCAAATCTGAGACCATGGTCCTCAGTCGGTAAAGGATGGCGTGCTCACTCGGGGTCGGGGATGAGATCCTGCCTCAATTGGAGGAGGTCAAGTATCTTGGGGTCTTGTTCAAGAGTGAGGGAAGAATGGAGCGGGAGATCCACAGACAGATCGATGTAGTGTCTGCAGTGATGCAGACTTTGTATCGGTCCGTTGTGGTAAAGAGAGAGCTAAGTCAAAAGGTGAAGCTCTCAATTTACCAGTCGAGCTACGTTCCTCTCCTCACCTATGGGCACGAGCTGTGGGTCGTGACCAAAAGAACAAGATCCTGGATACAAGTGGCCGAAATGTGTTTCCTCCGTAGGGTGTCTGGGCTCTCCCTTAGAGATACGATGAGAAGCTCGGTCATCCCGGTGGGGCTCAGTGTTGAGCCGCTGCTCCTCTGCATTGAGAGGAGTCAGATAAGGTGTCTTTGGCATCTGATTCAGATGCCTCCCGGACGCCTCCCTAGTAAGGTGTTCCGGGCATGTCGCACCATGAAGAGACCCCAGGGACATGCTGGAGAGACTATGTCTCTCGGCTGGCTTGGGAACACCTCGGGATCCCTCCAGAAGAGCTGGAAGAAGTGGCTGGGGGAAGGGAAGTCTGGGTATCCCTGCTGAAGCTACTTCCCCCGCGACCCGACCTGGAAAAGCGGTGGAAAATGGATGGATGCATAGTTGCAGTCTGAGTTTGTCCTTTTTTGTGGCGGCCCCAAACCAGACTGTGATGGAGGTACACAGTACTGATTGGATGATCACTGTATAGAACTGTCTCAGCAGCTCTTGTGACAGGCCGTACCTCCTCAGAAGCCGGAAGGAGTACATCCTTTGCTGGGCTTTTTTGAGGATGGAGTTGATGTCCGTCCCCCACTTCAAGTCCTCTGAGACAGTAATTCCCAAGACTTTAAGGTCTCGACGGTTGACACAAGACAGTTGGACAGCGTCAGGGGCAGCTGTGGTGAAGGATGCCTTGAAGTCCACAATCATCTCCACAGTTTTTAAAGTGTTCAACACTAGGTTGTGTTGATCACACCAAAGCTCCACCCTCGCCACTTCCTGTCAATACACAGACTCATCGCCGTCTTTGATGAAGCCGATGACCACGGTGTCATCTCCGAACTTCAGGAGTTTGACAGTCGGATGCCACGAGGTGCAGTCGTTCGTGTAGAGCAAGAAGAGCAGAGGGGCCAGGACACGACCTTGGTGTACCCCGGTGCTGGTCGTGCGCATGGATGAGGTGGTGTCCCCCAGCCTCACCTGCTGTGTCCTGCCCGTCAGGAAGTTGTAGATACACCAGGAGATGGCAGGCGAGACACTGAATTGGAGAAGTTTGGAGGAGAAGAGATTGGGGATGATTGTGTTAAACGCAGATCTGAAGTCCACAAACAGGATCCTCACATAGGTACCCTCACTGTCAACATGTTCATGGATGAAGTACAGACCCTTGTTGACGGCGGTTAATTGCCAGAGGGGGAAAAAACTGTTTGAATGCCTACTATTTTTGACCTTCATTGATCTGTAGCCCTTTTCAGATGCAAGAAGCTGGAAGAGCTAGTGGCCAGGATGTGGAGGATCCGAAAGGATCCTGCCTGCTCTGAACCTAGTTTGCGTTGCGTGCAAGTACTTAGTACTGGGTAGCGTGGTGCCGACAATCCGTTCACCGGTTTTGATTGTCCGTTGCAGTCTGAGTTTGTACTTTTTTGTGGGGGCCCCAAACCAGACTGGGATGGAGGTACACAATACTGATTGGATGACCACTGTATAGAACTGTCTCAGCAGCTCTTGAGACAGGCCGTGCTTCCTCAGAAGCCGCAAGAAGTACATCCTTTGCTGGGCTTTTTTGAGGATGAAGTTAATGGTTGTCCCCCACTCCAGGTCCTCTCAGACTGTAAATCCCAAAAACCTGAAGGTCTCGACGCTTGACACAAGACAGTTGGACAGCATCAGGGGCAGCTTTGGTGAAGGATGCATTCTGAAGTCCACAAACATCTCCACAGTCTTTAAGTGTTCAACGTCAGGCTGTGTTGACCGCATCAAAGTTCCAGTCTCGCCACTTCCTGTTGATACACAGACTCATCGCCGTCTTAGATGAGGTCGATGACCGTGATGTCATCTGCGAACTTCAGGAGTATGACAGTTGGATGCCACTAGGTGCAGTCATTCCTGGGGAGCGAGAAGAGCAGAGGGTAGAGGACAGTACCTTGAAGTGCGCCGGGGCTGATCGTGTGCATGGATGAGGTGGTGTTCCCCAGCCTCATCTGCTGAGTCCTGCCCATCAGAAAGTTGTAGATGCACTGGGAGACACTGAACTGGAGAAGTTTTCAGGAGAGAAGTTCAGGGATGATTGTGTTAAACGCAGAGCTGAAGTCCACGAACAGGATCCTCACATAGTTACCCTCGCTATCAAGATGTTCTAGGATGAAGTGCAGACCCATGTTGACGGCATCATCCTCTGACCTGTTTGCTCAATAGGCAAACTGCAGTGGGTCGAGTTGGGGCCCTGTGACGCGCTTGAGGTGGTCCAGCACAAGGGGTTCAAAGAACTTCATGACCACAGATGTCAAGGCAACATGCCTGTAGTCATTAAGACCTGAGGCCTGTCTAGTCTTTGTAGTGTATTCCCAGGTTTAATATGATTTACCAATCGTAGTCAGAGGTTGGAAATATTAAACTTAATTGAAGTTCAAATTGTAAAAGTTAGCAAACTTTTTTTTATAAACCAACAAAACAATTTAATAGCGCAACACAATACAGTGTTGCAAATGGCAATCCAATTCGCACTTAATTTTTTGACGGGTAGACCTGGATTTGGCATTGGCTCGTCATTAGAACTTGGGTTATGGCTCGAATCCTGCTTTTGACAAAAGAAATTGCAATAAGATGTTGGAAAGATGTTAATCTGCACTTCAACTTCTGTCCCGGTGCCCTTGAGCAAGGCAACAAACATTATTTGATGATTTTACCAAGGATCACTGTTCCGATAAGCATTACGTACATCTATGAAGTGTTGGCGCTCAGACACAAGAAAAAAAGGTGAGCTTTTGTCTCCATAGCAACTGCAGGGAAGCAGTTATTACAAGCAAGTATATGAGCTGAGGTAAAATAAAAATGACTGTTGATGCTTTAAACACCCTTAAATGGAGAAATTTTGCTTCATCCTTTTTTGACATCAGAAGATTATTGAACTGACTGCATTGCCTCCCACAAGATCGATGCGACGCTTACTAAACATGTTAACGTCGTAAAAAAGGTGATCTGCTGGACTTTATTTGAATACGAATATAAAACCATAGAACATGGTGGTTTAATGTTGTATCTGTTCTGCGGCTACTGAAGCAAGAAGCGCTAAAGCTGATCTGTTTATTCAGTTAATCAACACCACCACCACCACCATCATGTGTGCAACTCCTCAAATTACTACTGCAAACAAACACATCCTAAATTGTCTACAAATCTGGTTTGCACCAGTACTTCTGTGGTGGTCAGTGGGCCTCTCCATTGTTGAATGGAGGAATATATTCATTGGGACAGCATGGTGGATCAGGTGTAGACCGTTGGCCTCACAACTCTAAGGACCAGAGTTCAAATCCCGGCCCTGCTTGTGTGGCATTTGCTTGTTATCCGTGCCTGTGTGGGTTTTCTCCAGAGACTCCGGTTTCCTCCCACATCCCATAAACATGCATTAATTGGAGACTCAAAATTGCCCCTCGGTGTGGTTGTGAGTGCGACTCTTGTCTGTCTCGATGTGACCTGCGATTGGGCAGGCAAGCGTAAACCATACAAATAATTTATAATTCCATTATCATTTGCATTCACACTCCACTAGCCCGTCGGTTATTCCATTCCGACCGCCTTCCCGTAATCCACTTTGGTCTTCTCAGAGAAAAGCGCCCCTCCAAACCCAATCTTGTGTGACAGGTGTGATGGAGAAGGGCCAATAAAAACCCTCGCTCTCGCCACATCTGAGCACTGTTTGATTCCTGGCTGCCGTGCTCGCCATTGTCATCTCTGCAGGTCTGCGGCTGTGCTAGTATGTCGTGTGAAATAGACAAAGGTCGAGGACAAGGAGCGTAAGGTTCTCTAACTGTAGAACATCATCACAGTGAAGAAAAGGCAGTCTGCAGTCTGCGTTGCTCGCTTTTAAAACACAACAGCTGATGACAGGCTTTGTCTTTATTGTCACATCATGTGGTAATACGCTGAGGGGGATGATGGATGGTTTCCTACCGCAGCCTGGCGCTAGCTGAATGCTGGCACGGCTCTGTGGGGTGCAGCAAAATGGTTTTATGGCTCAAGTAATTGGTGGCAGTCCATTGCTCATAAGCAGTCTAATTAATCTCATTAAAATACACTGCTTTGCAGGCGCTTGGTCTTAAGGGCCACTGTGAGGGGGAAGAGATTGCTACTCAAATGGCTTTATCCATCCTGATAACCGCCGCGTGGCCAATGATGATATTTCGCAAGGAAAGTCTTCAGCCAGTTAAAGCAAATCAATAGAGTTGCATGTATACCTCGCTTGGCTATTCTTTTACTGTCATCCAGCGTGGTCGGGGAGATCCAGCAGTAGAAGGATGCTTTTTCATTGCTCAGCTGGAGGTGGCTTTTGTCAAGTCTAAATTGTATTTATTCAAGATGGCTCCCTGCTTGTCTCCCAAGACGCACGGCATGCCGTGGATTAAAGGCAAAATTGCAATCAATTCACCCAGCGAGAGATGAGGCCAAATAACAGATAAGGTACTTAGCATAATTCATACCGGCTCCAATCTGGAATGGATGTACATATGTACTGTGCGGCTTCTCAGTGGGTGTGTGGAGCTTAGCTTCACGTGGTGCCTTGCATTGAGGCTGTTTGGAAAAGCCCCAGTGACGACTTGACCCGTGTTTAGCCCAGGGGTCGTAAACTTTCTTAACCTAAATACTCAAAAGAGATAATTTGATATGAATATTTCTTCCACAGAAAAGAAAAAAAAACAACAGGATTCACAAAACCCGCTGCCATTTAAACTGAAGATAACACGGAACACTTGACCTGAAAAATGATGTGTGGTTGAATCTCATTTTCAAACAAAATAGTCATTGTTGAGTTCTCTGAGTATTCATGTGGTTACTGTAAAATATGGATTATCCACCTGCAGCAAAAACCAAAAATCCTGTTTGCTTTTGTGTTATGTCATCATTTTATCGCATGTGGAGCATGCAGTCCCCTGTCAGCTTGAATTTAAAAGGACTATTTCACGTAACAATGTCAAGTATCTATTTGCAAAATAATCGTCAGTTAAAATATTTATTTTACCTGGTTCAACGTTGGCACATCTTGGCAGTAGATGTCACCTTCATTTTCACACACGATTGTAAGCTGTCATGTGTGAGGCGTGAGCGATGTTTAGTTTTAATCTCGCTCACGTGGCACACAGCATTCAACGTTCTGTTTTCTTCAGAAGCTCTTCTCTTCTATTCTTGGAATTTGACATGGTTATCCTACTGGGGGTCGAATAGCTCATTAAATCTTGCCACCAAGTGTCGCACATTGGCACTTGTGATGCATATGTGAGCGAACAAAAAAGATAAACTAAAAATAATTACTTTCATGTCACAAGAGCACCATAATCCTAAAATTCAGAATTACATTTTCAATGTTAACACAACAAAATGAAATTGAAATAATGATGATTTTTCAAAGTTTCAGACAGCATAGATGTAAAAAATA
Source organism: Syngnathoides biaculeatus (assembly GCF_019802595.1). Lineage (NCBI taxonomy): Eukaryota > Metazoa > Chordata > Actinopteri > Syngnathiformes > Syngnathidae > Syngnathoides > Syngnathoides biaculeatus. The sequence goes on from NC_084641.1 coordinate 34,635,683, forward strand.
ATGGTGGTTGGTAACTTTAAAAGGGTTTGAAAGCAATACGCTTATCTTTAAAACGTAAGGAGTACATAGCACATATATTTGTGTAAAAATGAAAACCTAAAAGTCAAAATCTCTTGAAGTACGGTAATAATGAACTGTATGTACTTTGTTACTTCGCACCTCTGTCAGAGAGCCACAGTAGAAGCGTGAACGGGAGCTCTGGCGCTAGGAGTTGCCGATCCCTGCACTTGGTCGTTGTGTTAGCTGAGACGGATTTCAACATTCCCGTGGCCCTGAAAAGAATAAATGGTATGGATAATAGATGGCAGAATTCACGACAGGCATATCTCTGAGATCTTGTCTGAAAAAGAGAGGGATAGCAGCCTGTTTGACCAGACTGATGAATACAAACCTTTTTCATTCAACAAAAGCAATTAAAGGAAAAAGTGCTTGCATTCAAAGCATAATGTGAGTCATCACAAGGGGAAAGCCACACTGAGCTACAGCTTTATCGTCTCGTGCTTTCATGTATTCTGTGGTCCAATGATTGAGGTTAAAAACGAAAAGCTGAACAAAACGTCCTACGAGCTCTTTTTCACAAGACATCTTTTCATCTCTCTTCTCTGTACTGAGGCCATTGATCAGACATCCCTTTCAGACAGAAATTCCGCCGCCGTGACACTGCTCAGCGTGTCTCTTTTTCACTGGCCTACATCGCAAGGTCGTCTTTTTCATACTTACTTGAAAACTTGCATTGCGATCTGACCTTAAATTGCATTTTCAGGAGCTAACATTTACCTAGGAAGTTTGCCACTGATGCTGAAACTTTTCACCTGCTTGATCTTCTCGTATGTTATTGTGTTTCTTTGAGCCAGCAAAAAGGTCACGTCAGCGTTGTGATGCGAGCGACGCGAGCCGGGCATCATTACAGAGGCGCTCTGCCTAATCACCTTTGGTCACCTCAAGAGAGGCCATCCCCATCACGATGCTTCCGGCCTTAATGAGGAGAGTCAGCCCTCTATCTAATGAGAGGAGGCCTATTCCAAGAGTCTCACAGCAGCCCTGCACACTGCTAAAACGCCATCCTATATTGTCAATGCTGTCACATATCCGTCCTCACGGCACACTGAGGAGTTTGTCAAGAGGTATTTTCTCACCTTACAGCAACATCTTTCTTGCTGCTTTATTCCAAGGAGCAGTATGTGGCGAAACCTTCAATAAATGACAGCGAGGTGCCTCTTAAAGGTCTCATGCCATCTATTATTTTTTTTAGTGATATTTGATGTCCTTTCATCGGACTTGCAAGATAATTTGGGTTGAAAATGCCCAGGATGTCCTCTTTTTTTATTTTTAAAGCTATTCTATTTTTTTCTTTTGTCTTCTTTTTCACCTGGCAGTTGAGTAAGCTGATAAATATGTTCATAGGATTTTGGACTGATTGGCTTGATGAGCTTAGTTTGAATATGGAAAACTTATTATTGCTGCTACTACTACTAGAGGTATGATGCCATTGGCGATATTCCTGCACCCAAGTGTTCGTAGTGACCTTGCGACTGGATGCTTCAGTGTGGGGTCTCACGATCAATTTGAAACTGAATTAATCAAGGATTGGATTGTTGGCCCACTAATTGGGAACAGGAGCTGAAAGCGATTGTGGGTGGAAATAAAAAGCGTCTCGATTGGGTATTTTGAGAGGCTGGTCCTGCACTCCATTTCAATCACTTCAACATGACTGACCTGCAGAGCATTGACCACGAGCTTTGCTGTTTAATCCATAGCTTCATTGCAAATCATCAATATATTGTTGTAAATCACAACACATGTTGGCTTTCATAAAGCTTGGTGGTGGCTTCCCAGTTGGTCACCCTCTCAAAACCCAGAAATGCACTTCCAGGAGTGTGTGAGAGCTTATGCTTACGGTCATACTCAAACACAGCAACGTTCCGGTTCTGAAATGCTTGAGAATTTCTCCCAAAATGTATTGAAACTATTTTTATACCTCAACTCATCTGTGTTTGGCAGACGACGCAAAGCTTTGCACAAGATGCAGCTGCGTTGTCACTCCGCCATTTTTTCCTGCAACCAGTGGCTGAGTAGGAACTCCGAACTGGACAGGTACTTCAATATTAATTGGCAAAACTTTGTCAAGACGGAGAATTCAAAATTCACTTGACCGGCGACCCTAGTGAGGAAAAGCAGTCCAGGAAATGGATGTTTGAGAAAGGCCTTTTCTGTTGCAGTAAAGCTCCAGTATGTGTGTGTACAAATCAGGACTCATAAACGGCGTGCTCGGATGAATTTGACTTTGACGTCGAACACCTTTGGGGTGAACAAAAACAGATATTGAGGAGCAGCAAGCCTTCTTGTCCAGCATCAGACATAAATCATTGTTACTCAATCTTTTGGTAAAGAAAACATTGATTACCAAAACAACTGGAATTAACAAAGTTATTAATATTTTAAATGAATGATTGCATTGAAAATTCACTCATGAAAAGGTCCGATGACAATCGTAATTATAATGGCAAGAAGAAAGTCATTAAGCTATCCCGGACAAAAAAAAATGGTGGCACCCTGAATTCAATATTCTGCTGCACAAACATTTAAGACAATCACAGCAATGAAATAGTTTTCTGAAACTGTCAATGAGACTTGTTGTCTTGTCCTCATCTTATTTTGACCCAGTCTTTGCGAGGTTTGAACGATGACCTCTCCACATAGCATGTTTCATCTCCCTTCATATGCTCAATGGGCTCCCCAGAAGACTCACGCTTTTAAACCAATCAGTTTTTTCCCCCTGTGTATTTTGCGTTGTTTCTCATGTTGGCGGAGCCGTGTTCTGCAGCTTATTTGACACAGAGTAGCACATTTCACAATAGTGTTGAGATTTTATCGTACCAAGTACAGATTCCAGATACCGTGTGCCAGATGTAACTAAGCAGCCCCAGAACATCATAGAGAGTCTTTATATAGATGCTAGATACAATGTTGTTTTTTTTCATTATGACCTGTTTGCTCACGATCCTCCTTTTGGTGAAAGTCTGCACTTACCACTGCTCATTATAGAATTGTTGAAACAACTCCACTGGTTGCCCAAGACGTTGGTTGTCCCAACGTTGTTTGTGTCGATATCATGACAGTGACTGAAAGTAGATGTGGTGGGCATGTTTTCGCTGCTTATCTGACGCAAGGCAGCTAGCTCACTGTTGTGTGAAGCCTTAATGAGATCAACAAAGTTGGTTGACAAACTTGAAGCTTCTTTCTCATTTGCAACACTTATCTATTATCCAGATCTGGGACTTCTGCCACAAAATTGATTATCACTTTGTAGTTACAAAGGAATAAAAAGAACACACTAGCACATTTCCTAAAGTTGCTGGTGTAAGATTGGAAAGGAAAGTGGCGAAATACAGTAAGTGTTAAAATGAGGGTATTTCTGAAAGCGCTCCAAGTATCCTGGCACTTACAATTCCTTAGAAACACTCGTCAGGAAAGATTTTTCAGCTGCGGGATCACATACTGTAATAATATAAGAATTTTTTTTTTTTTGACAAAGGGTAATGGAAATAAATAGAAAAGCCATCAATATTTAAAAAAAATGATTAACGTTAGTGTAGCCTTATGAAATGCAGCACATCATTCAGCAATCTTTCATCATATGTTAATCAGATTAACAATGACGCTCAAATGTCCACTGAAAGCTTCTGATAAGGACTTCCACAATTGGGTTTGAGTGGGTAGAATCTGGCCACTCAAACTGTGGACATCTTCACACCTACTCCTCTTCTTTTTTCTATATTCAGTTTTGCCAGGTTCTCAATTACTGCTCGAGTGGGCCGGCGCGAAGAGAACGAAGGGAGGGTGAGTCGAATATAGCAACATTCCCTGTCAGCCCACACAGAATTATTCTTCGTGATGATATAAATCTTATTAAATGATGTGATAACGGGCCGGATGGGCGGTGAGATGAAAGCGGCGAGGTGGTCAGTGCGTACCTGGAGGAGTTTGGGAGTGAGGCCTGGGTGATTGAACACACTGCAGACGCACTAGTGTATTAAAATAGATTCACGGCAGAGTTTATATAAGTTCAGAACGTTGGCTGAAGAAGCTCTTTTGGAACAGCTCATGGACAAGTCATGTTGACAAGACGTAGCTGAGCTGTTTCATACTGAACATGAGACATGGATCTGCTAGGAACAGATCACAGGGTTGTACCCAAAACGCATGACTCTTAAGACCAGGTAGAGTTTGGGGAGTTTTTATTCGATCCAAGGTCAATACACAGCCAGGCAGTCCAAACAGGCAACAGTGTCAGAATCACAAGGCGAAGAGGGAGGCAAGGCAATCAATAGATCATAGACATGAATGTGGAACTGCGGGAATGTGACATGAAAGACACACATGTGAAGCTCATGTACATTAATTCATACCAGGTTGAATAAATACAAAAGTTATACATCTAAAAGATAAGATTTAGTTTATCAATGGTGTGGGGTGTAAGTAATCAATAAATCAAAAGTACGACAGCTACCTGATTGCTTCCCTGTTTGCAGATTTTTGGATTACCAACATCCAGTGACAGGCCATGTATTTGGTACCTGGGACACTATAGACATTACTATGCGCCAACTAGTTAAAGAAAGTGTCACAGTGCTGAGGTGGGGGGTTGTGGGGATGTTAAATCCCTGGCTTTGGGGCCCCTCGGCGTGGGCGGTGTCCCGTCCACCGCGCCGCTCTCGGGCGGGCTCCTGCGCCCAACCCTGCCTCTCAGTACATGACGTTTCTCTGTCTTTTGTGTTTAACATTATTGCTAAAATTACAGTCAGAGCATTGGTGGGTTTTAATTGTTTTTAAGAGTTTTTTTTCCGTTTGTTTGTGTGTTGCTTTTGGGCCCAAGGTTCAGTAGCCTGCGAAATACTGGCAAGTGTCTTTAGAAAGCTGGTGAGCTGGCATCCTAACCTCTGACTTTCAGTATTGCAGATAGTGAAGCTCCAAATGTACTTTTCTTAAAGCAAACATCATGGTGAAACACCCCACCTGTGCTCTTTGCCACTCAGAGGGGCGAAAAAAAATCACTCATGACATTTTGTCGAGTTAAAAATGCTGCCAGCACTTTCCTGAACCAACTCCAAAGACAAGATGTGTATCTCCAAAAGTGCTGCAGCAGAAGATTTCTCTATATTATGCAACACCACGATTGTGGCTCCACAGTAGATTATCTACAATTCAGATGATATTTTAATAATGGCTCTGGGAATTTCGTATGCTTAAAGTACAGAGCGAAAGTTTGAATCTATTCGGTCACGAAGGATATTTGCACATCCGAAGCGAAGACATTTGAAGAAGTACTATCGGCCACGTGTATACTACTGTGGAGGCGTCTTGTGCTGGAATGACATAATGGTGAAGGAGAGGAGGAATGATCCTGAAGCGAATCAAAGCTATGGTCAAATTTCCTCCCCTTCCGGACACACTATGAGAACAAGAAGCACAAACACTTGATAGATTTGTTTCCTTGCCATGTGTGAGGTCTCTCGTGTATCAAAAATCTGGTAAGATGTTTCAAATTGGTATGCGCGTACACCTCTTTACCGCGCTTTGCTCCTATAATATGATTGCAGAGTTCCGCAGAACACGCACTAACACAAGTGGCTCCTTGCATGTTCACCTTAAAATACCAACGAGGCCTTGGCACTGCTTCACCCCGCCGCTCGGAGCGCAGAACAACACATTTTCATGCCCTGTCGACTCAAATCCAGCTTTGGAAAGACTCGACTCCCACCTTTCCGATTCAGCGTTCTCCATAAGCAACTCATCCTCCTCCTCCTCGCACTCCCACTCGGCCTCGTAATCCATAACGTTTTGTTTCGCCGCCACGCTGATCACGTCTCTCCCACTGAATGCTGATGAGCCAAAGAATTGCTTCCGCCATGTCGAGTACATAATGACCTAGAACTTCCCAGTGTGCTTCAAAAACGCGAGTCAAGTCATAAATTAGCTGTTTCCACAAATTACTGCAATTTTTTTTTCCTCCCTCAATGCAGAGCCTTACTTTTCAGACAGAATCTTATTGCATTTTCATCGGAAAAGGTTCCTTCACCTGAAGAAAATGGCACTACTGAGGACTTTTTCTGTGAGGAATTACTCCAGGCAAAGCTAAGCGGTTCAAGTCAAACCAAATGAACAACATCAATTCAAGGTGTCTCTTTCACCTCGCAGTTATGGCAGTAAATGAAACATTTCAATTATTACTGAATTATTGTTTAACGAGCGTGCGACCGTACTACTCGGAGAATTTGCAATCCTGTCGGCACCAAGCAGGAGGGGGAGTTTCTTGTGTGTTGTGAGGACCACAAAACGAATCGCTCTTATTTTATGTCCAATTACACAACGGTACAGCATTCCTTGCAGCGCTCTTGATTGCATGACGATAGTGGACGGTCCAGATGAGATGGCAAAGCAGAGACACAAATGGGGTCGTCCATATGATGACATCAACCCGATTGAGAACCTTAGAATCATCATCAAGCAAAAGATCTATGAGGGTGGGAGGTGTTCAAATCCAAACAGCAGCTTTGGGAGGGTATTTTGACATCCTGCAAAAGGAAATTAAAGTAAAACCCTTCCAAAAAGTCCCAAGTTCAATCGATGCAAGTATTGTGAAGCTGCTATTCAATGAGACCATTTTTTTTATTTAAATAGATTTCAATGATTTCAATAAAGGTCAAGGATAGTGTAGTGATGCAGTCGCCTGATTTTGGTGCAGCGAGCGTGGGTTCAGTTCCCACTTTGTGATGGTATCAATGTGAATGCAAGTGTTTCACATTACGTAACATGAAACATATCACGTTGTAATGTGAAAACCATTCCAATACAACATGGAGTTTATCTTACCTTAACATGTAACATGTCACGTTATAACATGATGGTGAACCTTTAGTGCCTTTTTTTTTCTTTTGGTGCGGCAGCAATACACTTGCGTGAATAAAAAATTAAGCAATCGAGGACACTCTGCGGCACGGCGAAAATTCCTGACCGGCCTGTGTGGAGTTTGCATCTTTTCCCCGTGCTTGCGTGGGTTTTCTCCAGGCACTGGTTTCCTCCCACTTCCCAAAAACATGCAACATTAATTGGACACTCTAAATTGCCCCTAGGAGTGATTGTGAGTGCGGCTGTTGTCTGTCTCCATGTGCCCTCCGATTGGCTGGCGACCAGTTCGGGGTGTAACCCGCCTCCTGCTTGTTGACAGGTGGGATAGGCTCCAGCACTCCCGTGACAATTCGTGAGGATTAGGGGCTCAGAACTGGATTGATGGATGAATGGAATTTTTCATCTTAGTTTTTTGTAGTGATAAGAAATGTAACATGGAATGATCGCTACAGGGGAATCTTTTTGTTTTATTGATGCTTTGTTGGGTTTTGCGTTTGAGCTCTTTATATTTGGGGTGCCCAAGCTTTCCCCCCTAATGGGCTGTATACAGAAAAATGGAAGGCTCAAAAGTCCACTTTGAAATTCTTCAACTTTTATTGTGTGAACCAATGAATCAAGCAATCATATTTGTCTTTATATATGTATTACTGTGTGGTTATTTTAGAAGTGTCAACATCAAAGCTTTCTGTTAAGGCGAAAGGCATTTCTCAAAAGTCTTGACTTTTCAACTGTATTAAAGGTCAGCATTTGTTTTTGAGGTGACAGCCTTTTGTCGTGTTCCATTTATATTTACTTTCTTGATTAATTAATGGTCCGTTTATTGTTTACTGTTGGGATAAAAACTGCTTCTTGAGGTGCATCCCCCCGACGGTTGGGAACACTTCTTCAGGAAGTCAGGTTTGAGCGAGTGCAAGTTTGTTGTGCTGCCTGCCAGACTTGCCAATACTTTGGAACAAATTCTGCATCCTGGCTCGTTAATGTTGATGGGTTTACCTTTTTGATTCGGTTTGGAAGCGAAATTGTCCCACACTTGGGCTGACGTTTGGCAGTGAAATCATCCAATTTTGTCTGAATTTCCTCCCACATTGACAAAGAGACTGGTTGGTTGACAAGAAGAAATGACAACTGCCATTCTCTGTCATTTGAAACGAAGGGGATGAGACCCGTGCAGAAAGTCGACCCTCGTTACCGAGTCTCTTTGGAGGTGAGAGAGGAAGGAAACAAGCGTGCATGCTCCACATGACAATCTATCGAGGGTGGGGAAAATATAAGGTTGCAAGGCCCGATTACTTTTGTTTTTTAACAAAATGGACGGCAGGTCACAAATGGCCTACGCTCCATAGTTTGAACACACCTGTTGTTGAAATTTTCTGTTGTTTTGGCAGCGAGTTCCTAGTTTGGATAATTTAGGTGTAGTTTTTTTCAATAACTAATAATCCTGTTCAGTCTGCGACCTGAAATGTGGTCAGAGTTGTAGACACTTTCGGTTTGTTTGTAGGGTACATAGAGTTAAACATGACTTGGTGGATGAGTGGGGCAGGTAAAAGTACAATAGCTATGCCCCTCACATTGTATTCTGACGCTGCCTCTTTTTGAAACAAACGAGCGACGTGTGTCTTCGTGTGCGCTGAAGTCGTTTTCATCTGTTAGTGAAAGCACAACACAGAAAACACTTGAACAAGAGCAGTGACGGCACAATTAAAAGCAGAGCGGGTCAGTCGAAGAGGCCACGCAAAAGCGATACGGCCAGCGTGCGTTTGTGCGAGCTGCTTTCGCACATCATGTTTATGCATGGCTTCGTGCATCCGTGTGTGTGTCTTTGACGGAAACAGGCATCAGCATCAACTCCCTGTGCTACTTTTTCAGCTTTCATGTGACAGCGCCCTTCTCAAATAGGCCATTGGCGTGCCATAATTAGCTCAAATGTTAAAGATAGTCAATTAATAATGAGCGGAGATGAGACATTTCATCGACTGGGCCCTCCTATCGCCAGAAGGCTATTTACGTATTGGTGCATTTATTTATATTGCTTTCCTTTGAAATGACAGCTGTTGCTCTGGGCTTCCCACCACAAAAATGGCCACGAGAGAGTCCCCCCACCATCTTTTAAAAAAAATATATATATGATAAAATAACATGAGCAAAATGGTATTTTTATAATGTAAAATAAACAGTAAAGCAAAGAAAGCACCATGCTTCTATTAGTATGTACTTCAAATATTACGCAGTACACACAACCACTCTACACAAGGCTTGTTAGTTATGGTGACCTTCCTAAATTATTGGCCATTTTTTTTTTACCAAAAATGATTTCAAATCATCTCATGATACCAGCAAATCACTTACATCTTTAGTTAAAAATATATACACAATGAAAAAGACAAGTTTCACTTTTTTGTCATTGGAAGTACACGTCAAAGGTCAACAATCAAGTAAACGGGTCAACAGTACACTGGCCACCAAACCATAAAAATAAAACTTTGCAGCCTGCAAATGATTTCACCAATAAAAAAATATCATTTCCCCGTGACATATATAGAGAACATTAAGACTACTATAAAAAGCTGGCATCATTACAATTTTGCCAAGCACAAATAAATACACACATATAGATATATAGACACACATAAATCTGTCTGTCTGTCTGTCTAGCTATTATAGTGGTGCAACAATACACAAACTGGATGGTTCGGTCGATTGGGTTCAAGACTTGCCCTTTTTATAAAACACATTTTAATTAAATTACCAAGATCTAAATACAATGTGGAAAAAAATTTATCTGATGTCAAAATCACTCATCTTCTGTGGTCAATTCCACAGCTGTTTATTTCCCAAATAGATTGTTGTTTGGAAAATTAATAGCATAACAAGTCCAGCAGTTGTGACAGCATTATTTAAAGTGCATCGCTGACATTGTCAGTTGTCACAGGTACATCTCGACAAATTCCGATAATGTAGTGTCTAAAGCTTCGTTTAGTCGGGTGGTTCAAAATCTTCGAGCTAGAATATTGTGTCACAAACAATCAAGTAACATCAAAAATGATGTGTAATCTTGAAATTAGGCAGGAATATCCCCTCTGAAAAATATTCTACCAGTGTTTAACGAATCTATAAAATGTACGAGTACTAAAATAAATGGACTTTTCTCCATCCGTCCATCCATTTTCTTAGCCACTTATCCTCACAAGGGGTCGCAGGGCGTGCTGGAGCCTATGCCAGATGTCAACGGGCAGGAGGCGGGGTACACCCTGAGCTGGTTGCCAGCTAATCGCAGGGCACAGGACTTTTCTCCCATATTGGAATTTATTGGGGTGCACGTGTACATTGCGCCGCACAATAACCTCCACAGCTTGTGTCTGGTTTTTGGTTAACTCATCAGAAGCGTGTGTGAAGAATGTTGCTGTCTGTCCAAGTTACATTGGGCAGTTATATACCGTACTAGTACCTCGACGAAGTCAAGTAACTGCGTAGCCGTCTGAGGGCACAGCAACAGCGGGCTTTGCAAAGGAATCTTATTCATAGGGGTCACGTGTCGGCGCAGCATATGTTATGAAACCCGACGTTGTCCCCAAGTTCGAAAAGGCTTGCGTGTTAACAGCAATAAAATTTGTAATTGCCTGGTGCATTTATTTTTCTCTCTTTGACTGATGCTGTCCAAATAAGTGGGATCAAGTTTGGAGCTTGATTTTGTCAGATACTTATTTTCTCATGTCGATGAAAATGTGATGTCACATTTGCTGTATTTCCACCAACGCAGTACAGTAGCATGAACTGTGATCGTTGGATTGAATAATTTCATTCAGGTACATCATCAAATTTGAAGTGCAATGAATACTGAATTGAAAATGTCAATTTAAAATAATCTGAAGGCCTCCTTTTAGTCAAGTAATGTAAAGTACACATTTCATAAACAAAAACGTCTCTCGTTCTTTGTTCTTGTTGCTATGTTCCTTGTTCTTTGTTCTAAATGTCGTACCAGGGCAGCACCGACTGCTGGAGAAAAATTCCTTGTGTGTTTTTTCACACTTTGCCATTAAAGGTGATTCTGATTCTGATTCTGATTCACGTGATCTACAGTAAAGGTAAACTAGAACATTTTTTTTTTAGAATAGCTGGGATAGACTCCAGCACGCCGATGACCCTTGTGAGGATAAGCAGCTCGGATCATAGATGAATAGAAGGTGCTGTCATAGAAAAAGATGATTTGAAAATGAACAATTATAATGCTAGCACAGCTGATTTGTAATTGATAAACGTCATGAAACTCTCGTTGTTCGTGATGGCAGGTTTACAAACATCACTGGGGCCAGTCCAGCTGTCAGTCAAAAAAAAAAAAAAAAAAAGAACGTGGACAATTTGCATCAAATTTGGCAGATTTTAGAAAAAAAATCTATTTTATTGACAGTACTTGAACACAGCATACTGTAAAGAGATTCCAATTAAAATAGGCTCTCGATGCTGCTTAATTATGAAACTTTGAAAAAAAAAACTTTTGCATTAAGCTTGCTGTTCAACGCTCATGAAACGACACTTTTCAGAATGTGTTAATTAAATGGATCACGTCCAAAGTTGTGCAGAGAGCCACCTTGGATTCATGGCTTCAAAAACACCTTTCAAGGTTATCAACACTGCGTCTAGTGAGCTCCCCCCCCCCCCCCTTTTCCCCTTTCCATTTTCCCAAAATAAATTTCGCTAAAGTGAGAAAATGAGTTTCACTGGAGGCGAGCAGTCAGGCACATTTCTGGAAGTCGGAGCCAAAAGCAACACTGCCATCTAGTGGGTACGGCACGACATGGCCGACTCGACTTTGCCACCACTCGCATTACACTGCACACTACAGAAGTGCTAAACAGTACTACAGCCGCTTCTCTTATACAATGCCATGGGGAAGTATTGCCCTCCTTTTAAAATACTTGAATTTTTTTCATATTTTTTTTTCATGTTTAAAATGATCAAACTAATGTAGATAAAAACGGAGGGTTTTCGAGCATGAACAGCCATTTTAGTCATGCAACTGAATTTGTTTTGATTTCAAGTCTGGACTTTGACTAGCCTGGTCCAGATGCTTCATTATTATTTTTTTTATTTTTTAAAATCCATTTACAACTTGATTTGCTGTTATGTTTTGGATTATTATCCAGCTTTCAGAAACCATGTGTGGTTCTGTTTGAGGTCAAACTGCTGGCTGAACAATCTTCTTCAGGATTTTCTGTTCGTGGTCCTTCAATCACACCAAGTTTTCCAAATCCTGAAGGAGCAAAACAGCCCAAGACCATCACACTACCACCATCAGGTTTGAGTCTTGGTATGATGTTGTTTTTCTGAAATGCTGTGCAACATTTATGCTAGATGTACAGAAACACAGACCTTTGGTCATTTTTCATTAATAAACCCCAAAGACTTTGGGAATAATTTAATGTTGTTGGTTTTTTTTTCCAAAAGTATATGTTCTTTTTAGTTAGCTGTGGTTTTTGCCTTGAAATTCTGTCATCAATGGCATTTTTGCTCATTTTCTCCTTTATAGTTGTGTCATGAACACTGACCTTCAATGAATCAACACAGGCACCTGCAGTTCTTTAGAAGTTGTCCTGAGTTCTTTCATGGCCTCCTGGATGACTCTTTGCTGTTCACTTGGCGTAATCTTTGTAGGCCGCCAACTCCCGGGAAAGTTCACCACTGTTCTGTTTTCTCCATGTGAGGATAATGGCTCTCCCTATAGTTTGCTGGAATCCTAAAGAATGGAAGGAATGGCTATTGGAACCCTTTCTGGACTGATAGATCTCAATTACTTTATTTCTCCCCCATTCTGGTATTTCTTTAAATAGTGGCATATTTAGAGCTTTAATGAGACTTGGGATTTTTGATTTTATTTAAGAGATTTCTGGATTGAACGGGCCTGGAGCTAATCAGGCTTGGGTGTGATCAGTGAAAATTAACCAAAACCTGGGATTAGGCACAGTTAATTCATGATTTAACAAGGGGAGGTCATTACCATTTCACACAGGGCCAGGTAATTATGAAAGTTTTTTTCCTTCATAAATGAAATCATTTAAAAATGGCATTTTGAGTAACGTCACATTTCCACTGCAGTCCTGCCCTGACACAGAAGGACCAGCTGACATCATCATCGTGGTTTTCTCGTTGTTAATACAGGCGAGAGTGTTGATGAAGACACGGCTTTAGAAAAACTCAACTCCAAATTGTCTTTATAATTTTGAACAAACTTTAGCCAGGGATGGACAGCAACACTTTTCTGAAATTGTCAGTAAGAACCTCAACAATACTCGCTCGCACTCTGTTTGTTATGATTGACAAGCGCACAACTCCCCACCGCCCAAACCAGAACTCTTAACAATTAATAGATGCAATGAGTTTGCCAGTTATTTTAGTGAAAAATTACAATCCATCAGGTCAAATGTCAAATAAGCAAAATGATAAAATGGTTCTACATCTGAGGCCACCCAGGGAAAACTCGATTAACTTGTCAGAATTTGATACAATTGACCAAAAAACTGTAGAGAAAACTGTTCAGCAGTTGAAACCATAAACGAGCTGTCTTGACTCAATACAATCTGACTTTTACAAAACTATTCTGAAATCATTCCTAGCTGACTTGCAACAAATAATAAATTGCTCACTTGAGTCTGGCGAGTTTCCTAAAGCTCTGAAAGTCGCTGCTGCTAAATAACAACAAAACTGAGACAATTGTTTTTGTCAAAAAAGAAAAGAGAATTGCTGTTAGGAAACACCTGGACTCTCTATCTTTTAAAAGCAAAGACCAAATCCAAAACTTTGCTGATTGATTCCGACTTGACTTTCAACAGTCATATGAAATCAATTACTTAAAACTGCCTTTTATTATAACTCCAAGTCTTTATGCTGTCTTTCAGTCAGTTTTAGAATAGATTTTAAAGTTCTGCTACTGGTCTATAAATCACTAATTGGTTTAGGTCCTCAATATATGAAAGAAATGCTAATGGAATACAAACCCAGTAGGGCTCTGAGATCGACTAACTCAGGTCTAATAATGGTGTGCAGAGTCCAAAGCAAACATTGGTGAAGCAGCATTGAGCTATTATGCTGCACACACATGGATTAAATTGCCACCAGAGGTGACAACAGCCCTAAGGGTGAGTGTTGACAAATCCAGATTAAAAACTTTTTATTTCCCTCATGCGTTTTAGAGTTCTTCCACTTTGCAGTGCTCTTCTTGCACTAAAAAGTGTTTTAATTGTACTCTTTCTAATGTTTTTATTTATGTATTTGAATGCTTTTAATCACGTTAAAACCCATTGAGTTAGCTTGTGCAAGAAATGCGTTATACAAATCAATTTGCTTTGAGATTGTTGTGCTGATTGAGTTGGAATAACAGCTTCAAAAGGAGGGTGGTGGTTTGAAATCATTGTTCTTCCTCTGTTAATGATGGCTACCAGCAAGGAAACGTGCTGTTGACATTGTGATGCAAAAAATGGGCTTTACGGGCAAATATATTGCTGCTATTGCACCTCAATCAACCAAGGTTCAATTCCTGGGAAGAAGAGGCTTCAGGGCACACAAGAAAGTCTAGCAAATGCCAGGACTGTTTCCTAATGTTCACTCAGCTGCGGGATTGGGTCACCACCACTACGCAGCTTGCTCAGGAATGACAGCAAAGTGGGTGTGAGTGCATCTACAACGCACAATTAGTCGAAGACACTGGGAGGATGACCTGGTGTCAAGAAGGGCAGCAAAAAAACCGCTTCTCTTCAGGAAAAACATCAGGGACTGACTGATATTCTTCAAAAGGTACTGGGATTGTAAAGTAATTTTCTCTGATGAATGCTCTATTTCTGATTGTTTCAGGCATCCGGAAAAAAGCTTGCCCAGAGAAGAAAGGTGAGCGTGACCATCAGTCCTGTGTTATGCCAACAGTAAAGCATCCAAAGACCATTCATGTGCGGAATTGCTCCTCTGGGCTCGCTCACATTTTTGCCTAAAAACACAGCCAAGAATAAAGAATGGGACCAAAACATCCTCCGAGAGCAACTTCATCCAAGCATCCATGAACAGTTTGGTATTTATATAAACACGCACACGTCTTTGAGGCAATTTTCCCATGTGCTAGTTGCGTTTCCAGGTGGCCTTCCTCATCCTTCTATGTGGATCATTCGTAGGAAGTGGGTGTTGAGTTCGCCTCTTGCTTGCTGCTGAAAATCAATTGGCAGCCTCCCACCATTATGCCACAGTCCAGATGGATCACTTGCGCTAAAAATGTCCACCATTGTCTCTTCAGTCATACTTAAAATTAGATGCACAACTATACTTGGAGGTGTAGGTTTATTTTTTTTTTAATGTGAACCCCACAAAGAGAGCGAGAGATGATGTATTAAACCATTTCAAATATTTCCCGATGTTTTCTTGATTTTCTTCAGTCAATGCTGTGGGCTTGACATCAATGTAAACTGTGCAGGCACCTCGTGAGAATTTTTTTTTTTTTTAAATCATCCATGTGCAAGCAAGCAAAGGCTTAAATTCAATAGGGAGTAAATCCAACATTAGGAGGCCAGGATTAAACCATCTGCATGATTTAGCGCTTGCTCTCACATTCACTTGCTGGGCTTAAAATATGCACAGTGAGGCATGAATTTATGTTGTGAAGTGATCCATGTTTCAGTGCAAGCATATAATTCACCTTGTTCACGTATTTGACGACAAAAGGCGCAGCGAACAAAATAAGTCACTTTTAACACCTTTATTTGGGTTCCCAATACACAAGTTGAAGAGAACTGCCTGCATAAGATTTCAACAGACATCAAAGGCGTTGGCCAACAACTGTAAATGTGAACTGCAGTCCTATTTACACCATCTTGTAACAGACGTTGGTATTTTCGGACAATTACATTTATCACACCCGTGGAGGGAGTGGTGGGTTGCAGTACAATTAAAAGGCCTCGAGCAATTTCAGCCGATAGATCAGAAAAGCACTCTTCACAGATGTTACATCAGCTTCAATTGCAGATCTAAACTCTGGGTCTACTTGTGGAGCTCATGCGCTGCTTAGGGAGGATTGTAAGGGGGAAAAAAATTATCACTACAAAAATAATAAGCAGACTGTGCCCCAGAGAGATACCAAGTTTCTGATGTCTGCATATCGGACAAGGCAGTGAGTCTCCGCACAAGTAGGTACGAAAACCCAAAAGATTTGTTCTTATATTAAAAATGTTTATGACCTGAGATTTTTAGTGGAACATTAGAAGAACATAAATTAACTGTGTAAACTGCTGTGATGGCTGCAAGCACTCATAGCTATTGCGGCTTCCCTTTGTTTTAAAACTTCAAACATGCACATTAAAATTGTGAAAAGAAAATGTTTTTTTTTTGTTTGTTTTGTCGTCACACACAGCTTGATGCATCATGCTGTTACATTGGACAGCTTCACAAGAATTACCAGCAGTGTGGACAGTGAGAAATTCATATAATTTAAGACATTTAAAAAAAAAAACCCAAAACAAAAGTCTATTCAATGCTGTAATATGGCAGTGGGAACAACACTGGAGGTTATAAGTTCATTCCTTGGGCACTTAGTAAAGAGTCCAGCATGTCGAAAGTGTCTTTGTAGTCTGTGTGTTGGCCGTTGGCCGTCAGCAGCCCGTTGGTACCATCGTGACCGTGGTGCTCCATCATCCTCTGGCTGCTATCAGAGTAGTGGACTGAGCTAATGGCCGCCTTTGAGCATCTGCTGCTCTTGGACGAGTGGTGGTGGTGGTGGTGGCCTACGTTGGGGTGAGGCCTCTTTCGAGAAAACGCCGAGCTACAATCGCCGCCTGGAGGTCGCTGGGACACAGAAGCGGCATCCACCCGGCAACTGGCGCCAAGGGAATACGGGTGGGAGTGGCTGTGTTTGGAGTGGCGGTGGCTTGCATGCTCCTTGTGCTTGTCTTTACCTGGGTCGGAGGTGCCATGGCGCTCCGATGACACCTTGATCCTCATTTTGAGCTCCTCGCTAGTGGCCGAGCCGTTCTCTGAGAAAGAAGCGGGCACCCGAGTCTTTTTGGAGCTCGATTTCTCTCGCCTGCCTTCACCTGGCTGGCTGCCTGCCAGAGGCTGGCAGCGCTTCTTGTGGTGGTGCGAGGGAGCGGCGGGTGGCGGTGTGTACATGTCTGTGCTGGCCTCCTCCTTGATGCCGTTCTGCAGAGCGAGCTCCGCTGCGTGTTTCTCTCTGTACTTTTCCAGAGTTAAAACTTTCTGCGGCCGCAAAAAAGGAGCTGGATTTCCAGCGAGCTGTTGGGGTTTACTGGCAGAACCGCCTGCAGTTTTGTGTTCGTGCTTCAACACAGTTAAGTCCGAATGGGGGGGCTGGGAGAAAGGGTCACCGAGCGGCTGATAGGAGGCATAGGCGCCCGATATGGCACCCAGGGACATCTCGGTGGAGTCTGACGTGGAGGTGGAAGGGAAGAAGGAGCTGGCGACACTAGGGAGGTTGTCTAATGATGCCCCCTGGAATGCGCCGTCCACAGAAGGACCTTCTGTCTTTGGCTTCTTAGCAGCTTGAATGGCCTGAAAAAGAACAACAATTCAACATGTTGCAACACGACAAATAAACACCTTGCAAAAACACTATGTCCACATACCCTCCAGTTTCGGATCCTCTTCAGCCTGCTGGGCGTCTTCTCCAGGATCTGAAGGAACTCATGTGTGAGCTCTACAAACAAAAAGAACGGGATCAAGGGGTGGTTCCCGGACACATCGTTCCTTAAACAGTGCCCTCACCGTCCAGCAGCTGCAGGGTTACCGTGCGGTCCACGTACTCCCACCAGTGCTTGCCATCGGTCGACACAGGGATCTCCCAGTTTGACCACTTGCACGCAAGATGGATACAGACGCAGGCGACCACTGTGGGCCGATACTGCAGGCAGAACGTGGTGAGGTGCAAACTGTCGGGGAAGAGGAGGACAATGGCACAAAAGACACGTCAGCTAACACCTTCTGAAAGACGATGTCTTTGATCAAAACAACACATGATTCCACCAAAGCAGAACACTTAATTTGGTCTACACAGTACAGGCTTGTCTCACTCACAGGGTGTGTGTGTATACACTAATCAAAAAAAAGTGAACAAGTTTAGTATCCTGACGAAAGCCTGCAGGTACATGATGAAAATACAACTTTCAATAATGGGGCAAAACCAAACTGTACTGTTTGATGGAAAAATGGCTTCATCTGGAATACACAGGTAATCAGTCTACATCACATAAACAAGGGTTCAACTCAACACTAAGATTTATTGCTAAATGACTTTAATTATGGTGTTCCTCAATGTTAAAAATGTTGTTTCTCAATCAGTTCATTCTTTAAGTGACCAGGAATGGGTCATGTGGAATGTGAGGCTGAAAAAAATTGGAAGTGAAGCCTTTTATAACTCCTAGACCCACAATCCTAAACTCCACTGCAAACTTTATGTCGTCAGCAAAGTACGGGGAAAGCCTTAAATTGGGGAGTTGACTCACTCACGCCTCATACGATTGGGAAGTCACAATGGGCCTCATTCATTTTTGAATGTAAGAAATATTCTTACTCTGGGCACAATTTCAGTGTATGTGCAAAATCCCCATCAGGTTCATGATATGTGGCTACCGGGCAGTTTTCTTCTCACTAGCGTGCACATTCAGAGTCTGACAAGGTTCTAAATTTGTTTGCAGAGTAAGAATAAATTCAAGGAAGCCGACGAATAAATCCCAGATTTGTGCATCAAGTATTATTAAGTAGGATTTAAGTCCAAATTCCTGCGTACGTACAGCCTGTGTCAATATGTGATTCAAGGTGGTGGTTGTCATTGCCAATTTGACGTTCAGGAGGAAAAAGCACATTCATTTGAGACAGTCGGACACAGGTGGGTGTACGTGTGCCAGAGCCAACCTCCTGTTTGGGCTTGGCAAGGTTCATTTACATTAGGCAATATCATACTTTAGGAGTCAAGCACACCCTGATTGACCAGAGTAATACAATAGTGGAGAAAAAGGACATTCGATCTTTTAGTCTTTTACTGCATATCCAAAAAGGCTGTGTTGAGATTATGAGAACTCCCTTCAAAAACATCCATTTTGGATGTGCACCATAAAATCTGTTTTAAGTCGTCATCTTGAAAGTGCTTCAAAAAACAAAACTGAGGACATGAATGGTCCTCTCATGCCCACAGAGGAAGCCATGTTAAGTTTGCAGTGTAGTCTGGTGGGCATATGTTGGTTCATTTCGGGTGTTAAAAAAATAAAAGGCAATTCTCATCAAAACTCTACTCAGGCTACCATCTGAGTGTTTTTAACCTATGCACTGTGTACCAAACAACCGTGAGAGGTAAAGGACACCACTACATTCCACGCTGTGCATTCAACCCCTCTGTGTCAAAGCCCTTGTACAATACACCGCATACAGCAGCCTGGCCGGTTCTGGATTTCCAGGGTCCAGCTGCACACAGGGTGATGGACACAGGAAGGGGTCCTTGCAGAACAGGAAGCTATAGTGTGCCATTAAAGTGCAATAATGGGAACAGGATAATAACCTGTTGGTAGCCATGAAATAGGAAGTCTGTGCCAAATCCTTGCTTGCTGTAAAGGAAGGAGAAAGTTGATTTTAGAAGCCAGTTAATGGGTTGCTGCAACACAGTCATGGTCTTTGGGGGTGTCACGGTTTCATTTTCCCAGCCTCATGTCCGCAAAAAGAAACAAACGGCATATTTAGCTACATTCGCGATGCTCATGTTAGGTGCGGTTCAAACAAACTCTGGTGCAGCTCATTTAGTCAAGTGTGAACGCTATGACCCTAACACTAGTGCACACCAGACTAGTGGGTTGAGAAACCCTGCGTGGAGATCTTGGTGTACTTGCAAGTAAACATGGATACAGTTCAGAGCACTTGAGTTCAAATGTGAACGCTAAACATAGTACACGGACCAGCTTCAAAATGACAATCGGGGGATGGGGGGCTGCACCTTTAATTTCATAATAATATTTGGAACTTTTCATGACATTGTAGCCAGTACTCTAAGTTTAAAAAAAAAAAAAAAAAAAAAACATTTTGGCTTCAACCAAGCAGATAGCATTTTTGGGAGGGATACTTCAAACATAGAGGTGGGCATTGTTTAGAACTTCACGACTGGATTCTATGTCGATTCTTTAGGTTGCAATTCAATTCCAACCTCGCAGGGACGATACAATATTGTATTATAGCGCTCCCAGCATGCTTTGCCGCACTAAGGATGTAAAATAGTGTTCAAAGTGCATATTTTGTGCTAATTATTTCTTCAGTCATTGTTTTTGTTGTTTTATTATTTGCTAGTGAGTCTACTCCATTTGCTGCAGTATGATTATTTTAATTTCGATATGACACCATGATTCTGCATGACATGTTGACTAATGACTTGCCTACACTTCAGGTGTGTGGGGGATTGTAAGCTTGTTCTTCTGCTTGCAAAAATAAAAATTAATTTGTTTTTAAGTTAGCATATGTTTTACCATGCCTGCGCCTAATAATACGGTGCACGTTGTGTATGTGGTAAAATGTAGAAATGGCACCCGCAATTAACACCGTGGCTTAGGGTAGTGAAAATATGGTACTGAAGTAAAAACATAACAGCACCATATTAAAAATGTAAAGTATATGAATATGTACACAATATTTATTTGTTAGGGTTACTATTTGCCATCTTTTTAACATATTCTGTAATTTCTCGATTATAATGCGTCCTGAAGGATAATGCCCACCACCAATTTGCTCCTATCCATATTGTCTAAATATTAGGAATGATCTATTTCTATTTTGCTACATTTGTACTTTGTTTTTCAAAAACTGTCTGTACAACAATCATTAATAATCACTGTGCATGTGCTGATGTAGTGGTAATATAATCTCGGGACAGACCAGAACCAACTCAAATAAATGCTCAACGATGGCATAACATTTTATTAATAGTTGATAACACATATTACAGTCTTAAATAAATAAACTATATCCATCGTAGCTACTTTTGGTACATCGCTGTCAAACTAATTATTGATGAATTGATTCAGTTCTGGTGCCTCCTACATTCATGAACAGTGATCCCATCCTCCTGCCACAGCATGTCATCCTCTGAGCCATCCATGGCGTTTGTGAGGAAACATTTTTTGAATCCCAAGAGTCAGGGTTCCCTTTATTTCTCATTATTGTCAGCGCTTTGAGGGGAAGGTCCATGCTAATAATGCAGCCTCTTGCCCCCCGTTCAGCTACAATCTGTAGTCGCTCTTCATTGCGTCAGGTTACGATCAAAACGAAAGCTCAAACTAAGTAGAAATGAGTGTAATGGGCACTTTTAAGAAAAGCGAGCATTTCAATTGTGTGCGCTACCCTCCCCCCCCTTTTTTTATTAAATGATCTTAAAATTGTACTACGTAGTTTCAGCTTACGTTGTTTTGCTTGTGGTTTGGCCGCGTGATCGTCAAGAGTGGTGAAACATTTCTTTTAAAAGCGGCTGTACAACTAACCGTTGTAGTCGACATTTTTTGTCTTCGTTTAAGATAAAACAAACTCAGCGGCAGTCGTTTATGATGTTTGGTGCAGTAGCAACAAATATACAATGCTAACAATTGTAAAATACAAAGCTCTCCCTCAGGATTTCAGCGTTCAGGTTGGTGGCGCACATTACAGTAATATATATATAAATCTGTAACATAAGACATCGAATATCATACTGAAATTTATATGTATACCTATTTTTTAACCACTCTATGTAGCTGTATAAGAGTATAAAATGTGATACCTAAAAATACCTAAATATAATGCACTCCATTGACTTTTTGAAAATATTTTGGGCAAATAATTGCACATTATTTTCAAGAAATTACGGTAATTAAGGGCAATATTTGCAGCATTGTGATAAACCATCTTTCATGTTGGTATTGCCTACCATGGTCTGAGTGTCGATTTGTTAAGTTTGGGATTTACAGGGGAAATCCAAAATGACCCCAAATAGATATAAAAGTAGAAGTTGTCAAGCTACTGCTGCCATGACTGCTTGGTGAGTTGCCATTTCACTACTGTTTTGTCAAATGCAGCTCCCACCCATACAACGCAAACCACATGCAAGCATCTCTCAGTGGCCAAGAGGTGAATGGATGCACAAGATGTGAAATGAAGTTGTGAATTTATGAGTATTTATGAGAAAAATGACAGTCTGACTGTCAAGTGAACTGCACCAAACATGGCATCACAATTTTATTTTTAATTTTAGTCCTGACCAGTGGTGGACGTCTGAGGCTCTATTTATGTGACTTGCGCAAATCAAGTGTTGCGCTTGGCATAACTGTGGGATGAGGTGGGCTGGACCTGGTTTTAGTTATTTTTTAGACTGAGATGCCCCCAGCAGATTTAAAATGGGGTGTCAACAGTGGTGTTGTCATCACTGCTGCTGATTTCACTCTTGTACAATTAAAGTGGGTTGTCTAATTCCCTTTTTGGAGACATTTCTCCAGACAGAAGACGATGACAGCGACCTGTGCATAACTGGAGAATGAAATATCAGCTGGATATCCTTTTTAAATACAGAATGAGCTGGTGAAAATTCAGTGGTAACTTAAATGTGTCCGAGTGCCCCTCAGATGATCAATACACCCAGCTCCATAACTGCATGTTAGCAAATACTTGAGATGATTTAAAAAGTACAATAAGGCTAACTATAAAAAGCATGGAATACATTTGAGTTTTATAATGATTAAGAGTCAAATGCCCAGTGTTGAAAAAAGCCCATCATTCACTACGTGTCCATGGAGCTCAAGTGTGATCACAATCACCAAAATCACATTAGATCACCTGTGCCAAAACCTAGACGTGGTCCCAGTAGGCTTAAGTTTAGATGGACTTTCTGACACCAAAATCTCTCTCCGTCATGGGCATCTCCAAGGGCACACGCTCACTACAGCAACACTGCTCAGCCCGACATAGACAGGTCTGCCAATATGTAGCGACACAGGTGCCTACATGAATTGACCCCTCCGTACAGGGCACTTAACCACGCCTCTTGAAGTGACGTCACGCCACATGCGCTGACGTAAGACAAACAGTAAAAATGGCAAATACAATACAATACATTCTGAACTGAGACAGACTCCATGCTTTTGATTTCATTCAAATCAACGATATATTAGATTCTAAATACAATACATTCTTAACTGAGAGAGACGCCATGCTTCTGATTTCATTCAATCATTCACACGTAGCAATGTTATGCTAGCGGAGAACGTGTCATTCATTTATACGAGACGTGTATTAAAAATTAAATTTAGGCCATATCTTCGTGCAAACACAGTCTGGTTAAGCTTCTGGCCGCGAGCCAGCAAGAAATCAATTCGTTTGTGCAGTCCGATCATTGCTAAATATCGCTCAACAAAGAATAAGTGTGTCAATCGTTCACACCTAGCAGTGTTATGCTAGCGATGAACGTCTCATTCATTTATACGAGACGTGGATTAAAAATCAAATTTAGGGCATATCTTTGTGCAAACACAGTCTGGTTAAGATTCTGGCCGCGAGCCAGCAAGAAATCAATACGTTTGTACAGTCCGATCATCGCTAAATATCGCTCAACAAAGAATAAGTGTGTCAATCGTTCACACGTAGCATTTTATGCTAGCGGAGAACGTCTCATTCATTTATACGAGACGTGGATTAAAAATCAAATTTTGGGCATATCTTCGTGCAAACACAGTCTGGTTAAGCTTCGGTCGCGAGCCAGCAAGAAATCAATACGTTTGTGCAGTCCGATCATGGCTAAATATCGCTCAACAAAGAATAAGTGTGTCAATCGTTCACATCCAGCAGTGTTATCTAGCGAAGAACTTCAAATTCATTTATACGAGACATGTATTGAAAATCAAATATAGGGCATACCTTCGTGCAAACATATGTGTTCCGGTTGATATTAGATGGATTTAGTTGATGATGCGGTCTTCCACAAAGTTTGATCCACCGAAGGCATTTTTCGTACTGGGTCTTCGGTTTTGGAAAGGGTACGAATCGAACTCCACCAACTAGCCTTTCAGGATACCTGTCGTCACTATTACAAAGTCCGTGACTACACCTCTTAACCATATTTTTTGTTAAATAACCCAAATACGCGATAAAACGCTAACTAAACCTATACTGGACCATTCAATGTTGTCAGAGAAAATGGCGGGAGCAAAAACGGGCTTTGGTCTATGCAGATCTCTGGCCTCGGATTGGTCAGTGACGCGGATTCCGCAATATCCACGGAGGGGTCAATTGAAAATAGACCCCCCCCCCATTATCAAATTGCCACATGTACTGGGTGGATGACAGACCACACCCTCGCTGTGCCGACACCACCCAGCTTTGGCGAAAACGAGTCTGCCAAATTGGCAAAAGCACCGCACATCTTGCACTTGCACAAACATCAAGGTGTGTCAGTTTTTACACTTAAAGTGAAGTCCGTTTTCAATCACGTTTTGTATACATGATCTCTTTCGACTTGAGTAAGATACAACATTCGAGAATCCTTTCCAGATTTTGTATTTTTACACATCGTAATTTCAAAATAGTCCGCCATTGTTTTTTCATCGTAGTGTATTCTGGGTGGTGATGTAAAATGTGGATGTGCCCAATGCACGGAATAGTTTTTAGCAGTAGCCACAGTGGCAGGCCCTGGCACCAATTAAGGCTCTTCAGCCATTTCAGTTCGAGCCCGAGTGGGATCAGGAAAATGAGGAGAGCAAGTGGAAGAAACAAGAAATGAGGATGAAGATGACAGGTGGGAAGAAACTCGAGTTGGTCATTTTTAGTGGTGTATTTGTAGCTACTGCTTGTAAATGACGTCTGAGAATGAGAACATATGTTGTAAAGAACTCAGTTTTATTTCTGCTGTTGCCAATGTTTGTTTTGCCGGATGTTACAAAAGTATTCAGTATACTTGGTTGTTTTGCCCAATATTATAAATGTATTCAGTAATAATAGTGTCAAGTTATTTGCGTTCATATTTTACAATTTTTCACCTATTACTGTCCAGTGGCGATGGTTTGTTTACAACAGCTGATGATAATGTTTCTAATCAAGATATGCGGTCAGCGCCATTTGTCTTTCAAGTCTTTTAGCTTAGTTTTTCGTTTGTGACACGTGGGTGTTTAGGCTCTTTTTGAGGAAAGATGTCACTGCATTGGATATGAGCTGTTGTTTATACCCAGACAGAGCAATCAAATGCTTTGAACAACTGTAGATCTTTTGGCAGCTCAACTCTTCTGGCCACATCCTCCCACAGTTTTCTCAACTAGATATTTTGGGGAAAGTTGTGAATGCTTTACTCCCTTTTTGCATTCTATCGTGATTGGAAAATGCATTCCAAAGAAGCGGAGTGTGGCATTTTTAACTTTTTCGTTGACGATAAATTACTCACAAGTGGCTAGCTTAGCTCCGCAGAGAGCAAAAACTTAATTTTACAACAGCCATTCTGTTATCATTCCCAGAATTCTTTGCGCACCCTAATTGTGGTGCCGACCATGTATCAAATTATAGTCCAAAAAAATGAACATTTTAACTTGTAGGAAT
This sequence comes from Syngnathoides biaculeatus, assembly GCF_019802595.1. Classification (NCBI taxonomy): domain Eukaryota; kingdom Metazoa; phylum Chordata; class Actinopteri; order Syngnathiformes; family Syngnathidae; genus Syngnathoides; species Syngnathoides biaculeatus. Next base: position 34,661,156 of record NC_084641.1, read on the forward strand.
AAGTTAAACATATGTTCACTATTTCAGAAGTATAGGTTTGTAGTTGTAAAATTAAATGTATTTCTCAACTTCATCAATTGGAGTTTTCTTTAAATGCAGCTGCACTGTCAACAAAAATAGAGCCCCCAGTGTTAAGCCTCAAAGTATTTATCCAATGCTACTGTGACAATATCTCAAAGTAAGTAACACCACTACCACCAAAGGGTGTGCAAAAAGAGATTTGAATCTGGAGAACCTGTGACACCCCTGATATATCTTTGGTTTTAAAATATAATTCATGCAATTGTCAAAGACAAACTTGATTCCAAAATGGCACCTACACTTAGAAAAGGTTACACCAAGAATACACCATTAGCTAAAAAAACAAAACAAAACAAAAACAACAACAAAAAAAACCACAAAGAACGCTTTACCTCGTACCAACTGGGAGCACCTTACAACATCTGTGTGTGGATGATCGATAGTAATTTCAAAACCTGTAATCAAGATGATAAAAAGACAGCCATTAAAACGAAGTTTGCTTTATTGCAAGGGAAACACACATTGCATGTAATTAATGTAGTGACAGTACATACTGTTAAAAAAAACTGTGATGGTGTCTGGAGCTTACCCAGGGTTTGCAGGACGATGGTTTCCAGCGCTACAAGCTCTTGTGACTGCTGATGGAATGCCTAGAAAATATCAAGGCATCAGACTACACAATAAGTTCAAGGTTGTATGTCGCATATCCACACTCTGGGCCGGGTTAACATAAAATCCCCTTTATGCAATGTCTATAGGAGAGGAGCCAGAGGAGGTGGCTGGGGCATATTGATCCAGTTGCCTCCCGAACACCTCCCTGGTGAGGTGTTCTGGGCACGTCCCACAGGAAGGAGACCCAGGGGACGACCCAGGAAACGCTGGAGAGGCTACGTCTCTCGGCTGGCCTGTGAACGCCTCGGGATCTCCCTGGAAGAGCTGGATGAAGTGGCCGGGGAAAGGGAAATCTGGGCATCCCTGCTGGAGCTACTGCCCCTGCTACCCCACCCGAAAAAATGGTACAAAATGGATGGATGGATGGATGGACAATGTCTATATGTGGGAATAATGCATCTGACAGGAACTACAGTGAAGCACAGTGGATACGTTCCAGATAAGGAACCCAAGCTGCCGTTTGGGAATCTATTACTGTGTGTCACCTAGAAATATCAATAGCTAGCAGCCAATCAATTTGATTTGGTGGTGGTTTTTCAACTGTAAGTTAATAAATCATTTTCAAGTCAAATTTTTGTTGGTTTCAATTTTTATATCTCACTTGACAAATACCTTATATACAAATAATAATACTGAAACTAATAAAAACTAGGCTTTACACAATAAAGGATTTTTGGGACAGATGACTGATCAATGAATTTGGAGAAAAAAAAAAAAAAAAAAAAAAAAAAAACCAATAGCCGATCATTGATTCGATCACAAGATGGAGCAATAAGTCTATTCAAATGACATGTTCCTTTCCTGCATATACTTTAGTGTAGTTAACTGTTCAAAAAATATATACTTACTTGTGGATCTATTTATAGCAGTGACGTATAGCAACAGAAAGACAAAGTAACGATCTACTATTACATTGAAGTAAGTACATACAGCAATTAACGTGTATACTCTTTCACATTTTTGTCTGTCTGCTGTGCTGTGAGATTTTTGCCATGTTAAGTTATGTGCCTTGGCTCCAAAAAGGTTGGAATTCAGTGCTCGTCAATATCGTGTTAAACAGAGCAGCAGTATGTTTACAAACAACCACGAACGGTGGCATTAGCTTACTTGGCTCCATAACATTTTGTTGCTTGTTTGTGAGCCGTATCACATTAAAAGTACGTTAACACACCTCAAGCAATCCTTACATGAATGTCCACTCTTGTCTTGAGCACTGGTGACCAACAAACACCCACCCCCCCTTCTTTATAATACAGTCAGCGCGATCCACTCGTTTTCATCCCCATGCTAACGAGTGTATCCACTTGCATTTCAGTTGAAAATATAAAGCCCAGTGATCACAGAAAATGAGAAACGGTGGTATATTTAGAACACGACTGTGACATGGAGTAAATGTCTTTCCCTGAGCCAATCAATGAACAGCAAATGATGACATCAAAACCGATCAGCAAAAAATGCCAATTATCATCTGAGCTGATCAAAGCACCTTGACTAATAAAGTCTAATAAAAACTAAGCTAAAACACAGCATTTCTGGAAGAAAAAAAAAGTAATAAAAACCTGTCCTAAAAATTTATTCAAACTGAATCTGAAAAAAAGTAAAAATGAACAAATAAAAAACTATATATATCCATTTTCTGAGCCGCTCATCTTCACAAGAGTTGCGGGAGAGCTGGAGCCTATACCAGCTGACATCGGGCAGGAGGCGATGTACACCCTGAACTGGTTGACAGCAAATCGCAGGGTACATGGAGCCGGAGCTCAGGGCCCGCCTTTGGCGGCAGCAGAGGCCTTTAGCTGAGCTTCGGCGTCCAGGGCCTCTGCCGCCTGGAAGCTCGGCTAAAGGCCCGCCCCCGGAGCTCACTCATCAGACTCCGCATCATTCCTGTCTGGAGAACCATCACCGGCTGTTGGCCCGGAGCCTCCGGGGGCCTTTGTTTGCGGATTTACGTCACGCACAGGCCTCCAAGTAGTCAAGATTCCGCGTCATTCCACCCGAAGAACCATACGAATATTCAACATTAATTACAGCCACAGATTCAAATCTGTATGGAAGTATTCCTCTGTCTTCCGGACCAAACGACACTGCTATTTCTTTATCAGACGAGGATAAATCCAATTAATCGGCCCTAGCCATAATGTGGCCCAACGTAATTGAGCCTTTGTTGGGGCATGTTACATGTCACATCCGCGCACGTAGGTCATGTGACTCGCAAAAATGGAAGCGTCCCTGAAAATTCCTAATGGCCGATAAAAATCTTAACCTAACCCTAATCCAAATGAGAGGATTTAACATCACATTGTCAAAATAGGGTACATATTACATGACCTATTGGATACACTGTTTATGCAAAGCACTGGATTTCCCGTTTAAGATACTTCAAGCATTTTTTGTGACCAACAGCCCCTTTGAAAAGAAATATCGCCCATCCTTCCATTTTTGAATTGTGGCGTCAATAGTAGTAATTGAAAAAATGTTTTGTAGGCTTCTGAATTAAATTCATCAATTTGTTGCGAAATTAATTACATGTGATAATTCTTTATATAGGTTCACAGGCATGACGGCCCTAAAGGGAAGCAATAACTAGGATGTGGCCTGTGACAAAAATGAGTTTGACACCCCTGTACTTGAATACTAAATTATTGAGTTGCTGCAGCCTGGTAATGTAAAATAATTTAAAAAGGTGCCCAATTAAAAAAAAAAAAATGCCCAATTAAAAAAAAAAAAAAAAAATTTCAAAGGGACAGTCAGCATTCAATGAACAGCCCATGACTTCAACGACAGCGACGTTTAGGTGCCGAGTAACGAAAATGTATAAGATATAGGCTATCACGCTAAATGATATTTTTTCAATGCCTCTGAAATGTTGAAAAATATTCAATAGTTTCCTAGCTTATTAGCTTGCAGGCTAGCTTTTTAGCTCGTGGCTGGGGTGGTGAACACATCAAAAAATTTACGTTGGCTGAAGTGTCTGTTATGTGAATCTGTACACTGCAAATGAAGCAAGGCTGTGGAGCACTTGATGGAGCCAACACAGGCAAGTGTATATTGAGTCGCTGGCATTCACTGAGTCCAACTTGGATGGCTCACTGTGTGCTCCCCGCACCACCTCTCTATAACAATGACAATTTATTAAATACGGCAAACTATTGCAGCCATTTCATTTATAGAACAATAAGTTGATAAAGCAATTATCGTGACAGGTTTAGGAGGAAGCCCATTTATTCTGTTGTAATGATAGCAACAGTTGGATAAAGAGATTTTTGCTATACATTGGTAGAGCATTTAAATGTTCTACCTGCCACTAAACACCGCTGGCATACATAAAAATATTTTTGATGAAGAAAAATAAATTAAATGGTACGTCACACATCAGCCAAGACAAGGATCCTTTAAAGGGAAAATTCTGTATTAATATATGAAAAATTAACATAAATTAATCTACACCTTTATTGAGAGGTATTCAAACTATACTGTGATAGTTTGTTTAATTGTATCCTGTTTTTAATACTGCCCAGCTCTAGCACCCAAGAAGTAGCTCTCATTTCAAAAAGTATATCACACCTTATCATGTGATATTGCCTAGTTAACAACAATTACAACACACAAAACAAACAATTAATAAACAAATCAGAAAAAAATATTTCACTATAAACTTTAATGCAAAATACTCTTCAATCCGTTATTTCAATGGACTAATTAATACTATAGAACCAAGTTCAGGACCCTAAGCCATATCTGGCTCTTTTGATGGTTGCATAAAGCTCGCAGAGTCCTCATAACGACATTCTGTCGCGTAGGCAATGCAACATTGCAGTAGATTGCTGTGGCAGTCAGAAGGGCCGAACACAGACACGGTTGGAACTACTAATTGTGGAAACACTATTGACAAAGATCGCACAAGGAAAAAAAGATTAGCAATATTGCAGTTTTCGACAAGACTGAACAGTGTTTGTGGCGAGAGACGGTTCTGCTACATGTCTAAATTGTAATGACAAAATTGCAATGATGAAATGCTCAAATATAAAACGCCACATCAACACACGCCTTTCTGTGTCTGCATCCAAATATCCTCCAGGGGACAGAAGGAAGAAAGCATATCAAAAGCAACTGTCCAGAGTCCAAGCTAGTCAGCAGCAATTCTGTGTTTGGACCCAACAAGGTGAATGGAATTCAGATAGCTTTGTTAGTGGGTTGGCAATTGTGAGAAACGGAAAGCCACTCACAGATGGGGAGAATGCCAAAGCATTCATGACTGATGTTGCTAGTGAACTTTCTGACAACTTTTCACATAAAGACAAGATAATACGCTGTGGAGACCCTAATGGGAAAAGCCGAAAGGAAAAGAAGTACCAGACGAAAAAAAGACGTGCCTTTGTCGGAAAGAACTGTTCACCATCGTACCATCACGATGGCAAATTAAATCAAATTGAATTATGTTCACGATTAATGGATGAAAGTCTCAACGTCTGCATGAAGCTTAATCTAACGACGTATGAAACAAACTATATAGCCATCAGCCAAACAATACAGCACCAGAAATTGCATTATTAGAAAGAGGTATTACCAACGGCAGTATCCCAAAGCATTCGTACTCGACGTTGCAAATAAACATTTTGCCAACTTCGCATAAAGACAAGATAACCAAACGAATAAAAGACATGTGGTGGAATGATGATTCAGCCGGTAAAGCGTTGGCCTCACAGTTCTGAGGTCCCGGGTTCGATCCCGGACTCGCCTGTGTGGAGTTTGCATGTTCTCCCAGTATCTGTGTGGGTTTCCTCCCACATCCCCAAAACATGCAACATTAATTGGACACTCTAAATTGCCCCGAGGTGTGATTGTGAGTGTTGCTGTTTGTCTTGATGTGCCCTACAAGTGACTGGCAACCAGTTCCGGGTGTACCCTACCTCTTGCCCATTGATGGCTGCACTCCCTGCGACCCTTGTGAGGATAAGCAGCTAAGAAAATGGACGGATAAAAGACGTCTTTGTACGCTAGAACTGTTCACCACCACACCAGCATCATGGCAAATCAAATTTAATTACGTTCACGGTGAACGGATGGAAGTCTCAGCACCTACATGAAGCTTAATCTATGTATAAACTCCAAAACCATCAGCAAAACTGTGCAGCACTAGCTGTCGCATTAATGGTAAGAAATACTTTTGTCATCATTGGTGAGCAACAGCGCAACAATGTTATTGAAAAGAATTCAGACTTACTGTACCCTAAACGGGATTGTCTTACATAAATGCAGACAGACCTGTATTTAGTTTTTAAAATATTGTATAGCTCTGTTGAAATTACATTTTAAAATATTTGTCATTTAAGGCTCTCTCAGCCAAAAAGGTTCCCGACACCCACTATAGAATATAGTACAGATACAAAGCTACAGCTCTACCTGGAGAATGTTTTTATTCTATAACTATAACTCTATTTAATGAATTTCCACGAGACATTAAGGGGTGCATTCACAATGCCATTTTGTTGTGGTCTGAATCCGCTGGTGAGTTCAAGCTCCTTTTATAGCAGACAAAATCATGCAAACACACCCAAATGTATCACGCAAACCCGATGCCATACTCACATTGCTCTTAGTGTCTAGGGCTGGCTCTTGGGGGTTTATGCAGGCGTGAGCTATTTTAATGACATGCTCCAGCTTCCGGGGCTGCTCCTCAACTTTAGCTGCGAGGAACAATGTTGTTTGGGAGATAATCTAGGATGACATACGTCTGTCCATTACTGCGATTACCAGTACAGCAGAAACTGTTATTAAAACCAGCACTCGTTTAGGAATACTTACATTTCTGTGGAACTTGGTGAAAGAGTGAATCATATAAAATCTGTGCATGTACACTATAGCGGTGTTGATGATCAGTTGAGAGCTGGGTGCACAGGTAAAGGGAAAAAAAAACGTGACGACGACATGGGACCAGTTAAAGGACTCGTTAAGGGCTGTGCTTTACAAAACATTAACTCAAACTTAGCGAACAAAAAAGTACTTGTCAAAAAAAGAAAGGATTAACTACTTGGGATCCGGTTTTACTGCGATTACGAGATCACTAACAATGAAAGATGAAAGACAAAAGCGAACCCAGCGTGAAGGCCCATATGCCACTGTATAATAATGAGTTTTAAAGCTACGTGAGAGACACCCCTTTGCATATTTAACGTGGACATGTATGCCAAAAGGATAAATGAAAACGGACAATAGTTCATTTCTCAATACGTCAAAATGTAGAACAAAACATGCAATATTAGCATTTTTGCAAGCTAATGCTAACTCAAGCTAGCCCAAGAAGTTGCAAGCTTGCTCCTGCCACAAACTGGATACACGTTGAGCCTCTGGCCGATATCTTGGATGAGGTTGGCGGCTTGTTGTCGGTAAGAAAGCTCCCTGTCGGCCTCGATCCCGCAACGTCGAGACGGCGTGTTTTCAAGCTGGTCCCGGGTGAAGAGCCATTTCGTTGAGGGTCCCCGGTGCACCGCCATGACGCTCCCACAGCCTAGCCCGAGCGGCCGGCTAGCACCGGAAGAACGTCACCAAAGGCCCAACCGGTTTCCAAACCGGTGAGCCAGCAAGGGTGTGTGGCGCTCCCTGGCGGCTGGCGGTACAAATGTTTGATTTTTACCCTCTTCAACTGGCTAAGCCCTTGTTCAATTTTATACTCAGCTTGTTCGTGATTAATTTTGTCTCAGTATAAACATATTTTCCAATTCTCATTATATGTTTTTGCTACTGTATAAAGTGTCAAACAACACATTACAGATGTATTATTAATGGAATATAATCAAAAGGGTTAGTATTTACAATCCATGACTCGAAGAGATACTTGCCATGTTATCTTTCTACCGTTAGATGGCAGCCGAGACCATGGAGTTGGACTCGAAGTGAATGACTTGACTGCCTTGAGCGTTTTTAGGAGGGTGGCTGTAAGTGGCGACGTGACGTGTGGCGTGTCTCCCCACTAGGGCAGCTCACCATGGCAACAGGTTGCCGCTCGCCGGGGGGGTCACGCGGACTTGGGTAGCCCGTGTCATTAGTGGCCATGTGATGTTTTATCCCAGCAGCGCCACTTGTGCGCCAGGGAAGCTTCTCTTGGCTCTTTTGGGACAGCACTCTTTCCTACAGATGTCTGGTATTTCGAGGTGCTGTGTGATATTATCATGTTGCCCCCCCCACAGACCCACACTTCGTAGATACTGTCACAAAATTCAGGAATCCCTTACGAACAGACATGTTGTCCAAAATCAGAAACAACAAAATGATGCAAACTTAACATTGAAGTACAGTATCAGCAATTATTGCACCCTCCCCCTTTTTAAAAAGGTTTTCGTCATTCTGAAAACGTTTGCACATTTCAGTTATTTTAATTCAATTTTACGGTCTTTGTGAATTTTACTTTAAGTGTTGATAGTTATTTGTTATTCATTTTAACGTATCGATTGTTTAATAGAAGACATATTTTCTTATCCAATGTCCTGTTTTGATTTTGTTTGATTTCGCCCCTTTGGCTCTATGATCCTCCTCAACTGAGGCCCCACAGGGGCCGGGATCTAAAAACGCCCCAGGCTACAGTACATAGGGGGAGATACAGTATCGGTCCCGGTGGGATAATTGCTGGACTTTTGGTGATTTGTCCACCAGTAGACATTTGCTCTTGTATTTTGAAATGGAGCGTCTTGTTCGCTGTGCCCCGCCATTTACGATGATTTAAATGTATCATGTGGCGCAAGTCGACAGGCAGTGAGGCTCCGGGGCCCTCCACCCCCGCCCCCTCCCTCCCTCCCCTTCCCTCTCAAAGCACCTCCTGGTCTGCCTCCGTCCACACCTTTAACGCGGGTGTGACATTTTCCGAACGCCTCATAGGAGTCCCAAAGCAGCGCGCCGACATGACGGACTCTCAGCCGCCGGACTCGGCCGCGTCAGGAGGCGGTTCCGACCGCCGGCATCATTGGGCCAGCAACGGCAGTCAGGGAGAGTTGACCAAGATGGACCAGGAGATGAGGATCACCGAGAGCCATGAGGACGGAGGTAACGTTGACACGAGACGGGTACTCGGCACGTTGCGTTTCGAGGCGATCATTCACTGCGTATTTAATTGCAAAACATTTTTAAGATTCAAGACGTGTCAACATTACAGACTAGGAAATGATTGTGGTATAATGAGACTGAAAAAAATCTTCCTGGGATCACATTTTTTGTTGAGTTAGCTCTGACGGCTATTTTCAACTCATTTTTGGGTACGAAATCCCAAACTGATCTCAGCTTTTTTCAATCACTTCAAGTTTTTGAACAAGGTGGGAACAAAGGAAACACACCCCTATGTAAATAAAATATTAACATGGAATAGTTAGAAGCTTTGAAAAGTAGATGAAAACAGCATCACATGAAATAGAACTCAACAGTATGGTCATGGTTCCAATGTTGAGAGAAAAGCAAGCACAAATCCCCTTAATTCCTACCATGTTACTATATCTCCAAATATTGATGGTACTGACCCATTGGGACCTGCACACACCTCTCAATTGTGACTGCACACACAATTTGCCAGATACCAGTGGATGAGTCCAATTTGTCATCAGCTGCAAGTCTTATCACAGCTAATCAATGGAATTTTGCTTTTCTGGAGGATAAGCTGGAGGAAAAAAAAAACATGTAATTTTGGAATCACCATGGTAATTGTGGTTTTAATCAGCATACAAATTAAATGTAAGATTTTTCTTTTCACATTATCCTTCAAAGTTCTACTTTCATTTAAACTGTTCACATCGAGAGAAGCCAGATGAGGTGGCTCGGGCGTCTTGTTAAGATGCCTGGTGAGGCGTTCCGGGCACGTCCGTCTGGGAGGTGGCCCCATGAACAACCCAGGACACACTGGAGAGACTATGAGTCCCGATTGGTTTGGGAACACCCCCTGAAACCTCCACCCCTGCCCGGAAAAGCTGGATGAAGAGGCTGTGGGGAGGGAAGTCGATGCTTCCTTGCTTAAGCCACCACTCCCGTGACCTGACCTTGGATGAGTGGATGGATAAAATATGATGCATAGAAAAGTTACATAAAAAATGCCGATAAGTAAATGTTTGAAAACATACACTTCAAAAATATTACATGCAAAATATCCCACAATAGCTGGTTCAAATGAAAAAGGACAACTTCCTGGTGAACTGATGATGAATCCTGAACTGTAAGAGCAAAAGTTAGCAGCTGGATCCTGTGTTGTGCCTGCAGGTCTTCTGGAGAGCAGCATGCGCCTGAAACCACATGAAGCACAAAGTTATCGCAAAAAGGCCCTGTGGGTTTCCTGGGCGTCCATCGGGGCAACAATTATCCTGGCCATCGCTGCCTTCAGTGAGTGACTGGACTTGGAAGAACAGAAAAATAATAAACTGAGACAAGACCTGGATCCCATAATGTAGTCAAAGATAAAAATGTCCACTTTTAATTGACAGTTTAAAAAAAAAATCTTTCACAATATTTATGACTGCCATTGTAGATGGCAGTGGTGGAGAATAATACTGTATTACACTGACAACTGTTTCAAATATTCTGACCTTGTCATGTACTATAGTTCAACGAGGTAAGAAAAATATTGGAAACATTTCCATGTAATATAGTTGAGTGCAGGTCTATCACAAGAATAAACATCCATCCATCCTGTTTCTGGACTGCTTCTCCTCATAAGTGTCACAGGCGTGGTGGAGCCTCTCCCAGCTATCTTTGGGCGAGAGGCGGGGTACACCCTTAACTGGTTGCCAGTCAGGGCACATCCTGTCTGGACAAAATCATTTGCATTCATACTTATGACCAATTTAGTATATTTAATAAACCTAACATGGATGTTTTGATAATGTGCAAGGAAGTTGTAGTCGATTAACTGGAGAAAACCGGCACAGGGAGAATAGACAAAACTCTCCAGACACAAGAGAGGCATCTGCTTAGAGCCAGCGAAGTCCCACAATGCTAAAACTAAAGTGTAAACAGAATTAAATATTAAATCAAGGTAAAATATGCCTTTGTCAGATGGATGGATGGATATTGTGCTTTAACAGGCAGTTTTTGTGTAAAACCTACTACTTTCTTGGTATTTATTTCCTCTTCAACGGAAACTAAATCCCAAAATCCTGAAAGCAAAAATACATTGTGTGTCAGCATTAGTTTAAAAAAAAAAACAATACTGAGAATGCTCTTGTGTTTGCGAGGAAAGAATTAAAGTGCATAATTCATCACCAGCACTCTCTGAGCCATTCCCTCTTTATCGTGGAGGGGTTTCTGTGTCCCAATGATCCTCGGAGCTAAGTTGTCGGGGGTTTTACGGTCCTGATATGGTCACATATGGTAAAAAAAAAGTCTTTGGCGAGGGATCAGACAAAGTTGGGCTAATAGACCCCTTAACATAATAAACATGAATGGACCTAGATTTCCTTGGTCTGGATGCACGTCACCAGGGCCTCCCTCTGGAGCCAGGCCTAAAAGTGGGGCTCGACTGCAAGCGCTTGGTGGCTGGAAGAGGCAATGTGGGACCTCCCTTCTATAGGGTCACCTCCTGTGGGAAGAGCCAAGGAGGTCAGGTGTAGTGTCAGATGGGCGGCAGGGAAGCGGTATCCTTCCTCCTATGGAAGTTAAGGACATTGAATGTCACCTCTCAAGACAAGAAAGGAACCTGAGCTCCTCTGTGAGGTGAAGAAATTCCAAATGGATATTGTTGGCCTCACCTCAACTGTTTGACCACTGGTACCAGTCTTTTTGAGATGGTTTTGACTCTCTTCCAGTCTAGAGTTGCTAACAGCGAGAGGCGCTGAGCAGGTTTGGGCATTCAGATTGCCCGACGGCTTGGTGCTTGGAAATTGTAGTTCACCCAGATTGACGAGAGTGTAGCTTCCCTGCGCCTTTCGGTGGGGGGACAGGGACTCACTATTGTTTGTGCTTATGCAACAAACATAAGTTCAGAATGTCCACCCGTCTTGGAGTCCGAGGAGAGGTTTCTGGTTCTTCAAGACACACTTGCCGGGTAAAACAAGGTGCCAGTCTGACCCAAACATATTCTGAGGGTCTTCTGGGAATGTCTGGAAGAGTTCCTTTGTCGGGAGGAGTTTCGACTCACACCTCCAGCAGACCTTATCTCCCAACACGGGACGTTGATTCCAAGTGGACCATGTTCTGGGCCTTCATTCCTTATGTGGCTGACCTGAGTTTTGGCCCGAAGGTAGTCAGTAGCTGTTGTAGCAGCAATCCCTGAAACCATTGATGAACACCAGCAGTAAGTGAAGCTGTCAAGCTGAAGAAGGAGTCCTAAGGGGGCTTTTTGGCCCGTGTGATTCCTGAGGCAATTGATGGGTACTGGGTGGCAAGCGGAGGTGCAGCTTTGGTGATTGCTGAAGCAAAATGTGGGATAGGAGTTTGGGGAGGCAATTGAGAATGACTTCCAGATGGCTTTAAGGAAATTCTCGTGTAACCTCCAGGGTCTCAGGAGGGGGAAGCAGAACTCCACCAACACTGTGCGTAGTGGGAAAGGGCCCACTGCTGACCTCAACTCTGGACATTCTGTGTCAATGAAGATCCCCTTAAAAACCTCCTCACTTGCAAGGCCCCAGAAGTGAATGAGAATTGGCCAGAGTTGCTAAAGGCTCGAGATGTTGTGGGGCTGTCCTGCTTGACATGCCTCTGCAACACCCCTTGAACATTGGGGACAGTACCTCCAGATTGGCAGACAGGGGTGATGGTCCCCCATTTGAAGAAGGGGGAGCAGAGTGTGTATTCCAACCACAGCGGGATCAGACTCCTCAGCCTCCCTGGTAAGGACTATTCAGGGTGGCTGGAGAGGTAAGTTCATGAGGAAGTCAAATCTCAGATTTAGGAGGAGCAGTGTGGTTTTCGTCCTGGCTGTGGAACAGTAGACTGACTCTCACCCTCGTCAGTGTCAAGGGTGCAAACACTAGTCTGTGTTTGTTGGACTTCGAGAAAGTGTTCAACTGTTTCCTTTGGAGAGTTCTGTGGGAACTACTTCAGGAGTCTGGGGTACCGAATCCCCTGATATGGGCTTTTGGTTTCTGTACATCTACTTTTGGAGTTTGGCCACATTGGGGTCATTTCCTGTGAGGGTTGCACCAAGCCTGCCCTTTGGCACCGATTCGGTTCATAACTTTTATAGATAGAATTTCTACACACAGCCAAGGCATAGAGAGGGTCTGGTTTGGTGGCATCAGAATTGGATCTCTTTTTTTTTTTTTTTTTTTTTTTTTTACAGATGATTTGAATCTGTTGGCTTCATCAATCCGTGACCGGTAACTTTCACTGCAGGGGTTTGCAGTCCAGTTTGAAGCAGTTGGGATGAACGTTGGCACCTTCAAATTTGAGAACATGTTTCACTTCCGGAAAAGGGTGGCATACCTTCTCCAGGTCAGGTATGAGAGCCTGCCCCAAGAGGAGGAGTTCAAGTAACTTGGGGTCTTATTAATGAATGAGGGGGAAAAATGGAACGGGAAATTGACAGGCAGAGCGGGGAAGCATCTAACGTGACGTCGACTATTGATTGATCTGTTGTCGTGAAGTCAAAAGGCGAATCTCTCAATTTACTGGTCGAGTTATGTTCCCACCGGGTTCTCCCCTAGAGATAGTGTGAGGAGTTGGTCACACAGGAGAGGTTCAGATTAGAGTCATTACTTTTTAAAAATGACTTTATAAGCATCAGTGCAACATAAACACCTAATTCAATCACACAAATCATAAAATAAAGACGATATAAGATGATGGGGCCATATCAGTTTTTTAAAAATTCCACAGTGGGTGGAATGCTGCCATGGGAAGCGCCCTTTTCGGGTCTGTGATTTGGCTTTGAAACTCCGTTATTAAAATGCAGTTACAGTCTGTGCTCTTATTTATTGCAGTTTGATGCCAGGTTAAAGTGAGTCCAGTTCATGTTTTTGAAAAACATGCTGTCTTCTTCCTGTACTGATACAGCTTCTGGAGTGGCGGGCCAGCTTGTCTCATAGTTGACCTCAGTGTCATGTGAACGTTAAACTGAAGTTTATGTGGCATGCTAGACTCTGACAAACAAAAACTGTCTCCAGTCCCTAATTGCTGTCCTGAAGGAGACCTGTGACTGACTTCTTTCTCCTGCGTATTCTGAATTGAGACGTGGAACACAGAGTCAGTAAATATGACGTCATTGCCTTACACAACAGCCAGTTTTGCTGTGGGTCTGTCACCATCGGCTGCCCTTCACTGACGACTCCATTCTCTGTCAAATATTAGTTTGTGGTGCTCGTGTGTGGGGAAACTTGTCATGTGGAGCAATGCAGTTTTGGCTTTATCATCCTGGGGTGCCTTATCTCTTGACATGTTTACAGAACACCCAAAATTTCTCTTAAAGCTTGCGAGCTCTCCTATTGCTGTTCCTTGGCAGATTTTGAGCAAGTGGGGCTGAATAGAGATCAAATCAAATACAACAAAACACTTAATAATATAAATTCTTGGGGTTTTGGATTAAAGCAGTGATTGTAGAAGGGCAGTATGAGTACCAGTAATGGTATGTGGGAGAGTGCAAAGAAAAAAAAAATCACAAAATTAAAAACAGTTTAAAATGAAGCTTGATTGAGTAAATGAAGCTTGTGGAAATGCATACAACCAGATTTTTTTTTTTTAATCCAGTGCAGAATTTTGTTTAAAGTACATTAAATTACAGTGAAGTACAGTTCAGTTGTACTTAAAATTTTAGTACAGTTCAATAAATTCCACTTAGTAGAACTTTTTTTCAACTTTTATCTAAGTACAATTTCTATGTAATTTAAGTCATGTGCAATACATTTTCATACATTTCAATACATTTACATTTTTATTAATTAGTAGACTTTCCTATATTTTAGCACAGTGATAATGTCCAGTGAAGAATGTACTTTTTTAGGAATAAAACCTCTGCATCATTTTTGATGTACGGAGGCCTACTTACGATATGACCTATTTTACTATTGGTCTTATGGTACTTGAAGAGCTAAGTATTTTTTTTAGGTGGTACTTCACGTGGAAGGTTTGAGAGCCACTGGATTAAAGCAAACAAGCGAGCAGTATGCAGGCCATGGTCCATAGTTTGCCCACCTCTGTCTGAGCCATTGTTCGCACAGCAGCAGCAATTCTCATGAGCATGAGACTTTCTCCTTGTTTGTGTTAGGTGTGTAACACCATGCAACACAACCACTCCCACTCATGATGTTTGCTTCCATTTTAACAGCTGTCAGGTTTAGCGCTTCACCCCCCACAAATCCATGCTGACAAGAATAGGAATTGATTGAGATTTCCAGGTATCAGGAAAAAGTCTGACTAATGGCAACCAGTACAAGACCTACAAAAACAAACAAAAAAAAATCATGTTAATTTGTAATTGACATTGTGGTTATAGTTCATGGACTACACAATAGTGCAGAACACAACAACGTAGCACTATGATGCAGAAGCGTTTGTGCATGACAATGGGTTGTTTTCACTGACATCACATTTTTTACTGAATTACCCATGCACCACTGCGCGCTGCCATTTAACCTCCCTACCTAACGCCTACCAGTGTTTTAGCCTCCGGAATGCTCTCCATTACTGTTTGTGTTTTCGTGTTTCACGGGCGTCTCGGCACTCAAATACACTAGAGAGGACTTTATAACCGTCAGAGAGCCTTGTTCTGTCATTTCTTCTGACTTTTTTTCGACAACTCTTGCCAATTCGCTGAAGCTTTTTTCAGAGTTGCTAGTCAGTGCGCTCTTCAAAGCCTCGCGACGAAGATGCTCGCGATCCGGGGTAGAAGTCCGCCTTCGAAACCGGGGACATCATCCAACGCTTCCGACGAAGGACTTTGGATGTTCTGCAGCTCTGTGCTTCACGGAGACTTGGCTTTGTGGACGACGCTGCTATCACGCTGCCCGGCTTCAACCTCCATCGTGCTGATCGTGTCGCTGAGCTAACAAGCTTAATTGATACTCTTTACAGAAGGCCAACATTACAGTTAAGATCCTTTTTTTGTTAGTCACTTGAAAGATTCGAGAATTTTGTGAAATACAGGATTTGTTTATTCTTTTGTCTTTCTGCCATTGTCATCAAATTTTAAATAATAAACATTTCACTTTGCCCTACTTGTGGTGAACTAATATACAGGTTTTATGTTTTGAAAAAAAATGGAATAAATGGAGTTTGCCTCGATATAAAAAAAATATATATATATTCCACCGCCTTTCGTTTTCCGTGTTAGCATACAGCTAAGTGCCCATATATATTTTATATTATATACATCATTTAGTTGACCATATATATTTTATTATATGGGCACTTACCTGTATGCTGACACGGAAAACGAAAGGCGGTGGAATATGCTTTTATATCGAGGAATAGTGCAC
Organism: Syngnathoides biaculeatus; assembly: GCF_019802595.1. NCBI lineage: Eukaryota > Metazoa > Chordata > Actinopteri > Syngnathiformes > Syngnathidae > Syngnathoides > Syngnathoides biaculeatus. The sequence continues at coordinate 34,677,229 of NC_084641.1, forward strand.
GGGTGTTACAGAGCTCAGCACACACTGCACCAATTGTCGTTAGCTACAACACCCTAACTATAAAAAATAAGACTGAACTAACCATTTACGAAGTGTCTTGAGCAGACACGTGTTTGATCCCACTGCTCGTCCTTCTTAATTTCTGTCACATAGACTAAAAGATCAAGGGTACAATACTGCGCCTTTGTAACGCAGTCCTGAGTCCCATATTGTGTGTTTGCCAGTTAGCCTAGTAGTCAGTCAGGGCTTGATGTGCTGTCGGTCGCGTTTTCAATAAATGTAGTTAGAAACATGTCGTCCACCTTGCGTATAGATGAGTAATGAGCTCAGTGATTAAAAAAAATGGCTGCTATCCGAGGCAGCACAACATGTGACGTCACATGAAAACAACCCATTATTTTCCCCAGCACTTTCCTTTAAACACTAATAGTCACGCGTGTCTTTGATACTGCCGCTGGTGTGACACAAATGTACCTCCACAATAGTATTCAGGTGTGGAATATGTGAAGAAACGCAGATGAAAACAAGATGATGGGTTATGATGAAAAGAGGAAGAGGAAATGGAGGCTTTCACAATTTTTGCAGGAGACACAGCATGAAAGGAAAGAAAGCTGACTGCATGGCTGAGCAAAGGTTGTTGGCCACCCTAGTGGCACTCACTAAAAAGAAATCAGGGGAGGAGAGTTAACCCAGTTGTAAACGTCCATCCTTCCAAACACCTCTCTTGTTTCCAACTTCCCTGTGCTACAGACCTATCCGGAGTCATTCAACAATCCAAGCCTTGATGCTCCCCTCTGGTCATAGTCCACCTTCCCTCTTTGTTATATCTCTCATAACTGCCATTATTCATTCCTTTCACCTCTGGTTCTATTCAGTCATTTCTCAAGTCTGCCGCAGTAACACTGATACTCAAAAGTGCCTCACCCAGACGCCAACAACTTCATTAGCCTTTTCCTGATTTCAAACGTGCTATTTCATCCCAGATTTCTGGAAAAAGAAATGGCAGCCGATGATGGTGGTAACAACAACAGAGATTTTCATATTTTTCTGCACCTCTTCTGAGACTGAAGGTCTTTTTTGAACAAGAGAAGATCTCACAATCGAGTGAAGTGACCGGGGCAAGATTACCCTATTGTTTTGAATCATATTTAGATGATATGCGGATCACTTCTAACTAACAACAGACTCCCTGACACACGGACGAGGAACCCGCTGAAATATTCAAAATGACAGGTCTATAACTGTTCGATTTCCTAACTCTTTTACAAGTCGTATGTTTGTAGCGTATTCAGGAGGACCCATGCCGGGCGAAGTAACTACTTCAGGGGTGCCCAGACACCGGTGGGCGGTGGGGAAGTTCCTTTCACCTCCCCACACTTGGCCAAACCATCTCCCCGCCGAATCCACCTCCGCGTCAGGGATAACGACATGGCCGCCGGCGAACGACAACGTTGGCCGGGCCTCCGGCGAGTGACAACAATGCTGGGCCACGGACATCGACACCCCTGACTTACGTACTTTATGAAGTTGTGACGCAAATCTTTTGTTACGTTCTGAGAGAAGGATTACGTCATTGGACACGGAAGAGCTTTTTATTATTGCTGCTTTCAGAGAAGTTGTTTTGTGTTGTATTGTATTGTGTGTGATTAAATTGTCTTAAACGCAATACAAGTGCTTTGTTATATATTGCTGGTTTGACAAGGGGATTTATTCTAAATTCACACATAACATATGCTATAAACAGTGAGACAAATTTGTCCCCCCCAACTATTATTTTTATTTTTATTTTTATTTTTAAACCGCTCTATACACACCTACCTGTCATTTAGAACCCACAAAGCTCGCGTTCTTTGCACCTGTGCAATCCATTTTTCACGACGAACCGGGTGTTTTGGAAAAGTGTGAAGAGTGAATCCATCCTCCCGAGTGTTCAAGCAAAATCCAGCGATACGACGAGCCGGCATTTTGGCTAACACACAGAAAAAAATAGCTACTTTCCTGGTGCTAAAACAGATATAAACAAACCAGTGTGGGCATCTGTAAAAAAATGTCACTTCCTGCTTCTCCAACACGTATGCCTCGAGAACATTTTCATGGCGGGAGATCCAAAAATCCATATATGACAGCATCCTGATGTGTGGTGAAAAAACGGATGGGTCCATTCTGGCTGAATTTTTGTTTTTTAAAAACATTCTAAAAATTACGTTTTATGTGTCAGTGGATCTTTAAAAACATGTGACCAACTAGGCTTTCAACATTATCTGAAGTCCAGCTATTGAACAGCTGTGTAAACTTTGCATCTAAATGTCCAATAATGGTGGCAAGTGTGTGCGTGTGTGCTTGTATACATACATATTTCCATACTTCTACAGTGTTTGTTATTGCTCATTTTATGTGGCTTCAACTACACTAATATTAAAGGTACTGCTTCATGTTGATGATATCATTCCGTAAGTTGTATCAGGTATATTCCCAAGTAGTGGGTATGGTGAAGTGAATGCTCTTTTTACTACGAAAAAGTCATATTCCTGCCACTTGGCAGCTGTTGAAAGTAATTAAAATTACTGGTAATCTAACTTCCTTTGAAGTCAAGTAATCCATCCACCCATCCATTTTCAACATCGTTTATCCTGGTTAGGGTCGAGAGGCGCTGGATCCTATCCCTGCTGACTTTGGGCGAGCAGCTGGCTACACCCTGAAATGGTCGCCAGTCAGTTGCAGGTCACATATAGGTGCAGTCACTGAGTGGGAACTGAAGCCCTACAGCCCACACCAAAGTGGGGCAAGTGGACCACTACGCCATCAGTGGCTAATCAAGTAATCAGTGATGAAGTTATTTTAAGCTCAAGTGATCAGTAAGTTACTTTTTCAAGGTAACTGTGGCAGAAGTTGAGCCAGCACAGGGTCATACCTACAGTATATCTCTTGCAATGATCTATATTATCAGTTCAAAGTCCAGCTTTCATTCATGCCATGTTACAAAGAAAGCCCTCAAAAAATCCCAAATGAATTCCAGATGGTAGCTGCTTCCGGACCGTTATTCATCCTCATCTTCCTTGGGCTTCACCACCATTTCCCATACTATCGTCTTCACCAGACTGGCTGCAACTGGTTTACAGTATCTGACACATGCCTAAACTGTTTCAAATCATAGATGTCTGACCATACTCAATTCATTCAGTTGAAAACTTTTTCCATCTCCTCTCTCCTATGGTGTTCCCCAGGGTTGAGTCCTTGGGCCCATTTTTAAAAATTATTCACCACCTCCATCTTGGTCATATATTCTATAAATATGCTTCCACTGTGATGCAGATGACACCCAGCTTTATCTTTTTTTTTCCAAATCCACTTCCATCTTCCCACTCTCATACCTCCATGGCTGTCTTCAGGAAATCAAATTCTAGTTTACCATTCATTTTCTAAAACTCAAGAGTGGAAAAAGAAATGTGTTCCCAAAAGGGCCAAACCTTGCTAAAGATCCCAGCTTCATCCACACCATTGAGGGTATCATCCTGGACAGGACCTTGTCATTCCAAACTCACATCATCAATAACATTATGCAATCTAAGTATTTCTGTCTCTGCAATAATAATGAACGCCTCCATTTGCCATTCAACGTGAACAGTGCTGCCATCTTGAAAACACTTCTTTTTTGACAGGCAGTGTAATTGTGATTTTTGTTCTCAGTACTACTCTATTACTTTGATCTTGAGTGTATTATTTTTTGTATGAATATTATTATTATTGTATTTTGCATTATTATTTTATTACAGAGCTGACACAATGCATCGTGGGACTTTCAGAGCAGGTTTGCAGCTGGATCTAACAGAAAGCGAGGGAAACCCCCCCCCCCCACACACACACACAACATATGCATTTCCACACAAAATAATCCATCCCAGCACATTAGCACTTCTCTATCATAGAAAATTCAACTGATGCAGAAATGTCCACCTATCTATAGATCCATCCATCCGTCCATCATCTCACCTGTCCATTATTTTCTGCTTATTGGAGGTACGATGGGAGGGAGCTACCCTAACCCTCCTCTCAGTGGAATGTGCCTGGAACACTTACCATGGGGCATACAGGAGATGTCCTACAATGTGGTTATGAACCTTCCTGTCGGCAATTGCAACCGCAACTGGCTCCTCTCAATCCAGAGGAGCTGCCTTACTCTGAACCCCTGATGACCGAGGATATTGCACAATCTCTAAAACACAAGTTGGCCAAATGTATCCGGGATCCTGTTCTTTTTGGTCACGTCACAGAGCTTGTGACCATAGCTGAGGCTGGGTACAGTGGATCCATTGCTGATTCAAGAGCTCCCATCTTCATCATGACTCCCATCACCACCACCAACGATGCAGAGTCTTCATCACTGAACATGCTATGCTGTAATGTTTGTTGACCTCCTGCTCCAGTCTTCCTTCACCCATGAACAACACCCAAAGACTCTTGAACTCCTTTTCTTTGGGGCAAGAATCTCCCCCATTACTTAGAGCGGGCACACGAGTCTTTTACGACTGAGAATTATGGCCTCAAATTCAGAAGTGTTACTACTCATCCCAACCATGTCAGGCCTGGCTGCAAAATGCTCCAACGAGCCTTGATGAAGCCAAACACAAACAAATCCTCTGCAAAAAGCCGAGACATTAGACTGAGGTAATCAAAGTCAATACCTCAGCTGCATCTAGACATGCTATCCATAGAGGTTACATACAGAATTAATGACAAAGGAGTCCACCCTCACTCTCACTCTGAAATGAAGCAGACTTAGCGCCAGAAATGTTAACCTAACTGACACCGGTTGAACAGACAGAAGAGACTGTCTCAGAGGATCTAGAATCCTATACACCCAGAGGAACCCCCCCGCAGCCCCACATCCCAAATTCCCACGCAACCTTCAGGACTTTGCTGACGGTGTAGAGCTGGTCCACAATTCCAGAATAATCGTCTTCCTTATCCCATGTACTGTACAACCAATCTACAAACATTTAGGCATTTTTTTTGTCTTTTTATGCATAATCCCTTTAATTGTATCTGCACTCTTTTGCTATGTCAAAATGGCTGCTGCAAACAGGTGATTAAAACCACTAAGACTGCTCCATAGTGTTTTATATTTCATACCCTTGTTCTGGTGTTTTTCAGCTGTCTCTATCATGCGACACAGTGCTTCTGCTTTTGGATTTGCTGTAAGTAGACTTCACATGTATAATTGTGTCTAAAATGTAAATACCTGTGCTTAAATCTCATTTGTGTCTACAGTTTGACGCAATGCTGGATGTCCTGTCCTCTGTCATTGTGCTGTGGCGTTACAGCAATGCTGCAGCAGTCCACTCAGCTCATCGGGAATACATGTGAGTCTTGTAATCACACAATTACTAAAACACATAACCCCATTGTCTGAACCAAATCTTCAGTGCTCTCCACCTGCTTATTGGATTGAAGCACTTTTCATCAACCTAGACAAAACTTGGCAGCCTATTTTCGCACAATGAAAGACATTTTGCACTCTGATGCACTTGCGTTCCATAATGGTCAGCACATGTAGCAAAAGTTAAACTCACATCAAGCCACTTGTCTTCACTTAAACACAGCAACCAAAAATTGACCACATTGGTGTCAAATGATCTGAATATAAGGCAGTTCAGTGAGCACCGTTATTTAAAGTTTGACTATGGGTCGAGACAATCGGGGGATGAGGAGAGAGAAAAGGTACAATATTAGCCAAAGGACTATTGCAGAGTTTAGATGAAATGTGGGCAAATTTTCATGGGCCGTCCCCGGCGTGGTTTGACACTACGGAAGTGGGGATGCACCATGTGTAGTCTGAGCGTATTCTCTGCATCCAGAGACGTGAAAAAGTAGACCTACTTGCTTTTTTTCCACTACGTAAGTTTACACTGTGCCTCCTTACAGTGCTGTACACAAAATGGTACATCTATATACATACATTTTGCGTAAATATGTGTGTGGCAGCACAGTGACACATCTGGTTAGAGCATTGGCCTCACAGTTCTGAGGACCTGGGTTCAATCCTGGCCCCGCCTGTGTGGAGTTTGCATGTTCTCCCTGTGCTTGCGTGGGTTTTCTCCAGGCACTCCGGTTTCCTTACACATTCCCAAAACATGCATTGATTGGAGACTCTAAATTGCCCCTAGGTGTGATTGTGACTGCGAATAGTTGTTTGTTTATATGTGCCTTGCGATTGACTGGCAACCAGTTCAGGGTGAACCATGCCTCCTGCCCGATAACAGCTGGGGTTGCTTCCAGGACTCCCATGACCCTCGTGAGAATAAGTGACTTGGAAAATGGATGGATATATATGAGTATGTAAGTGTGTTCTCCTAGTGCCTGTGTGAGTTTTCTCCAGGTACTCCGGTTTCTTCAAACATTCCACAAACATGCGTGGTAGGTTGACTGAAGGCTCTAAAATGTCAGTAGATATCCATGCACTCACAATAAAACCTAATGTCAATTTAGATATATAATATAGAAGTATATTATAAAACCTTTTTTCCCATGTTGTGTAAAACGACTGTTCAGTGAGGTTTTTCATTTTGACTGATTTGGGGTCTGTTCTAAGGTAATAGTTTGGTTTTGTAGGCAGAGCCTGGGTTTTGTGAATTTAGCTTGAATTTTTGGATGTGCGTTTTAAGGTTTTGAGAAAATGAATGTCTCTTTCAAGAAATGTGTTTCAGCAACTGAGAAAAACAAATTTTTGTATGAGTCTGTCTAATCTGTTCTTTCATGCAGGAGTGTGTGAGTCAAGTGTGTCGTTTTGGCTGCATCTGCCTCAGCCTTTTGGGATTAATTATAGATGAGCATCAACTTGCATTTATTGCTACCTGGCTGAGAATATGGTGTTTGTGTGTTTTAGTGAGAGAGCGAGAGAGTGAGAGAGAGAGAGAAGAGAGAGAGAGAGAGAGCAAAACAGATGTAGGTTTCAGCCAAATGTCTCTGAGCAGCTGTTATTAATTGCTGCAGTGACAGTAAAGGCGATTAGAGGTGCAGACCCTCGTGCTCCTTAATTAACATACATGACACATCTCAACCCCACCCAGATGACACTTAGGCCATATTTCATATCAGTGGGTGCTGTCAACATTTTCAATGGAGTTGCTAAGCAAAAGCAAGCCTTCCTCACTTCATGTCTTCTTGATCATCATCTTCAGCAGGCACCTTCAGAGTCGCAATGGAGGAGCTGAATAATAACTGGTTGTCAAGGTAACAAGCTCAAGACATTTAAACAAGTCGATGGGAACAGTGTGTCACACAAATAGATGTTGTGTGCATGGGCTGTGTATTCTGCTGCTTCACCCAGCGTAGTGCAGCCTGTTGCCTCAGAATCAGAACCAGCTTTAATACTGCACCCAGACCAGACTGACTGTATATGAAATGGCAGCCATTGTGAATGCAGCAGTCAATTATGTTGTTCAAAGTTCTTGCAGTGGTTACAGTACATGTGATATTTCGAGCATGCAGAAAGGTTATAATTGGCTATTCAAATAAATATCCATACCCTACCATTTTCTGTACTACAGCGGGTGACCTACAGCCCATCTTGGCACACTTTGGGCGAGAGGCGGGGTATGTCCTAGACTGGTCGCCAGCCAACTGCATGCCACATAACATTAAACAACCATTCGCACTCACACACACACACTTAGGGACAGTTTTCAATGAATTCCCCATGCACGTTTTGGAAAGTCATTGTGGGCACCTGATTAGAACAAATAAACATTTATTTTTAAATGGTTTGGAATGAGTTTGCTCTCCCACTGAAGGAATATTACTTGTCATAATGTCTTCCAGTCAAAGGCTGCGCTGCACTGTATATATTGACAGAGTCAGAGCTTCCAAATACATCTATTTTTTTAACGGCTGTAACAAACCTGTTCTGGATATTTTTTGGGGGGGGGAGTCCCATGTCCAACATTACCGGCCAGCACAGCGCTGTGTCCGGCTAAGTTTAAATAATGAATTATGTAAAATAAACAATGTATTTATTTATTTTTTTAAAAGATGCTTTGGGGGAGGCTATTTTATCACGGAGGCAAAGTACTCTTTGTGTCTGGTGTCAATGCATTGTGAGTCACTCATCATGGCCTCCATGGAAGAGAAAGAACTACACATCTTACTATGCTTCCTACACATATTGTTTAAATGCAAGAAGAGCGAGGAGTGGGCAGGAAAAGATGGATAAGCATGATCCAAATGGATAACCTATCCATCCATCCATTTCCTTTGCCGCTTATCCTCACAATGGTCACAGGGAGAGCTGAAGCCTATCCCAGCAGTCGATGGGCAGGAGGCAGGGTAAACCCTGAAACTGGTTGCCAGCCAATCGCAGGGCACATGGAAACAAACAGCTACACTCTCAATCACACCTAGGGGCAATTTAGAGTGACCAACTAATGTTGCACGTTTTTGGAATGTGGGAGGAAACCGGAGTGGCCGGAGAAAACCCACGCAGGCACGGGAAAAACATGCAAACTCCACACAGGCAGGTCCGGGACTGAGAACTGTGAGGCCAACGCTATACCAGCTGAGCCAATGGATAAACCTATTGTGTCATAAAGTTGCAAAAAAATTATTGAGTGATACACTACACTTGTCACATAGGTTTGGCTAGAACCTTGTTATGGAAAAGAGTAACTACATTTCAACAACAAAATAACAGCAGTTGATATGCATCTGGCGATATCAACATGAGACACCCCCTGAACTGGAAATAAAGTCATATGTCACTGGAGATGTCATCAAAGGACGGGATCAGGTTCAAAGTAGATTATTCCATCCATCCATTTTCTGAACCGCTTATCCTCAGCAGGGTCGTGGCTGTGATGGAGTCTATCCCAGCTGACTTTGGGCGAGAGGCGGGGTACACCTTGAACTGGTCATCAGCCAACCATTAACAATTAATATTTGTGAAAGTTAGAAATGTTAGTCCCACAATTGGCAAATTTCAATCATTTCAGTAGCCATAGTGCATATAGAAAATATAAATATATACTTGAAATAGATGGCAAGACTTTGGGTTTTCTCGGGGCACTTCGGTTTCCTCCCATCCCAAAAAGATGCAACATTAATTGGACACTCTAAATTGCCCCCAGGTGTGATTGTAAGTGCGACTATTGTCTGTCTCGATGTGCGCTGCGTTAGGCTGGCAACCAGTTCAGGGTGTACCCCGACTCCTGCCTGTTGACAGTTGGGATAGGCTCCAGCACTCCCCGCGACCCTTGTGATGATAAACGGCTACAAATGGATAAAAAATAGATAAATGGAGTAATGATTATGCTGTCCAGTTGAACATTATACAGAATTATTTTTACCATACCAAAAAATATACAGCAAAACTGTCCCACGATCTATGTAGAGTAAACTAGTGGCTACAAAAGAAGGAAGTAACAAAACTTGAATCTTGTGTTCCATGCGGGGACTTTTTCTGTCTTGTAATTGTAATGGAAAAAAACAGAATAGGAATATAGAAATATTTCACAAGCCGCCCGTGACCCACCCAGAATGGATCCGTGACACACGTTTGGGTACCGACCCAACAGTTGAGAATCGAAGCACTAAAGTACAGTGCAGCATAAGAAGTGACATATTTCTTACAATTTTCATTTGATAAGGAAATACACTATTCCAATCTCTTATGGAGCAGTTCATCTAATTTGACACTTGACCTTAAATTCTCAGAATTAACAATCTGTGGTATGCTGTTCCAGTCCCAGGTTATTCTGATTTCCAAAAACTAAACAAAACAAAATTAAAAAAAACTTAAACTCAAATGTAATTTGTAACAGGGTTAGATCGAACCTCGATTACCTCCACAGAAAATGATTAGGATCTTTTTCCAACACTGGCATACAACTGGGATTGACTGGCCACCACTTCGGGGGGTCTACCCTGCCTCTGGCCCAAAGTCTCCAGCCCACCCTTGACCCCAATGAGGACAAGGGCGATGGAAAGTGATGGCTGAAATGGTCAGATGTAAAAAGAAGTTAACAACTGTGGAAACAAATAATGTACTCAACCTATACTTGGACGACCGATGCAGTGATAAACATTGAGAGGGCCTGGAGGACAATCTGAACGTTGTTGACTTATTGTTGCTTGAGTCTTACAGTATTTTCCAGAACAGCAGGACATGTGTACAAGTTTCCTACATGGCACTGCCTTTCATATCTTGTTCTATGGTCTTTGTCACTTATAGTAACCTTTTGCTAAAAAAAAAACCCAAAATAACCCAGAGAAAAAGAAAAAGTGTTGATCCCTTAAATCATGGGTGCCACAACTTTTTTTTTTACCCCAAGATCTACTTTTCAAGCAGCCAGCCTCTCGCGAGGTACCGACAACGGGGATGGGTGGGGGGTCGGTGACGATGATGATGCTCCCAAACTGTTCAAAGGTTAATGTTATGTTGCCTCCTATATTTAAAATACAGAATTAGCTTGTGCACTGTATTGTCTGTGCTTCCATCCTGGATCAGGCTGTGCCAAGGTGTAATTTTAAAATTACATACCATCTCATCCTCCACTTTCTACTTTGGCTTCAGACCAGACCTTTCCCATTCAGAAAAGAGAAAATCTCATCCAGTTCAACCACTTCTTCAATTATTCACATATGATGTCAATCATTGCATCTTAAAACAACAGCATTTCTTTTTTAAGTCTCTCCATTAGTATTGAAGGTAAAGATAAGCAGCATGTCTAGCTCGTCTTTGCTCTACGTTGCCCAGACTGTGTTGCTAACTAAAGCAGCAGTGGATGCTGTCATAAAACACATTGATTGGCTGCGTAAGTACTGTAACATTTGTAATTATGAGTGTACGTCTTTAAGAGTGGGGAATGGGGGGTGTAAGGTAAAAATAGGAAAAAGAGTGTGTGGCGGAGCAGCGGTTGTTGTTAGAGAAAGTTCAGTGTGGTGCCTAAAAGTGGCTAGTGGCTTCTTCTTTTCATTTTTTACAGTACGGATGTGAATTGTGCTATTGGATGTAACAACCAGTCATCCCTCACTCATTGAATCACATTGCAAAATGCCACAAACTGAATAGCTGTGTTATACTTTCAATTTCCATTGGATTTTTTTTTTTTTTTTTTTGGCACACCATCCCGTGATCGACCAAGACTGCCTCGCGATCAACGCATTGTGCACCCCCGCCTTAAACGCTTCCAGAGTCTCACCAGCTATTTGGCACAAGAAGAGGTTCCACTGTATTTTTCTGTAGGTGTAGTTCTGGCAATTGATAATGTACATCTTTTCTGCTCCAGAGCCTGCATTATCCTGGCCGTGATTTTCATCTTATCATCCTTGTGCATAATGGCTAAAGCCATCCATGACCTGGCCACCAAGCTTCTGCCGGAAGTGGTAAGAGCAGACGTTACAACACAATCTACAATCTGGGTTAAGGCGGTGCTGAAAAATAATGGTAGCCAAAGACAATCTTAACATTTTGGACCCAATTTGGACATTTGTACGAAGGGGTGAACTGTACTCATTTTTGCCGTGTAAGTGCAGATAATTGTTCTGCATGCCACTATTTGCATTGATAGACGAGGAAAGTTACTAAGATGGAGCAGATAATATGAAGGGGAATATCATCTATTTCGGAATTTAAATGGTTGGAGTAGTAATCTGCAGAAGGGTATTCAAGTAAAAAAAAAAAAAAAAAAGCTTAACTTTTATTTAGAGGGATTTATATACAGTAGCTGTGGTCTATATGCAACAATAAAATATACTACAAAAATAATCATCATTAAACAAATAATTACACCAATTAAACAAAGTTGCAAAAATGATTCAGTATTCAAATTATTCAACTAAACCACCTTCACAAGACTTCTTAATAGTTTTATACGATATGGTAATTTTATCAGTCTCACCTTTTTGGCATATTAATATGATAAATAAAACAAAAGATTAATATAGATGATATAGTATCATTCCACGTAGCTAAAGTGATCTAAAAGAAAGAGGACCTAGTTCTTAACCATGAGGAATGTCACGATTGCACTGCTGAAGTCAAACCTTGTGTTCCCATCAGGATGACTTCCTCTTCAGCGTCTCCATCGTCAGCGGCATGGTGTGCATCTTCCTGGCTGTGATCAAGTTCATGCTGGGAAAGGTGCTCACAAGTCGGGCCCTGATCACAGACGGTAGGCCATACGCACTCAGAGAGAGTGGACAGAGAAATTTCCATGCTGCAACAGTGAATTAGCTGCTCATTTCTCTTTTAAGGCTTCAACTCTCTAGTGGGGGGTATCATGGGGTTCTCCATCCTCATCAGTGCAGAGGTGTTTAAACATCAGCCCACGGTCTGGTACCTAGATGGGACAATAGGTGTCCTCATTGGCCTAATAATCTTGGCCTACGGAGTCAAGTGAGTGACAGGCCGTTTGCATGGTTTCTGCAAGAATGACACAACATCTTCACCTTGTTCACAATCCCTACAGGCTGCTGCTGGACATGATCCCCCGAGTGAGACAAACCAGGAACTACGAGCGCTTTGAGTAATGCTACGCCATTTGACGGCGCACAATGGAGCTGATGTGGATTAGGAGAGCGGCATGAGAGAGACAAAGGGTTTGGTCTTTTTAGGACCCCTCCATCCACCCTTGCCAAAAACTCTGCAGAAACAACATCATCTCCATTCAATTATTTCACCTGTATGGAGGAGGTTGCCATTTTACAATGTAGTGTACTGTACATGTCTATATAAATGATCTTGAGGAGGTTGATCATGGCACCTCGTTATTTCAAAAAGATGAGGGGTCTTACAGACAGGTGTGCTGGGACAAATGTACACAGACAGGTTTGCGAAATTTGCCATAAACTGATCTGCCCCCCACCCAACCTCCCAGCCATCCAAGAGTCAGTGCAGTGGGTTATGAAGGAGTCACCCCACAGCAGCAGTCAAACTGCAACATGAATGTAGAGAATTATGCTGGTGTGCTACCTTCAAAGAATGACATTTTCATGGCGGCACCATAGAGTGTAACTGAATTTACAGAGTGCTGTTAATCCTGTTTGGTAAGAAAATGAAGGGGTTTTGATGAAAATGAGTTGTAGCTAAGTAGTTCCAACAGTATTTCTGCCGCTTTTCTGTGTGCAATTAGGTATTTTGGGTAAAACGTGTCATTAAATAGTTCCCTCCGAAAGAATAATTTGTGAAATGTTATGTTCTCCGCAACCCCCGTGAGGATAAGTGGCTCAGAAAATGGATGGATGGATGCTATGCTCTGTGTTCCAAATCTAGACATGACATAGTTTTGAAAAATGACAACTAACCTTCTGCAGAGCCCACCGCTGAGTGTCAAAAGTATATCTCACCTCTCACTCAGCTCTTCTGCTGTAATGTCAAGTTTCACCAGTCGGAGAGGTTTTTTTTTTTTTTTCACAGAAAAAAAGTTTATTTAAAAATAAAATTATATCCCTCTTATTCAAGAAGTATGAACACAAAAACGCCATTATTCTTTTTGGCTATAGGAAACAAACCCGCTTTGAATCACACCCGAGACAGCACCCAAAAATATCAAACAAAACACTGAGGTTCCGTTGTACAAAGGACAGCTTTGTACAAATGACAAAAAGGAAGGGTAATCTGGGCTAATTGAGAACACTTGAACAAACTCGGTGCCAGACTCAAATTGCTCTCAGCTGCTTTCTCTTTTAGTATGGAAAGGCCAACATGAATGTCTTGCCTGATAAATGTTACGTACATTTCATAAAGCAAATGAAAACAGTGATAACTGTTTGTGGTAGGTCTCCTATCAACTGTGAAATGTAAATCTACAGTATGTTTAAGCCAAACTGGTACAACTGAATGGTGACACATACTGTACACATGCATTTGTTAATAGGCATGATCAAAAGTATAAGGCATACAGTAACTCAACTGCACTGGATGATAGCATTATGCCAGATAGTTGGAGTGCGCAGCACAGTTAATACAACCACAGCACACGACTGTGGACAGTAACAATAGCAAGAAGATGAGGTTTCTGGGCTGCCCCACTAAAATAACAGCGTGCTTAAGTTAATGTCATGTAAGAGACTGCATGGACAATAGTTTCTATCAGTCAAAAAAAAACAAAAAACACCCAATCTACTTTTGAGCAGTTACTCAAGGTCAAATATGTGAATGTTCTTGTATTAATTTGGAAAAATAACCAGAAAACACAATGAATTATCACTGGGAACAAACTGCTGCAAAATAATTATTACCCTTTCACAAAGATGCTAATCCACATATTGCCCAATATTACACTGATTATACTACAGATTTAACCTATACTAAATGCAATTGAAAGTGAGTCAGTTCAATTCACCAAAGGAAACCCGAACACCAGATTCTGGTGAACAAATCAGAACAATTCTAGCTGATGCTGGGTTAGCCAGTTAGGGACTGAAGGTTTGTTTACTATTTTTGGCAAGTGATGACCAAAACCTGCGGTACTGTAAAAAGGCACGTAATGCTCTCTGAAACACCAACTTACAGTAGCCGCAAGCCACTCGCTAGTTGAAAAGAAAACAGCCTGCGCCAGAGGTGTTGTCTCTGGACCCAAACGTGCACACTTGAGAGCTTGGCTATGAAACTACTGTTGACTGCCAGTTTAAATGAGGCACATTTGCTGCTACTGTCTTTTGTTGAAAGACAGTGATAAGAATGGCAGTAAATGACTGTGGCCAAACTGTCCAGACCGCCCATTACAATCAAAGAAGCCTCCTTTGAGTGATATAAACTAGATAAAGCGTGTTTTCATTGAACAAACAACCCAGGTGCTGTACCCCTCATTGCTTCGCCAGCCAACAGAAACATAAAATGCCTCTCTCTGGTGGTCATACATGAAAAGACATGTATGCGCGTTCTGGTATCTTTTTAAATACTCCCCATAAATAAAACACCCCTCTTATAAATAAAGAAACATAGGTCAAGAGCAAAAACACAAACACTGGTATACAAAATAAATAACTTGAGAAACAATGTACAGTGTTAATATTTTGTTAAATGTATGAAAACTAAATGTAGTGCACTTTTACCCACAACGTTTTGGAGTGATACTAGTTTGATTGGACATCTTCCAACAAATTGAGATGGCTTTGATGGCAGCAGAAGATTTGAGCTGTTTTGTTTTCAAGGTTTAGTCTAAGTTGATGAAGACAACATTTCTCCAAAGTTTCTTTATCTCTGGGAAACTTTCTCATTGTTTCTCTTCTCTTTTCTTTCTTTTCTCTCAGGTTGCTACTACTGAGAGACCACGGTATTCTATTACATATGTGACATAATAAATCTATCCATGCCCTAAATCAGCCAAGACAAATTTCAGCTTCCATGTGACCCTGAACAGGATAAGTGATCAAGAAAATGAACAAATAATGGAATTTACAATAATCCTAACCCTGCCACATGGTGACACCATGGCAGTATTAGCTACGGAAACTGAGGTCCTCTTTCATGTCTTTCTGGTACTGGATTAGGTGGTTGAAACCATTCCTACAAACTCCTACATACGACATTGCATATAATCTTGGTACACTTGACATTTTCATATAAAATGTATTCCTTAAAATAAGTGTGCAATTTGTAAATTAAAAAAAAAAAACGTTTCAATGGCAAAATATCTGCAACTAGATGTTTCAGAAAATGATCATACCTCTAGAATAAAAATCTAGATCTCTATACAATAGTTCACTTTCATTACTTTAGAATAGAAGTTTGTTACAGTGTAAAACTAGTCATCTGTTTCGTAAGTGTGTGGTGGGGGGGTGTGCATTCCAGTGTAAACCTACCTAAAGAAAGAACTGATTCAGATTAAGCAGGGAAAAGTGAGGAAGATTGAGGCCATGGGGTTGACAGGGGGAGCGGGGCAGCTGGGAGGGTAGGAGTGTTGGCTTGAGTTTCTACTAAACCTGGAGACAAACGGGATGCCAGATATGTGCTGCATCACAGTTTTTAAAGTCCAAGATGAATCCCTTTGTTAATTCAAGTAATTTTACACCGCTTCTGGTCTATTCCTGCAGAGGTGCTTCTCTTTAAGCAGTTGACAAAACAATAAATATGGTGAACACACACACAGTCCTGCCTTTCTCTGTCCAAAATGCTTCTCTTAGGAGTCTGGTAGGGTTTGATCAGATGTGCCAGCCCATCCTCTAATTAGGGCATGTCCTGCCACCGCTATAGGCAGGTTTTGCACAGTGCCACCTGGCCCTTCATGTAATCACGACAGGGACAGACACGCTTGAGCGACTGGTGGGCGCCAGCACAGCTGAAGAGGAGCAGGTCGGACTGAAAGATGCAGTGGTGACGGGTCTCGCTGTAGGCCGGGACCACGGTGTCTGCGCTGGACTCCACTGTCTGGCAGTCCACGCCAAACCTGGTGGATAGACACATTCTTTCAAATACAGTCAACTGAGCCCTCTGGTGGATACACACTAACTGTGCAGTTCATACAAGTGCAACTTGGAGACAAAACAAACGCAACGTGCTTAAATGTGCATGTTTGTGCCTGTACACCACCTGGCCAGGTCCTTGTCCTTGTTGAGGTGTTGAAAGAAGGAGGGCTCGCAGATAAGCTGTTCTTCCTGACACACCTGCTTACAGGAGCGTCCTGACTCCGCCATTTTGATCTGCAGAGCACTGAGCGGAGGCCACATCACCTGGCCGTGACAGAAGTCCTGACGATATGACACATCACAACATCACGCAGCTGAACAGTCATCAATCGTAATACAGCTACATTTCAATTAATTTGAATAGTCTTGAAAGCTGCTGGAGACAAATTCCTTGTGTGTTTTTACATACTTGGCCATTAAAGCGCATTCTGATACTGAGTGATTGCAGTGAGTGAGTGAGCTCCATTTAAAAAGGGCAACTCATATTATAGAGATGCACTACATATACTCAGTATGAAATATTTCATGTTCATCTGTAAAATTTCAATTATAGCTTACAGCAAATGAAAATTTGAAAATTCACTATCTCTAGCAAAAGTTTATGTAAAAACCAAGAAACGATTAACATTTTTAAATGTAGAAAACATGAAACGAAAATGATTTTTAATGTAAAATAAGGCAGAATTTTTCATGAATGAAAGTCATGAATGAAGCTACTCATGTATAATGGATTAGCACTGAAATAAATGGATTTTTCTTCCATATTACTATTCATTGAGACATACCTGTGTGCACACTAGGGATCGCAACCGGTTACAAATAACCGGTTACAACCGGTTTTTAAAAACCGAAACCGTAATCGGACTTTCGAAATCGGTTAAAATTTCCAATCATTTCTTCCGGTTCCGGTACTCCACATTGCACTATTTTTTCAACATCATTTCCACTTTTTTCAAGTTTCGCTGTTAGAATAAAGTTGGACTCAAAAGAACATTCAGTTAAATCAAAGAAACATCAAACATGGCATTGAGGAAACGCTAGGTATACTTTCATGCAATTTCTGAAAGTCCGAAAGAAGAATGTTAACATTAAAACATTTTTACAAAAAAAAAAAGAAAAAAAATTTAACTTACACGAGTGCGTTGTTGAAAGCCACATCCAACAAGCTTGTTTGTCAATATTGTATACAAACTACCCCATTACCGCGGAGTAAATTAACGATCGATGGTGTAGCACCGGAGAAAAGGAGTCTGAGGCGCAGTGTCGGACACAGGAACAAAACTTGTTTTATTGGCAGATATCAAAACACTACTCGCAGAACGGGGGCAACTCTGTGAACTCGTCACTCCGGAAGAGCAACAACAAAAACAGTCCGTGCGGAACCCCGCACCCCAACTCGAGGTCCCGCGGGTGAATTATGTAAACACCACAATGGTACCGGTATTAAAACCGGTTAGTCGTTTTTTTTTGCTACAACTGTTCGGTTAAAACCGGTTATGAAAGTAAGCGTTTTTTTGAGATCCCTAGTGCACACCATCAACTCAAGTTAAGTCAAGCTTCTGATTTGCTTACTAAAATGTTTCACATGGGAGGGAAATAACGAACGCACCTGGTTTTCAATGAAGGCATTGACTCGCTGCAGCATCCCCTCACAGGTGAACTCAAATGGCAAATAAGGCTCGATCTGTTCATGCAAAAACAGACAAATTAAATGAGTGAGATAGCTATTTAGACTGTGACAATATCTGTTTATGTAAGCTAAAATACAGCACACTATGCACATACTTGTTACTGTGGGAAAGGTTACCTGCATTTTTAGTTGTTGGAAGGGGTGTCAGAGGCTGATAAAGATATGATATTACTAAGTTAGTTATCATGATAAAAGTATATCATTACTACGATAGTTGCTGTTAGGATTGTTTTATCATGCGTTTGTTTCTGTTAGTCTTAGTCTGAATTGCTCTCTTTGTGAGCTGCGTGCGTGTCTTCAAGTGTGACCCTGTGACTCCTGGGAGGCCGACCGCAAGCTGATGCCCCTGAACACTGGGAAGCGATGTCTCCATCCTGGCCTCAGCATGTTTCCCTTCTGCTCTTAAGCAGATACTCCAAAACACCGGGAGGAGATAACGCCCTTCTACCGCAGGAGGATACCCCCAAATGCCATAAACATGTCTTTAATCAATGCCCTGCTTTTTCTCTTGTGGGTTTATCAGGACACTGTTGCGGCCTTGAAGAAACATGTACCTTAGTCACTCTCTACAGTCCTCAGGCTTGTCTTAGCTGTTTTTCTAGGAACATCTCTGACAGAGGCCTCCATAACACCGAGACGCAAAATTAAACAATTACAATTGTTGTATTGTGCCAATGCACAGAGCAGAACAAATGTGCGTTGTTTGACCTAGTCGGCTTTATGGTATTTGTTTTTCTAAAAGGTTCAACAAACCGTAGGCATACTTCACGACCCAAGTCAAAACTACTCAAGACAACGACGAAGCTGCCCAGTCAGCAAAACCCAGGCAACACTGGCATTACACATTCTGTAACCAGAAAATTGCATCCATCAAAAGAGACCAGGCAATAATGTCAGTCACAGTTAATCATGTGCTTTCAGGTAATGTTAGTTCAACTAACAACTAGCTACAACTTAAGACTGGGTTGCTGAAATCTAATAATTAGATATTACAGTAGTGCATACATTGCTTGGATAGGCTCCAGCTACAATGATTACACAGTGTCCTATCCACACTTCGATATGAGTGCCTGGTGAAATTGCTTCAGCTTGGCAGTGAATCATGTGTTGTTGTTTTGAATGTGTCAAATTGACCTTGTTGCTGCACATACTTCTTTAAAGTCCAACTGACACCAAAAGCATGATTTTTAGTATGTTTTTAATTAAAAAAAAGGTAGCCAGAATGGATCCATCCGTTTTTTTTACCAAAACATGATTTTGATGTATATGGCTTTTGTTAACTTTTTCTTCTTTTCCCTTACGGCTTGTCCCGATCTCGTGCATCTTCCTCTGTAACACCCACAGTCTTCATGTCCTCCCTCACCACATCCATTAACCTTTTCTTTGGTCTTCCTCTCGCTCTTTTGCCTGGCAGGTCTATCCTCAGCACCCTTCTACTAATATACTTACTCTCTCTCCTCTGGACATGTTAAAACCATTGAAGTCTGCTCTCTCTAACCTTGTCTCCAAAACATCCAACTTTGGCTGTGCCTCTAATTATCTTATTTGTAATTGTATCCAACCTGCTCACTCCAACCGAGAACCTAAACATCTTCATTTCAGCAACCTCCAATTTTGCTTCCTGTTGTTTCTTCAGTACCACCTTCTCTAATCCGTACATCATAGCCGGCCTCACCACTCCTTTATAAACTTTGCCATTCATCCTGGCGGAGACTCTTCTCGCACACAGAACACCAGACACCTTTCGCCAACTGTTCCACCCCGCTTGGACCCGTTTCTTCACTTCCTTACCACACTCTCCATTGCTCTGTATTGTTGACGCCAAGTATTTGAAGTTGTCCACCCTTGCTGTCTCGCTGGAGCTTCACTCTCCCCCCCAGCGCTCCTCTCATTCACGCACATATATTATTTTTTAT
Organism: Syngnathoides biaculeatus; assembly: GCF_019802595.1. NCBI lineage: Eukaryota > Metazoa > Chordata > Actinopteri > Syngnathiformes > Syngnathidae > Syngnathoides > Syngnathoides biaculeatus. The sequence goes on from NC_084641.1 coordinate 34,697,236, forward strand.
TTCGGCTAATCTTAATTGCTCTCCTCTCCAGTGCGTGCCTCCACCTTTCTAATTGTTCCTCCACCTGCTCCCTGCTTTTACTGCAGATCACAATATCATTTGTCCAAGGGGACTCCAGTCTAACCTCATCTCTCAGCCTATCCATTACTACCGCAAACAGGAAGGGCTCAGAGCGGATCCGTGATGCAGTCCCACCTCCACCTTAAATTCTTCTGACACACCTACGGCACATCTCACCGCTGTTCTGCTGCCTTCATACATGTCCTGTATGAGGCCCACACCGGACGTGCGCATGCAGTACTACAGTTCCTCTCTTGGTACTCTGCCATAGGCTTTCTCAAGGTCTACAAAGAGACAGTGTACTAGCTCCTTCTGACCTTCTCTGTACTTTTCCACGAGCATCCGCAAGGCAAATAACGCATCTGTAGTACTCTCTCAGCATGAAACCATACAGTTGCTCGCAGATACTTACTTCTGACCTGAGTGTAGCCTCCACTACTCTTTCCCATAACTTCATTGTGTGGCTCATCTTTATTCCTCTGTAGTTTCCACAGCTCTGAACATCTCATTTGTTGTTAAAAATGGGAGTAGCACACTTTTCCTCCATTCTTCTGGCATCTTCTCTCCTGCTAGCATTCTATTGAATAAGTTGGTCAAAAACTCCACAGCCACCTCTCAATCTTGCTTCCGTACCTCCACTGGTATGTCATTAGGACCAACTGTCTTCCCATTTTTCATCCTGTTCAGTGCCTTTCTAACTTCCCCCTTAGTAATCATTGCCACTTCCTGGCCATTCACACTTGCCTCTTCAAATCTTCCTTCTCTCTCATTTTTCTTCATTCATCAACTTCTCAAAGTGCTCTTTCTATCCACTTAGCACACTACTGGCGTCAGTCAACATATTTCCAACGCTATCCTTAATCACCTTTACTTGCTGCACATCCTTCCCATCTCTATCCCTCTATCTGGTCAACCTGTAGAGATCCTTTTCTCCTTCTTTTGTATCCAACCTGGTGTACATGTCGTCATATACCTCTTGTGTAGCCTTCGCCACCTCTACCTTTGCCCCACATCGCATTTCAATGTACTCCTTTCGCCTCTCCTCAGTCCTCTCCATGTCCGATTCCTTCTTCACTAATCTCTTTCCTTGAATACTAAGTTTCATTTGGCTTGTCCCGTTAGGGGTCGCTACAGTGTGACATCTCAGATGAACGCTCATATACGTTTAGCACAGTTTTTACGCCGGATGCCCTTCCTGACGCAACCCCTCTCGTGGAGTGGGATATGAACTCACGACCCTGGTTTACCAAACAAATGTTCTAACCACTGAGCTATGAGGCCTCCACAATCTCTTTGCCTGAATGACTTTCTTCACTTAGGGGCTCCACCACCAAGTTTCCTTCTCCCCTTTCCTACCACTTGGGGTGTCAAGTGCTCTCCTCCCTGCCTCTCTGAAAACCTTGGCAGTAGTATTCCAGTCTTCTGCGAGCTCTTCATGTCCGTCTAGAGTCTGTCTCACCACTTTCCGAAAGGCCACACAACATTCTTCCTTTCTCAACTTCCACCACCTGATTCTCTGCTCTTCGTTTGCCTTCTTAATCTTCCTACCCGCTACCAGAGTCATCCTACACACCACCATCCTATGCTGTCAAGCTATACTCTCCCCCACCACTACCTGGCAGTCAGTCATCATGTGCACAAAATATAATCCACCTGCGTGCTTCTACCTCCGCTCTTGTAGGCCACTCTATGTTCCTGTCTCTTTTGGAAATAAGTGTTCACCACTGCCAATTCCATCCTTTTTGTGAAGTCCACCACCATCTGACCCTCATTTGAATTTGAAGGTAAATTCAAATTTCATCCTCATCACTCGAACTGAATTTGAGGGTAAATTCAAATTTCATCCTCATCACTCGATCTGATACTCTTTTCACCTCCGATACATTCTTAGCAAGCTCTTCCTTTAGAATAACCCCTACTCAATTTCTCTTCCCATCTACTCCATGGTAAAATACTTCAAACCCTGCTCCTAAACTTCTAGCCTTGCTCCCTTTCCACTTGCTCTCCTGGATGCACAATATATCAACCTTTCTCCTAATCATCATGTCAACTGACACTGGAGCTTTTCCTGTCATAGCTCCAACATTTAAAGTCCCTACACACACCTGTAGGGTCTGTGCATTCTTCTTCTTCTTTTGCATATTAAGCCGCTTTTTTCCTCTCTTTTGCCTACTTTGCCTTCAACGTAATTATTACATTATCTGAATTTCTACCAACACCATGCAGATTAACAGTGCTGGAGTCGGGCGTATTTAGCTAAGCAAAGGTAGTCTGGGCCGAGGGGCAAGTTTGAGTCGGCCTTTCTACTTGTCCAACTTCCTCACTACTTGTACTCACAGACCTCGTTGTATATGATACGAAGGTTTTGCAGGTCTTGTAGGAACTAACGATTGATATTTTCCTCCTCAGGAAATATTTGATTATTGATGCGTCTTGTTGTTAGCAAGCTAGGCTAGGCTAAGCTAGGCCACGCTGCTTCAAACGCGAACGAATACGGCTCCAATTTGGGTACTAAGATTTAACAGATAATGATTCTTAGTCCACTGAAGTCGTTACCAGGGGCGTCCCACGTCAAGTATTCACAATGGGGAGTCTGTTAGTTACAAGTGATCCGCATATCATCTAAATATGGCTCAAAACGATAGGGTAAAATTGCCCTGGTCACTTCACTCAATTGTGAGATGTTCTCTTCTTCGAAAACAGCTTCCGTGTCAGAAGGGGTATCGGAAAACTCTGAAAGTCTCTGTTGTTCCCCTCCCATAGCAGGTGCCACCATGTATTTTCAATGTCCCAGTGTGATGTCTGGTGATGATGTTGCAGCCAATATGGCTGCCATTTGGATCTCGAGTGACACTTCCGTAACTTTGCGCATGGATGACACGCTCGCTGCTCATTAATTTTTTTGCATAGACATTGAAGTGAATAATGTTATATGTATTTTTCATTACAATATCTATTTTAGAATGTTTATAGGCATGTCAGTTGGAAACTGATAGTGGATGTGAGTGTTCCTACATTCGTCTAAGGTCCCAGCTGTTTTTTCAAAGACAATCTGGAATCTTGAAAGTTCTATCTTTGCTTTGTTTGTCCACTTTTTCATTGTTTTCACCATAGGCTTCGCACATCAAGTTCTTTACAGTATGTTGATATTAAGTGAATTAATGAGGGATAAGAGTAGCCCAGAGCTGCTTTGTATGCGTCACCATGTGATACTTTTACCTCCTGTACCACTACAGTCTGAGAAGCCCAATAAAACTCATGTTGACACTTTTGACAGCAGAAACAAAGAAGTGTGTTGATATGAACTGAACTTTATAGCAACCGGGGCTTTTGATCAGCCAATATCAATAAGTGAGGCTTTTGTTATGACACCAAATCAACAAAAACTCTTTCAAAGGCCTCGTGAAGGGCAGGGGATGGGAAAAAGGGCAAGGAAGTATGTAAAGGGAGGTGGAGCTTGGTATCCTCTAGCGTCACAAAGCGTATAAGGCCCCTGACCAAAGAACAAAGCTTCTTAATCTAACAAAGCACAATACAGAAGCAGCAGATTCAAGACCGATGTATTTCCATCAAAGGTTGGTCAGTTCAATTAATTAAATAAAACTGTGCATGATGGAGAATTACCAGCTGTTAGCCGTTACCTTCTGGCTGAGGATGGAGCGGATTGCTTTTTCTACTTCGGCGGCATTGTCAATATCAACAGTCCACACATGGGGTTGACCAATGTAAACCTCAGCGTAGGGATGCTGAGAGGTCAGCTGCATATGTAGGAGTAGAGAGCATACAAAAGTTTATATATATAGATATAAATCTGTTTAAAAATAATTACCTCTCTCAGGGTGGGCTTTCCCTTAAAGAAGTCTGTGTTCTTGCTGCTCTTTGGTGGGTTGAACTTGGGATTGAGGAATGCACATCCATTAGCAATGGCCTCCAGAGGGGCAGGACCCTCGTAGGGAAAGGAAAGACCCACAAACAACTGCAAGGGGTGAAATAACCAGAACATTTAAGTCTGCAGACCTCTATACACAAAGGTAGAAAACAAACAAAATCAAACAATAGCTGCTAATCGAATGAATGCTAAAATACAAGCTTCACACCAATGCCATTGTGAATCCAAGAACATCTTTCATAATTTTCCTTCTCCCATTTATGCTTTCTACACATTCATGAATTCAAGCTAAATAGATCAAATGTACACCTCAGAAAAAGTTTTTTTTTCCCCGAAGATGGTCAAAAGAAGTGCCTAAAAGCATGTACATCAAATCAAATTGTTCTGTGACTCCTATCTCCTACAAAGGAAATTTGCAATTTATCAAGAGATCTCTGTGACTTGCTGCTTTGATATTGCTAGCAAATTAAATTTGGACACTAAATAGCCGCTCCTAGCTTTCACACACAATTTATGAAAGAATTTAAATTTTTGAATTTAAAGATGATGATAAATAAAGATGGAATAATAAAATACTTTATAGTTTAGTCACATTTGTTGTGGACAGAAACCAGCTGGGTTTAAATTGACACTAATTTAATTACCAGTAAGTCAAACACAGGCATGGGGCTGCGTGTGACAGTAGACAGCTCACAGCTTCAAAAGTGTGAGAATCCTCTAGTGTTTGTGGATAGCAGCAGTCAGCTTGCTGAAATAAACAACTCTCCAAGGTAACCAAAAGAAAACAAAGCTGATGCAAGACATTTTCTTTTATCAACCAAAAATGACTTTATGGTAGTTACTTCACCATCCTGGATTGAGAGTGCTGGGCTGGCTACACTTGTCCATAATATTGGTATATAATCTTGGAAAAAAAACAATAAAAACTGAGAATGGAATTGCCAAATATGTAATACAAACATGCTTTTCTGATATTCAATATTTTCCAGCAAGTCCCCGACTCTCACGAGGATAAGAGGAAAAGAAATTTGAATGAATGAATGAGTTACAGTGATGGGTTATAGACCAGGGATCTGCAACTTTTATTATCAAAAGAGCCATTTTGCCCCTCTTATACCCCCTCCAAAAAAAGAGTAGGGAGCTGCAAAAAGACAGAACTTTTGAACTTTTAAAACTTCAACTCTACTCTTATTTATTTGACATGTTACAACCACTGAATACAATAACATAAGTGCATTGTGCACTTTTAGGCATACTTTGAAATAAATTAAACTGTACTGTAGGCCTACTTAAATCATTCCTATATTTGTGTAAAAATCATAAGAAATACTCCACTCCAATATAATTTCAACATTTTGCTACGGCAAAACAGCTTTAAAAAGAAATAAAACTAGGAGTGTTTTTGACAAGTGCATGTAAGTGTTTTCTGGTCCTCTTCTGGTTTTTAGCTCACCCTGCAATCAACTAGACCCCTGAACTTAATGGGGGGGGGGTATAGGTTTTAAATTGCTATTGTTCTTGCCTGTTTAAATTGACTTCTGTGTCTGAAGTTCACTGCAGATCTTTCCTACGACAGGGCTGTGAGATGTGACTTTAGTCTTTATACAGGACTGTAGGCATAGGGTTAGGGTTTTGCAAGTTTATTCATCTTTCTTCACCAAGGGCCCCAAGAATCTTTAGTGGAATTAAGTTGTATGTTTTCGTATGGCTGTCAAACATTTGCCTCCTCCTCTGCTACCCATGATGCCTTTAGTTTGTCACTCACTCTTCACTTTGCATAGTCACCCAACGCCAAAGGTGAACACAATTCCTATGATTCTTTTCATTACATTATGTATTTTGAATGCATATTTTTGGAGGTTGGTTGGGGGGCTTGGAATGGATTAGGTTATTCACATGTAAAAAAAATGCTTCTACTTACAATAATTTCACGTTACGATATGACTTCCAGAATGAATCAATTTCGTAAGTAGAGGTACCACTGTATTAAGACAGGGATCCATGTCAATGCCCCACATTCAACATGGCCACCACATAGGCGCATGTAACCCAGAAATACGTTTATCCCATTTTTGCCAGCATTGCGCCACAGTGCAAGTAAACAGCAGTGGCCGCCGATTCTGGACCTAACAGTCTGTCAACCAGGCATGCAAACACCAAAGGCATGAAAAAGTTGACAGAGTGTCTAGGGTATCCCCCAGTTGCATGCAGAGAATCTTTTTGATTATAACAAATTAAGCAGTCTGGAAGACTTAGAAGAGTATAGTAAGGCAAAATTAAATTTTCTTTGTGGAGAAAAACATTTATTTACACCGCTCAAGCACATGTTAGTGTATGAATTTAAAATTTAAATTAATTGTCCCTTATTTCTTTGCTTGTTTGTTTTGGCCTCCAACTTGAGCCAGGCCCATCTCCACCTACACTGGATGCTTGCTTCAAGCTGTGCCAATATAAAAAGCATCCAACTCTTTCAGCACTTATTTTGGAAAAGAATTCAGTCAAGTCATTGTCTGTTTTGTTGTTACCAACTTCAAAGGCAAATTCCTAATGCATCTCCGGGGAAAATATTAAGTACAGCATTTTTCTGATTTTATTGGTCATTTCAGAATATTTTAGTTTGTCCATTGTGTGTTTTGACACAACTCCTAACCTTGCTCTGTCGCTTAATACATTGAGCATTAACATTTGTAAACTAATTAAATAATTGTAGGCACAGCTGTTTCCTAATTAACAGATAATAAATAATAAAGATGTGCTTTCAGATCAGCTCGTTGCCGATATTACGTGTGTTTTGTGGTTCCACTAGGACCATAACCAGAGCCACAACCCATAGCCCCTCAATACAAAAACACGAAAGACCAATGCAACCTATGGCTGGCTGATCTCATGCGCAAAAATGCTGCTTGAACACAAGAGTTGCAATAAAGGAAATCTGCTCCAGAGGTGGGTAGAATAGCCAAATAATGTACTCATGAAAGTTTGTTATTTGACAATAATGTAACTTAAGTAAAAGTGGAAATCAGTGGAAATCAGATGCACCTGAGCTTAAATTTGCATGCATTAGCAAATATTCAGAATACTTAAGGACCTACATGTATTTTGTTTAAATGCTTGTAATTTTTCCGCTAAATTTAATAAATGTCTGAAAATATGTTTTGAATTAATGATCATGGAATATTTTATGTAGATTGTACGAAGGAAAACTATATTCAAATCAGTTTAGGAATAAGTTTGTAACATAGCAAATATGAAAAACATGAAGGGGTGTGAATACTTTTTGGTGACACTGGATAATGTTGCCTAAAACAACCTTTGCTAAGGCTTTTGGCCGGCTAACTTTTTAAAAAAAAATTTTGCCTCTAACTAATCGAGAAGCCAAAAATAGTAATCCCTCCACCACAGAAAGTGTGTTTTTGTTTAAGTGTGTATATGCTTATTTCTGTCAGTGTACACTGCCACAACACTATTTTGATTTCCTCTGTCGATATGGCATTTTCCAGATGGACTGTGGTTTGGCCAGAATTTGGCAAAAATCATGGGTGCCAATACTTTGTCCAGAATTAAAAAAAACAAAACAAAAAAAAAAAACAAAACGACATTACAGCATGTTGTTGAGTTTAAAGTTTCTTTCGGCTTGTCCCTTTCGTGGTCGCCACAGCGTGTCATCTCAGATGAACGCACATATGTTTAGCACAATTTTCATGCCGGATGCCCTTCCTGACGCAACCCTTCTCAGGGAGTGGAGGCCCCAGTGGGATACGAACACACAACCCCTGGTTTTCCAAACCAGTGCTCTTGTTGAGTTTAATCCAAGCAAATGATGCTTAGTATCATCTTTCCAACAACAGGTGGCAGCATAGCACAACACTTCTTTGCATGCAAGGTGTGTTGTATAAGTGCAGGCAAAAAGCTCCTCAACCTTGAGAAACCGTCAACCTCTATTTATAGAGACCAAAGAGGGGAGAGAAACAAAGAGTTACTGAGAGAGATTGAAAGTATTACTGTATCTGAGAAAAGTGAATGCGTGCTCTCTGAAATATTTAAAGGCAAGCGAGATTGACACCGCATGATTAGTCCTATCGTGCTGGATGATGAATGACAGCAAGGGTTTTGTTGATGCAGAACAATGAACCTGACCTTTTGGATAGAAAATGTCATCGCTTCCTGATCTTATTGTAACATTTCTGCAAAACGTTAAGATGAATGCGGTTGAATTCACCAATTATTTTCACAGAAATGTTTTGTTAAGCCACTGTAGTCTTGACCTTTATGAGTGAATTTGAATTGCTCCATCCACACGTGGTGAGTTCCAATACTCAGGCTATAAATATTTCCCATGAACACAAAAATTAAAACCAGACCAAAATTACAATGACCTCATTCACAGAGATGTTTATTGCACCATTACAAATACATAAAAATAAAAAAGAACATAACCTGGACTCATAACTAATGGACAACTGCAGTATAATAGTACAGAGCTGGGGCTGAGCACATCCAGAAGATAGAGTAAATTACATAAGCGTTCGTTAGATGGGAACATGTTTCACAGGAGGATGTTTGTTCCCTACAGTAATTTTACTGTACAGGTGAAGGTTTAACCCCTCATGAGACCAATTAGTTCAGGCAGTCTGTTTGTAGATAAATTTAAGGAAAACCCTTCTTATTTGACTTGTCCTTGAGCAATTAATTTGAGGAAATTCAGTGACAAACCAACTATATCTTTGGCATTTTGCACTTCTGAACATAAATTTGATGCAGCATCAGGGCTGTAACCCAGAATTTAGAAAGATTGAGGTTGTAACTGCAGAAATCCAAACAATGTTTCAGTGAGTGGATCTGTAAGGATATGTGTCTTGTAAACAATACAAACGTCAAGATCGCACTGCTCTCAATGGCAGCTATGGTCATGCGCTGAAATGGTAGTTTGCTACAAATTTTAAGAAGATGAATCTTTGAATGAAAGACAGGCAAATGAACTAACCTTGGTTTCTCTGAGGAGAAACTGCAAATCTCGTCCGCTCAAGATGCCGTGATTCCTCACGTAGCTTGGGAGGTGCACAGTGCTAGTGCCATGCACAGTACCATGTACTTCCATGTAGCTGTGAATGATGTCAAGGTATTTTTTCTTGTCCTATGACCCAGAGAAAAACAGCATTCAGGAGAGATAAACCCAACTATAAACTTGACTCCAATTAATGGCAACAAAATGCAACAGATTTTTATATATAAAAAAGGGTAACGTCCAAAAGACAATGAACTGAAGTCAAAGAATGAAATTTGGGGTTCAAGCATGAGTCTCCCCTCTCCCTCAGTATAAGAATAAAGTGCCTTCATTCCTTAAATGGCTATCTGGCTCAACTGTGAGTTGCTTGGTTATAATCACTTGGACCATTTTTACCACTACACTGTGGAGTTAGATGGCTAGCTATGCCAACACCCTAAAAATGCATCTTCCCTGGATGCCACTATTTACACAACAGCTCGTTGTTAAATAAAGTCACCAAGTGTTATGTATTGATATTCAGGCTACTATTCTACATTGGCACAAAGAGTATTGTGGGTATATAAATAGCAGGAAGCATGGGCTCAAATATCTGTCGTGTTGTGTGATTCCCCTTCTGAATAAAGTATATCACTGGGATTAATAAATGGTTACCTTTTTTTTTTTTAGGGGGGGGTGTTGAGTTTCGTTCTGGATATTTTTTGCTCCTATTGGAACACAGAGTGCACAGCACTTTGCCGGGAATGTCCACTTTTTATATGTGTTCGGTTAGACATGTTGATATCGTTTTCGGTTACACTTTTTTCAAGCCATGCCCGTCTGAAACAGTTTTTGATTCCAGCATCCTTGTCAATTGCCCTCGCTCGATCGTCATCCTTTTTTTCTAACACTTTTGCTTTCACTTTTGATGGATGTTGTCAGGGAAGACATGAGGGCAGTTGGTGTTAAGAGAGGAAGATGCAGGAGATAGGCTTAGATGGAAAAAGATGACATGCTGTGGCGACCCCTAATGGGACAAGCCAAAAGGAAAAGAAGAAGATTCAAATTTGCTGGGCCTGTTAACAATATTTATGTTGTGTCAAAATGAAAAGACTTATTTTGTGCTGTGTTGGGTTAAAATGTGCAAGATGTGTTGCTCCCACTTTTGTTTGTATTTCAATATTGTTTTTAATTTCATTGTGAATAATGCATAGGTCCAGATGGCATTGCTCAGATATGCCATTCCAATAATCTTGTCTGTTTGCACGAGTTATCTTATCTGATGAGTAAACTTTAAACTTGAATGTGGATCAAAGGCTCACCTTCCCCATAATGACAGGATCCCTCAAAAGTATGTGTGCTCTGACACACTAACAGACATGGCAGAGCATTGATTGATTAACTATATTTTAGAGACTTGTGGGTGTAGCATGGCTTCATTTAGCTGAAAGCTGCCAAATTTAAAATCTCCATATAATTTCACTAACAAATACATGGACGCCTCTCGCAAAACTTTGCCTGCTTATATTTCACGTAGCCACTTGTCACGTTCCCCTGTGAGCCAATCAGATGCCTCCTGCTAGCCTGCTATAAATAAGGCAGGCAAGTGTATGTTTGTGTGTAAGTGAGTGAGTGAGTGAGTGAGTGAGAGACTAATTTGAAAATGAAACCACTCCCATGTAATCTTGTGTGCGTGGCAGAGTTGTTAATAGCAGGTAGCTATAAAGATGTACCTCCACATTAAAAAGGTATTCAGGACTTTTCATGAAGTCCTACAAAGAAAGTAAGCAGTGTAGTTAAAAACCAAACAATCCTCTGCCCATCATATGTCTTCCCTATCTTAAAAATTAAATATTTTTGAAGTGGAAAATTGGTTACCTGTAACATGCAGAAAGAAAATTAAGTATCTTAAAAGTAAAGAAAAACAAGTCTAGAGCTAAAAATGTATTTGCATTTGTTGTGACCTCTTGACTGTGCGCAATGGAGCAGCATCGGTAGCCTATGAGCCTTCAGGGCACTCCTTACATAAAGCTTCATGGTCAAAGGACATTGCTCTCTAGATGCTATTTGAAGCATCAATATCATACACGTGCACTGGGTTTTAAGGTTGCAAGAAAGAGAAGCCAAATGGATGCACAGAAATCAAAGTAATGAAATTGAAGTACGAAGTACTTTATTGGACAATTGTCCAATAAAACAAAATAAGTAAATACTAATGCTCCTTCAGGACCTGGACCACTTGCTGTAATTGATGGAACCATGAATTATGCTCTTTAACAGAAAATCCAGACAAAGATTGTTCATTCATTAGTGTGTGACCTCAAGCTGAAGTACAGTTAGAGTCTGCAGCAGGATAACGATCCAAAACACATCACCAAGTCAAATTCTGAACGTCTTATAAAAAGAAAAACAAGCATTTCGAGTGCCTAGTCAAAGTCCAGACTTGAACCTGATTGAAATGATGTGGCATGACTTTATTAAAGCCGTTAATGCTTAAAAAAAACATAAATTTTTGCAGAATTCTAACAATTCTGCAAGGATGGGTGGCCAATATATCAATACAGAGATGTGAAAGACCGTCAGTTATAGAAAACACTTGATTTCAGTTGTTGCTGCTATGAATGGCCCAAACCAGTTATTATGTTTATAGGGCCATTACTTTTTCCAAACAGGACCGGGTAACTTTCAATGTTTTTTTTGCCTCAATAAATCCAATAATTTAAACACAGCATTTTATGTTCACTTGGGTTCTATTTGACAGATACAGGGAGTCCTCTGTCTAAGACTGAAATCCGTTCCTACACTAGCGACATTACCCGAATTTTAGCGTAAGATGGATTTCACCATGAAAGTCAAAATTTAAGATGACAGCTGGGATTGGCTCCAGGACTCCGTGACCCTCGTGAGGATAAGTGGCTTAGAAAATGGGTGGGTGTTGCTACTTCTTTAAAAAACAAATGCATTTAAAAAAAAAAACCCAAGATGCTGTACTTACCATTATTGGCTCATATTAAGCCTACATTGATTCTGATCCTTGATTCATAAGTAATCTTTCCATCTTGGCAACGATTGATAAATGTTGCTTTGTTTTTTTTTTCTTGACAGTTGCTTCGTGATCAATCAGTCATAGAGCCAAAGCCCTTCATGTGCGCTAAAATACAAGCTTTGTCCTTAATAATAATCACCACGATCGACCGACTGAAGCCCAAGTCTTTATCGTTAGCGTTATTCCTTTCTCTGATCTTTTTATGACGTTAAGCTTTGTTTCCATAGTAATTGCTTTTATTTTGGCGGGACCAGCAATGCTAAAAAACCCAGCTTTATTCTTTTGGGCCATCATGTGTAAAAAGGTGGGCGAAAAAGGCATTTATTCTCCCAGCGCACAAACACAGACAAGCAATAGGTATGACCTAAGAAGAAACATGACAGTGCTAGGGACAAAATGGCAGAGGAGACATAGAAATGGTGAAGTTTAAACATTTTAGGTTCAGACCGTTTTAAACTGAGGACTCCCTTTATTTACATTTGTTTGATGATCTTATGGTTAGAAAATTACACAAAGATGTAAGAATTTGACAAGGGAGCAAATACATGTTCACTTTTTTATTGTAACTGAGTTTAAAGTACAGGTTCTTCTTAACATACTACACAACCAAGTAAAAGTAAAACGTATGCCTCATCAAAACTGCTCTGACAAGTACAATAGATCCAAAATCTTACTTGAGTAAATGTAACAGAGTAGATGTAATGCAAACCTACCCACCTCTGAATATAACGTCTCACTACTATTATAAAGGTTGCAGATTTAACTGTTTTATGAGGTAGTTGTGTATGCTAAGAGTATTATGCTTCAGATACAAGGTGTAATCAAAAACACTTCCCCCTTGCTTAATATTCAGTCTGCATTCTTGCTCTGCTGTAAAATGAAGCAACTCTCAAGAAGAAAACTAGGTTCATCATAATGCAGAAAGGTAAACCCTGTTTAACTCTGCTCACGCTCAAAATATATTCAACGTCAAATGGACTTCAGATCAGTTTGTGATGTGAAATCATTTCTGATGACTCTGGGAGCTCGGGGCTTATCAGGAAGGAGATAATTCAGTGGCAGAGGGAATATCATTTCCCTAACACACTCAGCATCTCTGTGGATACCCCACAGTGATGAGTCAGAAACAGCATGAGAGCTATTATTTCAAGCGGATTGATTTATTCACTTTACAAGGACATAAAAGAATAGGCAATAAACACAACGTGTCCTTGAAAATTACATTTCGCTTTATGATAAACACCTGATACAGTATATCTATTTTTGACAACAAGAAATTGGTGAAGGAAAGGTTTGGTTCCTGTGGTACGGATATCTTCAAACAGAGCATTGGGATCTGAATCAGAATTAAGTCTTGGTTTCATGTGGACCCATGGCCAATTGCTATTAAAAGATCAAATAAGTACAGTACATCTGAACGTCACTGTTTTTTCCTTACACTGGGCAGTGTCACAGATTGTGTATGCAGGCACTGTGTGCGTGCATATATGTATATATATATTTATTTATTTCAAATCATGGGAGCCTTTTAGGTTACATTCAGTTCACATGAACAAAAATTAGTGAAAAAGCATTCATTTACCAGAAGAGATTTGTGGGATTGATGACATGGTGTGGCTGGTTTTAAAGTTTAGAAGGAGTATTTGAAAAGGAATGGATGGACCTGTATTTTCAACTGTAAAATCGTGTAAAATTATTGAGTCATGTGTTGTGAGACCTGTCATGATAATTACTATATCGACTAATCGTTTGCTAAATAAGATGAACACCATAGTTTTTCTAGACTTGATAAATCACACACTCAGCCAACGGGCAAGTTGGAGGGCTGTTAGCTGCTAGTAGGCATAGTAACTCTGGGTTACATTCTGAGTAGTCCACTCTTGTGGACAACAGCAAATGTATTTGATTGATAGGTGAAGGCCTCATCTCCAGCATCTTAAGCATACCAACCACACAGTTCTGCAGGTTGATTGCTCATTTTTAATGATTTCAACCCATTTAAAAATCAACGATATTCGTGTTTATTGTGATAGCTTTTTGGAAAATATATCATCCTAAAAAAAGTGGTATAATCGCAGGCCTAACTGTGGCTTTAATAAAAAGCAGGAACATTAAACGTCACTTACAAACCAAATATGGATCCTTCGATCCAACATACACACCTAACTTGGATGACACATCAAACAGAATAACCAAACTGAGATCAGAGTGTGGCAGGGGTACGCGACTGATCACTCACTTGTTTAAAACCTAACAAAAATCAAATGGATGTTCGCCTCAGATAAATGTAATTTTGGAGCAATAGAAGCAAACATTTGGAAATGTTTTGGTTGCTATGGGATGTCAAAATACAGCTGCTGAGACATACGTAAGGTAAATGTGCATCCATCCATCAATTTTCTGAGGCGTTTATCCTGACGGGTCGCGGAAGGGCTGAAGCCTATACCAGCTATCTTCAGGCAGAACGCATAGTACACCCTGAACTGGTCGCCAGTCAATCGCAGGGGACATAGAGACAAACAACCATTCACACTCACAATGACACCTAAGGGCAATTTAGAGTCTCCAGTTAACAGATGTTTTTGGGATGTGGGAGGAAACTGGACTGCCCGGAGAAAACCCATGCAAGTACAAGGCGAACATGCAAACTCCACACAGACAAGGCCGGGATTTGAACCCCAGTCCTCAGAACTGTGAGGTTATCAGTCAACTGTGAGGTTGACTGATGCTCTAACCAGTTATGCAACTGCATGTCATGCAAAATACAACAAAGTATGACTCCAAAACCCCAATGACGTGTACAAATATTGGATCTTGGGAACGTGAAAAGTCACCTCACTGGCAGGGAAGGAGCCTGTGCAGGTGCGTGAGGTCAAAAAGCTCAGACGAGAAATAGTTCAACTCGCCTCAACACACACCCTTGTCTCTGGTACCAGGCACCAGTCATCTTGAGAGGGGTTAGAGATCTTTCCACTCTGGAGTTACCCATAGTGAGAAGCGGCAGGAAGGTGTGGGTATACCTATTGCCCCCCAGCTCGGCGCCTGTACGATGGGGTTCACCCCTGTAGATGAGAGAGGGTCGCCTCCCTCCACCTTCGGGTGTGGGGAAGGCTTGTGACTGTCCATATGCACCACACAGCATTCCTGAGTACCCACCCATTTTGGAGTCTTCTTGAAGTCTTTTGGAGGAGCAGAACTTAACTGCCTTGACTCTTCATTAACGGCGAGTGTGTGTAGAGAGTCTGCACTTTCAGGTTCCTGGGAGTCTTGATCTCTGAGGACCTCTCTGGACAGACATCATCTCTCATCAAGAAGGTTCAACAGCGTCTCCACTTTCTGAGTCCTCACAAAAAACAAGCTGAAAGGCAAAGCTTTCTATTTACCGGTTGAGCTCCCCTCACCTATGATCACGAGCCGTGGGTCATGAAGGAAAAACAATATCCCGGATACAAGCGGCCAAAAAGAAGTCCCTTCGCACGGTGTCTGGAATCTCTTCGAGAGATAGGGTGAGAAGCTTGGTCATCCGGGAGGAGCTCAGAGAAGAGCCGCTGCTCCTCTGCACTCAGAGGAGCCAGATGAGGTGGCTCATCTTTTTAATTGTTCCTCTCCATGCTCCCTGCTTTCACTGCATATCACATTATCATCTGCGAACATCATGGTCCAAGGGGATTCCAGCCTAACCTCATCTGTCAGCCTATCCATTACGACTGCAAACAGGAAGGGGCTCAGAGCTGATCCCTGATGCAGTCCCACCTCCACCTTAAATTCTTTTGTCACACCTAAGGCACACCTCACCATTGTGCTGCTGCCATAATACATGTCCTGTACAATTTTAACATACTTCTCTGCCACACTAGACTTACGCATGCAGTACCACAGTTCCTCTCTTGGTACTCTGTCATGGGCTTTCTGTAAATCCACAAAGACACAATGTAGCTCCTTCCGACCTTTTCTGTACCTTTCCACTAGCATCCTCAAGGCAAATAATGCATCTGTGGTACTCATTCTAGGCATGAAACCATACTGTTCCTCGCAGATACTTAGTTCTGTCCTGAGTCTTGCCTCCACTACTCTTTCCCATAACTTCATTGTGTGGCTCATCAACTTTATTTCTCCATAATTCCCACAGCTCTGAACATCATCTTTGTTCTTAAAAATGGGAACTAGAACACTTTTCCTCCATTCTTCAGGCATCTTTTCGCCCGCTAGTATTCTGTTGAATAAGTTGGTCAAAAACTCCACAGCCATCTCTCCAAATTGCTTCCATACCTCCACTGGTATGTCATCAGGACTAACTGCCCTTCCATTTTTCCATCCTTTGTGGTGCCTTTCTGACTTCCCCCTTACTAATCGTTGCCACTTCCTGGTCCTTCACACTTGCCTCTTCAACTCTTCCTTCTCTCTCATTTTCTTCATAAACTTCTCAAAGTATTCTTTCCATCTATTTAGCACACTACTGGCACCAGTCAACACATTTCCATCTCTATCCTTAATCACCTTTACTTGCTGCACATCCTTCCCATCTCTATCCCTCTGTCTGGCCAACCTGTAGAGATCCTTTTCTCCTTCTTTCGGGTCCAACCTGGTGTACATGTCTTCATATGCCTCTTGTTTAGCCTTTGCCACCTCTACCTTTGCCCTTCATCGCATCTCGATGTACTCCTTTCGCCTCTCCTCAGTCCTCTCAGTGTCCCACTTCTTCTTCGCTAATCTCTTTCCTTGTATGACTCCCTGTATTTTGGGGTTCCACCAACAAGTCTCCTTCTCCCCTTTCCTACCAAAAGACACACCAAGTTCTCTCCTGCCTGTCTCTCTGATTACCTTGGCTGTCGTAATCCAGTCTTCCGGGAGCTTCTGCTGTCCATCGAGAGCCTGTCTCACCTCTTTCCGAAAGGCTGCACAACATTCTTCCTTTCTCAACTTCCACCACATGGTTCTCTGCTCTACCTTTGTCTTCTAAATCTTCCTACCCACCACCAGAGTCATCCTACACACCACCATCCTATGCTGTTGAGCTATACTCTCCCCTACCACTAATTTAGTCAATAATCTCCTTCAGATTACATCGTCTGCACAAAATATAATCCACCAGTGTGCTTCTACCTCCGCTCTTGTAGGTCACTGTATGTTCCTCCCTCTTCTAGAAATAAGTGTTCACTACAGCCATTTCCATCCTTTATGCAAAGTCCACCACCATCTGTCCCTCAAAGTTCCTTTCTTGGATGCCGTACTTACCCATCACTTCCTCATCGCCCCTGTTTCCTTTACCAATATGTCCATTACAATCTGCACCAATCACAACTCTCTCGCTGTCTGGGATGCTCAGAACTACTTCATCTAGTTCCTTCCAGAATTTCTCTTTCAACTCTAGGTCCCATCCTACCTGTGGGGCATAGCCGCTAACCACATTATACATAACACCCTCAATTTCAAATTTTAGTCTCATCACTCGATGTGATACTCTTTTCACCTCCAAGACATTCTTAGCCAGCTCTTCCTTTAAAATAACCCCTACTCCATTTCTCTTCCCATCTACTCCGTGGTAGAATAATTTAAACCCTGCTCCTAAACTTCTAGCCTTACTACCTTTCCACTTGCTCTCTTGGATGCACAGAATATCAACCTTTCTCCTAATCATCATGTCAACCAACTCCTGAGCTTTTCCTGTCATAGTCCCAACATTCAAAGTACCTACACTCAGTTGTAGGCTCTGTGCATTCCTCTTTTTCTTCTGACGATGGATCCGGTTTATAGTGCAAGATGGTGTTTATCATTAATAACAGACATGAACGATTGTTACAGTAATTCTGTAAGTGACTGTGACTGTTTGCACTGTGCATGTCTGTTAATTATATGATGCACATTTCTGTACGTGATGCACGTTTCTATATGTGACCTAAAGACTCACACAAGCTAAACATACCGAAGGTGCCAACTGTCGAGTGAGCTCAAGCAGTTGATATAAAATGTGTTTGATGGTGTTGAGGCCCAGGCTCTTTGAAGGCCAAGTTAGGTTCTTCCACATTTAACCAAACAACCAACAACCAAATGTCCATATTGGCACTACCCCAATTAATTCATGAATTTATATACTTTGTCCACTAGGCAAATATGAATTGTGGTTGACCAACTGATTTTGAAAGGAGTTGTGAAAGTGTGTCAGCTCAAACCTCGCCAAAGGAGGGGCAGTAAATCATGTGGTCCATGGTAAGGAAATCAATTTGCAAATCTCTCCAAGTATCCTAATCAGTTTTGTTGAGGATACAGTATTCCCCTGGTGTCTGTGCTGGAGTGTATGTATTTGAATATATTACACTGGCACAGGGAAGCTGATATGGATGCATATGAATTGACTCCTCTCAAACCAATGGTTCTCAACTGTTGTCAACCCGGGACTCCCATTGTCATGACCCATCATAAGAGAAGACTAAAAATTATTCAAAAAGACCCCTTGAAAACACATTTTTAAATATCGCATAACATGCTTACACGTTCAAAGCATTTTTAAGCACCTTATTAGGAAACTAACGATGAACATGAGAACATGTACAAAAAACAATTTCCAATTGCACAAAATAAGACCAAAGAATTCCACTCATCTTGGAGTTGATCTCTTCTTTTCAGGAAAGTAAAAATTTTGTATAAAACAAAAGTCAAATCCAACCAACAAAACAGGACATAGGGTCCTTAGTTTTGCTTCTATACATAATTTGCATGCAAGTTGGTTGTGCTGAGTTTATCACTCTTCACAAACACAAGAAATAAAGTAATTGTTAAATCAGCTATTTATTTATACGAGCAGCACTTGATAAATGAAAAGATATGTATTGCATCAGATGAGGGCTTCGTATGTCGCATGACCAAGTATTCCCATGGTATTGCACAATATAGCTGATTGCGGACCATTCACCAAGACACATGATGGCACTGTAGCGGACCCCCTGTAATGTTTTTACTACCTCTTCGCAACCTACCCATTATGGGTCTACTGTTAACTAATAGGTCCTGACCCACCAATTAAGAATCTTTGATCTAAACCACATTATTTTGTTGTCTCTAAGTTTTACCCATGGTTGTCCCCACACGAATAGAGCACAGAGCAGAATGTAGACCTAGAAATTGGTTTCCCTGGGTTTGGGTCGAGCTATATATAATATTTATCGTAATGTGTTAAGGATGAGTTGGCATACCTTCCAGAAGTTGTCAACCTTGCCATAGACTAGAGACTGATTTTGTCTCTTGATGTCATCAATGTGTTTGATGTCACTGGCGTTCAGGTGCTGCTCCACTACAAACCCGAGGAAGCTGTTGTCTGGAGTGTGAGCTGTCACAAGTAAAGGAGGAAAGCTATTTTACTGTTAATACACAAACTAAAGAAGGAATTCATTCAATGCTAATTGTGTTTTTAGATAAAAAAGCAAAACCTCTTTCATACTTTGGTGATTCTTAAGAATAAACATGACTATACAATATGCCTTAGATAAAGTTTTCCATTCTCCTCTCTCCTCTTAAGAACCTAATGGCTGCATGACAATCTGGCACAGAAATGAGGTGGTCCCTCCTCAACAATAGGCCTTGTACAGTGATGGTTCATTATTAAAGGATCCATGATACAAGTCAGAAGCCTGGGGATAGAAGGTCCTTATTTTTTCCCCGAACACGAATGAAAACATCAGGAATTTGGACAGAAATGATTTAGTGTGGCATGGTAGCAGACTGGTTAGTACGACCGCCTCACAGTTCAGAGGTTGTGGGTGTGTATCTGGGACTCAGCTTTCCTGTGTGGAGTTTGTGTGGGTTTTGTCTAGGAACTTTGGTTTTCTCCAACATTACAAAAACATGTTAGGTGAATTGACTAAATTCTCCTTAGGTGTGAATACTTGTTTGTCTGTCTGTCAGGATGAAGTTAAAGGTGTACCGTACCTCTCGCCCAAAGTCAGCTGGGATAAGCTCTGGCACAACTGCAACTAGAAGAAGTATAAGTGTAACCAGGGACACTTTTCTGTGTGCCTTTGACCCCCCAACGAGGTTTGAGCCCAGAACACAGCAGTGTCTTACATTGGGAGCCAAAAGTGATGGCCTAAAAGCCCGGACTGCCAGCTGGGCCGGGGTAGGTATCCTCTTTAAGAATTGGAGAGTGACGTTTGTTAATGTACATCTGCAAAGCCTAGCTTTCTCTCATTGTGTAAGCAGTACAGAAAATTGATGAATGAATGGATGATTCAGTTTATAAAACAAATATTTTTGAAACAAAGTAGATAATTAATACAGTAAAGGATTGGGTTTTTTGCAGAACCTCAGGGTGCTGCTGTGGTCCGAGTTCACTAAATCAAGCCTATTTGCTTCTGTAGAGAAAAAAATAAAAAAGATAGTGGGGCCCCTTGAGAACATGGCAATTCCAAAGCCCTGGAGTCATGTTACAACAATCAATCCATCTTCTACCACTTTTCAGGGTTGGGTTGCGAAGGGAGTAGCTTTAGCAGGAATACCCAGACTTCTCTGTCCCCAGTCACTCCATCCAGCTCTTTCAAAGGGATCCCAAGGCGTTCCCAGGTCAGCTGAGAGACATGGCCTCTCCAGTGTGTCCTCGGTTGTCCTCACCACGGAGGTGTCCGGGAGGACTCTGAATCAGATCCTCCAGCCCATCTGGCTCCTGTCAATGTTGAGGAGCAGCGGTTCGTCACTGAGCCTCTAAGGGAGAGCCCGGACACCGTGCAGAGGAAACTCATTTCGGTCACTTGTATCCAGAATCCTTTTTTTTTTCCTGGTCACGACCTGCAGCTCGTGACCCTAGGTGAGGGTACCAACGTAGATCGACTGGTAAATTGAGAGCTTCACATTTCGACTTATCTCCCTCTTTACCACAAAGGACCAATACAAAGTCTGCATCATTGCAGATGCTGCTCTGATCTGCCTGTTGATCTTCCACTCCATTTTTCCCTCACTCGTGAACAAGATCCCAAGATACTTGAACTTTGCCATTTGGGGCAGGATCTCAACCCCGACCCGGAGAGGGAACGCCACCCTTTTCTGACTGAGGACCATGGTTTGGAGGTGCTGATTCTCATCTCAGGCACTTCATACTAGGTTGCGAACCGCTCTAGTGAACGTTGGAGATCATGGCTTGATGAAGCCAACAGATCCACATCATCTGCAAAGTGCAGAGATGCAATGCTAAGGCCACCACCTAACTTCTCTAAAGAAACAATGCCAGCATATCTTATACAGCATGAATCTCACTTGATATTCATATAGTTTACAAACCTATATGCAACTGGACCGACTGCAGTTTGACTATTGCGCTAACAGGTCTGCGGATGATGCTGTCAAGATGGTTCTGCACTTCAACCTTGACCATCTTGACAGCAAGGGTACCTATGCGAGGATCATCTTAGTGGACTGCAGCTTTGCGTTTAACACAATCATCCCTGAACTCCTCTCCTCAAAACTTCTCCAGTTCAGCATCTCGCTTGCCATCTCCTGGTGGATCTACAACTTCCTGACGGCCAGGACACAGCAGGTGAGGCTGGGGGATACCCCCTCATCTACGCGCACTACCAGCATCGGGGTACCCCAAGATTGTGTCCTCTCCCCTCTGCTCTTCTCACACGACTGCACCTCGTGATATCCAACCGTCAAACTCCTGAAGTTCGCAGATGACACCACGGTCATCGGCCTCATCAAAGACGGCGACGAGTCTGCGTATCGACGGGAAGTGGGGAGACTGGACCTTCGGTGTGGTCAATACAACCTGGCGTTGAACACTGTGACTGTGGAGATGATTTTGGACTTCAGGAGGCAGCCTTCACCACAGCTGCCCCTGACGCTGTCCAACAGTCTTGTGTCAACCGTCGAGACCTTCGAGTTCTTGGGAATTACAGTCACAGAGGACCTGAAGTGGGGGACGAACATCAACTCTATCCTCAAAAAAGCCCAGCAAATGATGTACTTCTTGAGGCTTCTGAGGAAGCGCGTCCCGTCACAAGAGCTCCTGAGACAGTTCTACACAGTGGTAATCCAATCAGTTCTGTGTACCTCCATCACAGTCTGGTTTGGGGCCGCCACAGAGAAGGACAAAGTCCGACTGCAATGGACAATCAAAACTGCTGAACAGATTATCAGCACCACGTTACCCACTATTGAGAACTTGCACACAATGCGAGCTAGGTTCAGAGAAGGCAAGATAACTTTGAGATCGTCCACATCCTGGCCACCAGCTCTTTCAGCTCCTTTCGTCGGGAAAGCGCTACAGATCAATGAAAATCAAAAGTAGCAGGCATTCAAACAGTTTTTTTCCTCTGGCAATTAAGTCATTAAATTTTTGATCAGCGAACTACTACTTTTCTGCCTTGTGCCATGTTAAGACATTCACTATTAGTAATACATATTTTTTTACATTTATTTTTTAATATTTTGTAGACCACACAATTCACTTTAAACTACTCCCTTTGCACCATTGACAGCACTGGTCTATAATGAGAACTGCAAACGAGTAAAGGCACTCTGTACAAGCTTAACACAACGTGGGACGTAAAAACACTTATTTATATAGATTTTACATCTTGCAAGTCTGATAAGGAATAGTTCCCTGAAACAGAAATGTCTTTTGTTCTTTGTTCTTGTTGCTATGTTGTTCCTTACTCTGAATGTCGCACCAGGTCATCACCGACTGCCGGAGAAAAATTCCTTGTGTGTTTTTACAAAAGTAAAAGTGCTGTACCAGAAGGTGTCCATGAAAAATCTTGCATTTGGTTGACTCATTAGGCACCACTGACTGCTGGGATTCACACTTTTGGGAAAAATCTAATTACTGTATACCATAAACTCTGGAATTACAGGTGTCGTAGTCCTCCTCTTTTGTTCTCCTCGTTTAGGTTATTTGCTAGTAATTTTAAATGTTGGTCCAACCTCCCCCTCCTCGAGCAGTCACCTTATCTTGGTGGAGGGGTTTTATGTGTCCCGATGATCCTAGGAGCTCAGATATCTGGGGCTTCACGCTCCTGGTAGGGTCACCCATGGCAGAAAAGTCTCAGGTGAGGGACCAGACAAAGTACAACTCCAAAACCCCTATGATGAGTGCAAATGTTGGATCTTGGTTTCCCTTGCCCAGACGCGGGTCACTGGGGCCCCCCTCTGGAGCCAGGCCTGCAGGTGGGGCTCAAAGTCGAGCGCCTGGTGGCCGGGCCTGCACCCATGGAGCTTCGGCCGGGCACAGCCCGAAAGGTTAACATGGGTCCCCCTTCCCATGGGCTCACCACCTGTGAGAGTGGCCATGGGGGCAGGTGCGATGTGAGCCATGCAGTGGACAAAGGCGGGGACCTTGGCGATTTGAACCCCGGCTACAGAAACTAGCTCTAGGGACATGGAATGTCACCTCTTTGGCAGGGAAAGAGCACAAGTTTGTGAGTGAAGTCAAGAAGTTCCGACTAGATATCGGCGGACTTGCCTCGATGCACCGCTTGGGCTCTGGGACCACTCCTCTTGAGAGGGGTTGGACTCTGTTCCAATCTGGGGTTGTCAAACGTGAGAGAAGGCAAACAGGTGTGGGTATACTTATTACCCCCCGGCTCGGGGCCTGTAGGTTGGGGTTTACCCCGGTAGATGAGAGGATACCCTCCTCCGCCTGCAGGTAGGGGGATGGGTCTTGACTGTTGGTTGCGCCTATGCACCAAATAGCTGTTCAGAGTACCCACCCTTTTTGGTGTTCTTAGAGGGAGTGCTGGAGAGAGATCCCTCTGGGGACTCCATAATTTTGCTGGGGGACTTCAATGACCACGTGGGCAATGACAGTGAGACCTGGAAGGGCGTGATTGGGAAGAATGGCCCCCTCCGATCAGAACACGAGTGGTGTTCTATTACTGGAATTTTTTGCTCAACATGGGCATAGGGATGTCCAGATGTACACTTGGCACCAGGACGTCCTAGGTGCCAGATCAATGATCGACTTTGTAGTTGTGTCATCAGACTTGCGACCGTATGTCTTAGACACTTGGGTGAAGAGAGGGGCGGAGCTGTCAACTGATCACTACCCCGTGGTGAGTTCGCTACGATGGTGGGGGAAGATGCCGGTCCAATGTGGCAGGCCCAAACATATTGTGAGGGTCTGCTGGGAACGGCTGTCAGATTCCCCTGTCAGAAGGAATTTCAACTCCCACCTCCGAAAGAACTTTGCTCACATCCCGGGAGAGGCGGGGGACATTGAGTCCAAGTGTGTTCCGCGCCTCTATTGCTGAGGCTGCCGTCTGGAGCTGTGGCTGTAAAGTGGTCGGTGCATGTCGTGGCGGCAACTCCCGAACACATTGGTGGTCACCAACAGTGAAGGATGTTGTCAAGCTGAAGAAGGAGTCCTATTGCGCATTTTTGGCCTGTGGAACTCCCGAGGCAGTTGATAGGTACCAGATGGCCAAGCGGAATGCAGCTTCGGTGGTCGCAGAGGCAAAGACGCGGGTGTGGGAGGAGTTCGGTGAGGCCACGGAGAACGACTTTAGAATGGCTTTGAGGAAATTCTGGTCCATCATCCGGTGTCTCAGGGGGGGGAAGCAGTGCACCGTCAACACTGTGTATAGTGGGGATGGGGCGCTGCTGACCTCAACTTGGAATGTTGTGAGTCAGTGGGGAAAATACCTCTTCAATTCCACTAACCTGCCTTCCCAATTAAGAAGGTGAACCTGGGTTCCAAGGCGGGCTCTTGTATCTTTGGGGTTGAGGTCACTGAGGTGGGTAAAAAGCTCCTTGGTGGCAGGTCTCCGGGGGGTAGATGATATTCGCCTGGTGTTACCAAAGGGTCTGGATGTTGTGGGGCTGTCCTGGTTGACAAGACTCTGCAAGATCGCATGGACATCGGGGGTCTGTTCACACTATAGGGGGATCACACTCAGCCTCCCTGGTAAGGTCTATTCAGGGGTGCTGGAGAGGAGGGTCCGTCAGGATGTCGAATCTCAGATTCAGGAGGAGCAATGTGGTTTTCGTCCTGGCCGTGGAACCAGGTCTACACCCTCGGCAGAATCTTCAAAGATGCATGGGAGTTCTAAATGTTTTGTGGACTTTGATAAGGCGTTCGACCATGTCAGTCTTGGGGAGGGGCGAGGGGTTCTTCAGGAGTATGGGGTACTGAATCCCTTGAAATGGGCTGTTCAGTCCCTGTACGACCGCTGTCAGAGTTAAGTCCGCATTGCCGGCAATAAGTCGGACTCATTTCCGGTGAGAGTTGGAAAACGTCAAGACTGCCCTTTGTCACCGATTTTGTTCATAACTTTTATGGACAGAATCTCCACGCACAGCTGAGGTGTAGACGGTGTCCGGGTTAGTGGCCTCAGTATTGCATCTCTGCTCTTTGCAGATGATGCGGTTCTGTTGGTTTAGGGTCCAACACTCACTGGAGCGGTTTGCAGCCGAGTGTGAAGCGGCTGGAATGAGAATATTGTCAGCAACTCCAAATCGGAGACCATGGTCTTCAGTCGGAAAATGGTGGGGTGGCCTCTCTGGTGGCCTCCAAGTGGAGGAGTTCGAGTATCTTGGGTTCTTGTTAACAAGTGAGGGAAGAATGGAGCGGAAGATCGACAGACAGATTGGTGCAGTGTCTGCAATGATGTGGACTTTGTATCGGTCTGTTGTGGTAAAAAGGGAGATAAGTTGAAAGGCAAAGCTCTCTATTTACCAGTCGATCGTACGTTCCTACCCCACCTATGGCCACTAGCTGTTGGTTGTGAGCGAAAGAACAAGATCCCGGATACAAGCGGCCGAAATGAGTTTCCTCCGCAGGATGTCTGGGCTCTCCCTTAGAGATAGGGTAAGACGCGCAGTCTTCCGAGAGGGGCTCAGTGTCAAGCCACTGCTCTTCCACAATGAGAGGAGCTGGAGGAGGTGGCTGGGCATCTGATCCAGATGCCTGCAGGACGCCACACTGGTGAGGTGTTCCGGCCATGTCCCACCAGAAAGAGACCCCGGCGACGACCCAGGACACGCTGGAGAGACCATGCCTTTTGGCTGGCCTGGGAATGCCTTAGGATCACTCCGGAAGAGCTGGAAGAAGTGGCTGGGGAAAGGGAAGTCTGGGTATCCCCGCTGAAGCTACTTCCTCGCGACCCGACCCAGAGAAGCGGTAGAAAATGGATGAATGGTCCAGCCTCCCCAAACAGTGAAAATTTCCCTATCTCTCATAGCTCAACTCCCAGAAGTACGCGCAAGAGTGTTGGCCCTCCTGCCCCGAGTCATGTGTTTGTAAATTGGTTAATAAACTGGATAGTAGTTTAACAAACACTTGACCCTCGATCTACATTATTTCAATGACCAGGAATGGTCCCAAACAAGTCAGTCAATGACCTTGATAAAATCTACAGGCTTAATAAATTACACTCTCTAAAGAGAATGGGAGAAGCCTCTTGGAAAGAATTAAAAAATGTGAAACTAAAAGAAATCATGCCAGTCTCGTTGCACTTGAACCCTCCTTGAAAAAAAAAATGAATTGGCAATTAACATATCTCACCATGTATAAACAAGCGATCGAGAAAAAAAAAGTCTTACACTTGTTCATGTCTCATGTTTTAAGTGATCCCATTTTCGATTTCAACACTCAAACATGCTGCGCTTTTTTAAACAGCTATATTATCTGACCCAGTGACTTAATTAGATGATCTGGCAATACAACCACTGTGTTATGAGACACATAAGACATTAATGTGGGAACATTTTTTTTTTTTTTTAATCATGCAGCAGTAATCTGTAGAGCTCCACATCTCACGTCAGAGTTTGGTTGCTCGGGTAACATTCTTACTCCAGGGAAGGACAGACTGCTTCTGCCCTCTACAGTGCCCCAACACTTCAGGTTGGGTAGTATTGCAGTCGGAGTGACGTCCACATAAAGAATCATTTGATGATTGCCCAATATTTTTCTTGTTCTGAGCTCTCCCTGAAGAAGTCACCGGTTAATACACATACAACAACTGTTCCACTCTCTTTCGTATCTGTGAGCAATTTAGATTCTTCAATTGACCTAACATGCATGCTTTACGGATATGGGGGAAGACGGATTACTTGGGAAAAAATCTACACAGGCCTAGGGAGAACATGTAAACTCCTGACAGGAAGGCCTAAACTGAGATTCAGACCTAGATGATGACATTATATTGCAGAGTACAGTGACAGATATAGTTATGTACATTGCTTAAAAAAAACAAAAAAAAAAACAACAACTTTCATTTATGAAGATGCTACTCAGAATGAACTTAATTCCAATTTGATATGAGTAACTTTCACCTAACGACTTAATTTTGAATTACTGACTTATGAACTTGCTTAATAATTAAATATGAGCTATGTAGGTGGGAAGATATCACTCCCTATCTTGCCTCTGAAATGTCAGCACCACTGTTTCAGCAAAACTAAAGTGTACTTTTGTCCATTATGTACACTGTCTTTGAATTTCAGTGTACACACCGCCATCATTAAGCCATTAAGATGGTTATCAAAAGCACTTTTGTTGCAGGGTTTTTTATTTCTTCTGACTTACGAAACATGGTGTTGAATTGCTGGGGATTGAGGTTCCACTTTCCCCACGGTGTCTTGTGACCTTTGGATTGGGCATAATGGGCGTGATTGAACTCTGGTTCTGTTCCAAAGGAATCCAGCACCCTCAACATGCACCTGTGGTGTGACAAAAATGTTTTAGTGTGAAACTATTGCTAAAACATTACTTATCTAACAATCATTTGTCTATTTTCATACGCTTATCCTGCTCCAGGTTAATGGGGTATAAGACCTGATCTCATCTCATGACGTGACTCAATCACTCAATCAATCAATCAATCAATCACTCACACAACTAGGAATTGAGCATAGGTCTCCTGTGTGGGAGCATAACATTACAAATTACTCAGGAAGTGGTGCGGTAAAATATCTATCTACTTATCCATTTTCAACCACTTTTTCTGTTCAAGGGTGAGCTGGGACCTATTCAAGTAGACTGGCAACAACTGGAAAAAAAAAACAAAATTGATAGTCATTCCTGGACTCTTTGGATTTTCATATTCAATAACCTTTCAAATGCTTCATCTGAAACACCACTGTTTTTAAGTTTTCCTTTGATTAGTTAAATTGCCAATTCGTCTGTGATTGCCACTCGTAACATAAAGTACTTAAAGGTCAAGTGTCATGAAATGGAAGATTTTTGGTATATTATTAATGAAAAATCCACAGTCAATATGGTCCCATGTGTTTTTTCTACCACAAAACATGATTTTGAGATATGCAGCTTTTTGTAACTCCTGCCATGAAAATCCTCTCGAGGGATTTGTTTTAGAGAAGAAGCAGGAAGTGACGTACAGGACAGAGGCGCCCCTTAATGAACTCGTTTGTTTCCATTAGTTTTACCTCCGGGAAGGTAGCTCGTTATTCCTTCGTGTTAGCCAAAATGCCGGCTCATTGCTTTGCTGGACATTGCTTGAACACTCAGGAGAATGGATTCAGCCTTCATAAATTTGCAAGAGACCCGATTCGTTGCGAAAAATGGGTTGCACGGGTGCAGAGGACGAGAGCTTCGTGGGTTCCAACAAGCAGGTCGGCAGTAATGTGCCCTGGCTCGACGGTGATCAACAAGTGCTGCGGCGGCTTTGAACATACCCCTAAATGCAGCGTGGCTCGGCTCCACCTCCTCCTTTTATGCCACCACGGCGCAGAAAATCAGCCACACCGGCTAAGGTGCTGCGTTCGGCGGTCACTGCTTCTGCGAAGGCTGCGCGTTGCCGCGATGGCTCATCTTAGCCGCGTAAGTGGATCGGACGGGGATGAGGTTTGGCCGTGACTGCATATCATCTGAATATGGCTCGAAACAATAGTGTAATATTTATGTTTTTTACATCTCTATACACACATACCTGTCATTTAGAATCCACATAGCTCTCGTCCTTTGCAGCTGTGCAACTATTTCTCACGATGAACCGGGTGTTTTAGAAAAGTGTGAAGAGTGAATCCATCCTATTAAGTTGTCGAGTAAAATCCAGCAATACGACGAGCTGGCATTTTGGCTAACCCAATGCCGGTACAATAGGTATAAACCAATATAAACAGACAGCGCTACTGCAAAAAAGTCACTTCCTGGTTCTTCTCCAACACAAATCGTTCGAGAGGATTTTCATGGTGGGGGATGCAAAAATCCATATCCGACAACATCATGACGTGTAGTGAAAAAACGGATGGGTCCATTCCGGCTCCCTTTTTTTTTTTAAATTAAAAACTAAAAATCATGCTTTACGTGTCAGTAGACCTTTGAAGCATATTTGTGTAATGCAAGTTTTCCTCATTGTAGCTGTTAAACTAGCAAACTGGCTAATCAGTAAGTGGCCGAGCATGAATCCATGATCAAGAGTTATTTTCCATGATTATGGTCGATCTAGATGTAGAAGTTAAATGATCAATTGCAGGGACCAAATCAACAAAATACAAAGTATATCCCACTGGCATTGTCATTTTGTCAGAATACAGCGGAGTCCAATATTGTTAAGCTAAGATAAGATAATATAATATTTATCACAAGTATGCAAAGTATAAATGCTGTACTGTTGATTAAACATTCTGGCACCCACACAGTAGCTCCAGCAGAAGTCTCCGATTGATGAATGGTAACTACACAGTAATATAATACAGTGAGTGTTTTATAATTTACGTTTGTATTATGCATTTATAATATAATTTACATTATATTAATACTGTATATATAATATTTATAAGGTTTTATAAATAGATTTAATTAAACACCTCTGTTTGTCTAAAATATGCAAAGTACAAATACTGTTTACATCCCGTATTTTAAACGTTCTGGCACCCACATAAATATACATCCACTGGTAGTTCGTGGCTTTTCACAGGTGGTTCTGGGACCAATTAACCACTAAAAGCAAGGAATTACTCTACCTCTCCCCTCTGAAACTATCAGTGCTATAAATATGTCTGTCCATTTTCTTAGCTGCTCATCTTCACAAGGTTCACGGGGAATGCTGGAGCCTATCCCAGCTGTCAACGGGCAGGAGGTGGGGTACATCCTGAACTGGTTGCCAGCCAATCGCAGGGCACAGAGACAAACAGCCACACTCACACTCAAACCTAGGGGCAATTTAGAGTGTCCAATTAATGTTGCATGTTTATAGGATGTGGGAGGAAACCGGTGTGCTCGGAGAAAACCCACAGGGAGAACATGCAAACTCCACACAAGTGGGTCCACGATTGAACCTGGGACCTCAGAACTGTGAGGCCAACGCTTTACCAGCTGATCCACCGTGCTGCCCAGTGCTATATATATGCTCCATATATCAACTGTATACATATATTGAGTCGTAGCCAAAATCTAACATTTTGATGGATTACAGTAATACATCATTGTGAGGGAGGACATGAGGACAGTGGGTGTTAGAGAGATGGATGCACGAGATAGGCTTAAATGGAAAAAGATGACGCGCTAACGGGACAAGCCTAAAGAAAAAGAAAAAAAAAACACCACACTACATCATGAAAACAAACTTGATTTTTTGGTTGTTCCTGGCAATATGTTGTACATGTAGCTGAGATAGGCTCCAACACTTCCGTGACCCTTGTGAGGATAAGGGTCTTGGAAAATGGATTGCTGTTGTTTCTAAAACTGTCTTGATTATTTCAGTGTTTTGTACAATATAAGAGCGAAGTTGAGTAGCACTCAGTGGAGTACAGACCTCTGCTACAGTTTATTCTTTTAACAAAAGGCATTTATGTCGATCCATATGATAGTAGATCAGGTTCATTAGTGCTTCTTGATTTACTGCTTATTTTTTTTCCTCAGTATGAACTAATGAGTGCCATTTAAAAAAAGAAAAAAAGACTGGACCAACAGTTCTCAATGGACCACTTGGGTGACATGCATACCAAAAGCCTTTTAGCTGGGTTTGTGACATAAGACGAAGAATATAGACTCATTGTTTTCTACAACAGCCAGTCTGATATCAACAAAATTATACCCATTTTCATATTGCCAACATGAGAAAGTATTCACAGTGAGGGTATTCAAAAGAAAAGTTTGTCATTTTGTTTTAATGTTGAATGATGAAGAGGTGTGTCAACCAGGACCTACCCACATCCAGAGCCCCCTGGTGAGCCCATGGGAAAGGTGATCATATTACTCTTTCGGGCTTTGCCCAGCTGAGCCCCATGGGTGCAGGCCCCCTGACCAGGTGCTTGTCTTCAGGCCCCAGCTCCAGGCCTCGGTCAGGAGGGGGGGCCCCAGTGACCTGCGTCTGGGCTAGGGAAACAGCCCGAAGCCCAACAGCCCTAAATCCAACTATTGTATTCGTCGTGGGAGTCTATGGAGTCGTACTTTTTCCTGTTTCCTCACCTCGGACCTTTTTGCTGCAGGTGATCCTACCAGTGGCGTGAAGCCCCAGACAACTTAGGTCCCAACATCATTGGGAAACACAAATCCAATAAATTGATGGTTTAAAGAGGGGTGGGGGTGAGTTATTTTCTTGCCATCATATTAAAGAGCACTTCAAGTGTCTGAAACATGCATGAAGGAGCAAGGATCGAGGATTGACAAGCCTTAAAGAGTTATCTTAATTCAAGGTCTGACGTGTCCTCTGCTGAAGACCAATTGCTGTTTGATGGGAATGTTTGTATAAGGGTGCATACCACCTGGATTGTGAATGGAGCAGGACATCAAATTAAATAATATTCTGTTTTTGTTAAATCTTGATTATTTTAGTTGAAATACAAATGTTTTTCCTGTGTTTCCATTGCATTTGGGCAATATTTAATACTAAAAGATTAATTGCACTGGTGCATGGTTACTGTATGCTAACCAAGGTGTATTTCTCAGGCAGGGGACTCAAATACAATTTACCTTGGGGCTGCTGGAGGCAGGATCTACCTAAGGCTGTGCAAGAACACACATGCACACACCATGTAAATTACAATTTTAAAAAATGCAATTTTCTCAATCAATCATTTATTTATTTTTTCTACGCAAAATAAGATAAACAAGGACGCTGGTGTGAAGATGTGTGAAACATTTTCACTCATTGAAAAATCTTTCTCTGCTTACATCAAGCTTGGTCGATGTCATGCCACCAAGAGCCAAATGCTCAAATATGAGTGGGAGGTTCGTCAGCTCCGCACACAACACAGTAAAAAAGTGTCATTCATATAAAACTCGAGGGTAACGTTAACTAACTTTCATATTAATTTCAAGGCCACAAAATATCAGCCATTTTGAGACCCCCGGTGTAAGGTTTGTCCAGTAAATAGGCTGTCACTTTGTGAAAATGCATTTGGGCACATAAAGAAAAAAAAATGTTGGTTCTACATTTAACAACACTTTACATATTGCAGATTTGCGAGTCACTCCAAAAATGTCCTGTGCGTGGAAGTGGGACAGCAGATGGGACGGGTTTGGGATTGATCAATCACGATTGTATTTGCATCTACAAATTTGTAAAGAGTAACAGAGTTGATTATATTTGACAATGTTATTCCACTTAATGTATAAAAGGTAAAGTAGACATGTATGGTGATAGCAATCACTTAGCCATGCAGACGGGTTAATTTCTGATGTCAATGACGTGCCGTCTTTAGTAGACGTATCATGAAAATGACAGCAGAATGAATGGCTTATTTTCACCAAACATTCCTATGTCCTCCTGCCTGGCTTCTCTGTCAATATTCTCGCTCTGCCATTGAATTTCTGATAGGAAGAGAAAGCATGAAAACAGGTGCTAGAAATGTAGGACCTAAGGAAGTCCTATATTTAGAACTTCGTAGTTCCTATCTATTAGCTTCTCTGTTTCACCCCATGTCTCTCTGTTGACCTAGTAACGTGAATCCCTCTGAAAGCCCCTGACACAATACCTGGGCAGAGGGAAGTCTGGGTTTCTCTGTTTCCCCTTGTGACCCGACCACAGAAAATAGGAAGATGGATAATAATAATATTATGAATAACGATAACAATAATAATCGTGAATACAAAGTTGGTGGTAATTTTCCTAACTTCCCATAAGTCAGACTCATGAAGATTGCTGATAGCTTTTAAAGTAGATAAAGAAAATAAAAGCTGAAATAAGTATTTAATGTCATTTTTCTCAAAATGTTGGGTAAATAAATACCAGTTGGCGTCTTCAATACTTTTGTGGCAGTGTCATTTCAGAGTTTTCCAAATCACATAATTTCTGATCTTATTTTTTCCGGTTTCATTGTACGTATGTATTAGTTTTACAATTGATAAAATGCTGAAACCAGAGCTCTTATCTGTTTTTTTTGCCAGGAAAAAAAATAAAATTCCATAACTTGCAACAAATCGACAGGCAACGATGTGAGCAGGTATGCTCGGACTGATAACAAGAAACCCAAAGTTGGAAGAATCAGAGTTTGAGGAAGGGGTGTTTACAGTGGTTTAGGGACCATTTTTGTCTGAAAATGGGCACCTGTAAATATTTCTCAGTAAAAACTGTTGCTGAATTGAGACCATTTGTTTTATTTTATCTACAATTATACCTTCCTTATTTTAATGTTAGTATTGCAGTGGGGGCTCAATAATTTTGATTCTTTTATTTATTATTATTTTCAAATTGTAAGATAACATTAAATTTGGACTTTAACTGTAATTTTTGACAGTATTGTATCGGTGATATTTTTATTTATCTATTTATTCTTGACAATGGTTTAGCCACTGGTACAGTTATAAAATGGTAGTTTGGCTTGGGTATCGGGTGAGGAACAAAATAATGAAACCCAACCCTTTGTTCTGATAGTGAGAGGAGCTTTTAATGAAAAAATATTTAAGGACTTACTGATAGTGGACCCATGAAGGTCCAAGTGTCTTCTTAAACTGGGTGAGGCCCACAATGTCAATATATATGAGCTCAACAACCTTGTCACCTTGAGTAGGGCAACTGGACTTATTCCCCATCACCCGCCGCATGATCCTGGAAACAAATGTTTGCAGTCATTTCAATGAGGTTGGTTCTTTCTTTCACAGAAGGATACATACAATTTTGTCCATCTGTGTTTTTTATGTACTTACTCTTTCAGCTCAGCCAGGGAGGCAGAAATGCGGACATCGTGACCAAGCAGATAGAGTGTGGTTATAAGATCACTCCACTGGACTAACTCGCCCAGTGGGCCACCACTGAAGGCATTTTCTGCTATTTTAAAGCCCGACTCCTTGGTCAGCAGACCCAAGTGCACCAGGACCTGACATGAGAGAAAGAAAAATCTAATAAGTAACACATGACAAAAGGTATGATGTACAGTGAAGAAAATAAGCATTTGAACACCCTGCTATATTGCAAGTTCTCCCACATAGAAATCATGGAGGGGTCTGAAATTTTCATCGTAGGTGCATGTCCACTGACAGAGATAATCTAATAAGGAAAATACAGAAATTACAATGTATGATTTTTTTTAATGATTTGTGTGATACAGCTGCAATTAAGTATTGTTTATCAGCTAGAATTCTGACCCTCAAAGACCTGTTAGTCCGCATTTAAAAGTCGACCTCCACTCCATGTATTAGACTGAATCAGATGCACCTGTGTGAGGTCGTTAGCTGCACTTAGACACCTGTCCACCATATACAATCAGTAAGACTCAAACTTGTAACATGGCCAAGACCAAAGAGCTGTCCAAAGACACAAGAGACAAAATTGTACAACTCCACACGCCTGGAAGCAGCAACCAAGCAGCTTGGTTAAAAAAAAGGTCCACTGTTGGGGCAATTATTAGAAAATGGAAGAAGCTAAACATGACGGTAAATCTCAATCGGAGTGGAGCCCCATGTAAGATATCACTTTGTGGGGTCTCAATCATCCTTAGAAAGTTGAGGAATCAGCCCAGGACTGCGCAACAGGACTTGGTCAATTACCTGAAATGAGCTGGGACCACAGTTTCCAAGGTGACTGTTGGTAATACACTAAGACGTCATGGTTTGAAATCATGCATGGCACGGAAGGTTCCCCTGCTTAAACCAGCACGTGTCAAAGCCTGTCTTAAGTTTGCCAATGACCATTTAGATGATACAGAGGAGTCATGGGAGAAAGTTTTGTGGTCAGAGGAGACCAAAATGGAAGTTTTGGGTCATAATTCCACTAACCGTGTTTGGAGAAAGACAAATGATGAGTTCCATCCCAGGAACACCTTCCCTTCTGTGAAGCATGGGGGTGGTAGCATCATTTTTTGGGGATGATTTTCTGCACATGGGACAGGACGACTGCACTGTATTAAGGAGAGGATGACCGCGGCCATGTATTGGGAGATTTTGGGGAACGACCTCTTTCCCTCAGTCAGAGCATTGAAGATGGGTCGTTGCTGGGTCTTTCAACGTGACAATGACCCGAAGGACACAGCCAGGAAAACCAAGGAGTGGCTCCATAAGAAGCAGATCAAGGTTCTGATGTGGCCAGACCTAAACCCAATAGAAAATCTTTGGAGGGAGCTGAAACTGTGTTTCTCAGCGACAGTCCAGAAACCTGTCTGATCGAGAGAAGATCTGTGAGGAGTGGGCCAAAAAAAGGCTACTGTACCAAATATTAACATCGGTTTTCTCAGGCGTTCAAATATTTATTTGCAGTTGTATCACAAATAAATCGTTAAAAAAAAAAAAAAAAAATCATACATTGTGATTTCTAGATTTTTCTTTTTAGATTGATTACCTCTCGCACAGTCAACATAACATGCACCTATGATGAAATTTTCAGACCCCTTCATGATTTCTAAGTGGGAGAACTTGCAATATAGCAGGGTGTTCAAATACTTATTTTCTTTACTTTAAATCTATAGGAGGCGAAAATATAATCAACAGAAAACGCTAACTTTCAAGCAGTTTCCAAACCATCTTAGGGACCCTTGAAAGAGACCATATAAGACTAAAGTATTCTTATGATTATTACAATATGACTATTAGGCATACAATGACCCCACTTTTTACAGTCCGAATATGAGCACAAGTACTGTGCACTCAGCTCACCAATACCAATTTACAATGCGTTAATGTGTTTTAATTCATTCAAACATTGATTAAAAACTGAACCTTGACCAACAGAACCTTTCTGGGGCAGTGCTGACTTCTGGGGCTAAAAAACCTGATATATATGCAACCATCCTATATAGTGGCCAATAGCTAGCTAGCTATATATATATATATATATATATATATATATATATATATATATATATAGCTAGCTAGCTTCCTACTTTGTGGTTTTTCACATCTCACAGGGGGTTCTGTTCCCCATTAACTGCAAAAAATGAGGGATTACTGTAAGTATGGCATCCAGGAAAGGAACCTGGCGAGAAAGAAACTCTAGACTTTGCAAAAAGGATGGAATCGCTGCAATCATCATCATCATCATCATCATCTTTTCCTTTCGGCTTGTTCCGTTACGGGCGCCACAGCGTGTCATCTTACTCTATTTCCTGCATCTTCCTCTCTAACCCCAAATGCCCGCATGTCTTCCCTCACAACATCCATCAACCTCTTTGGTCTTCCTCTTGTTCTTTTGCCTGGCAGCTCCATCCTCAGCACCCTTCTACCAATATACTCATTCTCTTACCTCTGGACATGTCCAAACCATCAAAGTCTGCTCACTCGAACCATATCTACAAAATATCCAACTTTGGCAATCCCTCTAATGAGCTCATTTCTAATCCTATCCAACCTGCTCACTCCTATAGAGAACCTCAATATTTTGATTTCTGCCCCCTCCATTTCTGCTTCCTGTTGTCCCTTTAGTGGCACAGTCACTAATCCGTACATCATGGCTGGTCTCACCACTGTTTTATTAACTTTGCCCTTCATCTTACCATAACACACCACACCTTCCACCACCTCTTCCAACCTGCTTGGACCCCTTTCTTCACTTGCTTACCAGACTCACCATTGCCCTGGATTGTTGACCCCAAGTATTTGAAGTCGTCCACCCTTGCTGTTTCTTCTCCCTCGAGCCTCACTTTTCCCCGTCCACCCCTCACAT
Organism: Syngnathoides biaculeatus; assembly: GCF_019802595.1. Classification (NCBI taxonomy): domain Eukaryota; kingdom Metazoa; phylum Chordata; class Actinopteri; order Syngnathiformes; family Syngnathidae; genus Syngnathoides; species Syngnathoides biaculeatus. The sequence continues at coordinate 34,734,195 of NC_084641.1, forward strand.
TCATGCGCATATATTCAGTTTTACTTTGGCTAATCTTCATTTCTCTCCTTTCCAGTGAATGCCTCCATCTTTCTAGTTGTTCCTCCACCTGCTCCCTGCTTTCACAGATCACAATCTCATCTGTGATCATTATGGTCCAAGGGGATTCCAGTCTAAGGTGATATGTCAACCTATCCATTGCCACAGCAAACACGAAGAGGCTCAGCGCTGAACCCTGATGTAGTCCCACCTCCACCTAAAATTTTTGTCACACCTACGGCAAGGAGGGGGAAGTAATGTACCACTGTGTATCGTGAGGACGGGACACTGCTGAACTGGACACGGGACGTTGTGAGTCGGTGGGGAGAATACCTCGATGACCACCTCGATTCCATCTTCATGCCTTCCTATGAAGAAGTAGAATCTGCCTGATTCTGCAACATCGCATGAAAATCGGGGACAGTGCCTCTGGATTGGCAGACTTGCGTGATGGGAGTGTTCCTAGTACAAGGGGATCACACAGCATTCCAGATAAGGTCTTTCATAGGTGCTAGAGACCAGAGTCTGTCAGGAAGTTGAATCTTAGATTAAGGAGTAGCAATGTGGTTTTCCTCCTAGCCGTTGAACAGTAGAACCAGCTCTACATCCTCGGCGGGGTCCTCAAGGTTGCATGGGCATTCACCCGACCAGTCTACATGTGTTTTTTTTTGTACTTGGAGAAGGGGTTTGACCATGTCCTTTGGGGTGTCCAGTGGGGGGTGCTTCGGGAGTATTGAGTACCAAACCCCCTGATTCTGGCTGTTCGGTCAACATTACTATCATCACAAGCTGTGGGTTATGACCGAAAGAACAAGATCTGGGATACAAGCGGCTGAATAAGTTTCCTCCCCAGGGTGTCCAGGCTCTCCCTGAGAGAAGCTCAGTCATTCAGGAGGAGCTCAGAGTAGAGGAACTCCTTTTCTGCATTGAGAGGAGCCAGTTTGGCTGGCTGGGGCATCTGATTCAAATGTCTAGTGGAACCCTACCTGATGAGGTGTCGTGACCATGCCAATGAGCTGGTGAAGAGGACCAAGTTTGGAGGAGCATATTACTATGGCACGAATTAAGCAAATGCTTGTTTGGTGTGTACAAATAACTTCCATAATTACACTACTTGTGCGAGTAATATGAGGCAAAGGTTTGCTTGAAGCAAGCACAGGTAGACTTACTGAAGAACTGCTGTCTGCCAAACTGCACATTGCATGCTCAGGGAGGGGAGGATAGAAATGTCAAACTGGTAGTGGTGTTGGTGTCATTTTTTATTACCTTTTTTTTTTTTTGAAAGCCATAGAAGTGTAAGGATGTTTTTCAGAATGGTTGCCACGTCTCACACAATCAGTGCCTCCATATTGGCAGACTGAGACTGGCACACGTTTTTCAAAAGGGCAGACCAGAGGGTCTATTCTGATGACAAGCATCACACCTGATTCTCCCAGTTGAGATCTTTTCGGTGCTTCTAGAATAAATTGGGAAGTCAAATCTCAGAGTCAGTCGGAACAGTGTGGTTTTTGCCCTACAGGGTTCTGGAGGGTGCAAGGACTTTGTACAACCAGTCTAATGTGCTTTGTGGACTTGAATAAGACACTCTGTTGCGTCCCTCTGAGCCTCATGTAGGCGTTCATTGTATGACTGATGTTAGAGTTTGGTCGGCATTGCCAGCAGCCACCAATTGCTGAATGAATGCAAGTGTGAGTGGGCGTTTGTGAGGATTTATAACGTGCTTTGGGCACTGTGATTGTGTAAATAAAGCGATATATAAGTGCAGACCTTTGACAATTTTGTAAGTGAGGGTGGAGTGGGGTTGGTTTATGGAGGTTCCTTGTGGTGTCCCTGAACGCTTTGGCTGAGCTGGATGGGGTGGGTTTCTTGATCCCTGATAGTTTCTTGGGGCCGAACCAACCAGTGCTCTTGTGGTGTGCCTGAACGCTTTGACTGTGATGCATGGGGTGAGGTTCTTGATCTCCAGCAGTTCTTTGGTTTTTGGGCGTCAGTAGCTCCTGGGAGTTTGCCGAGGGCTCAGAACTTTACTGCACTACTGAAAGGTTGGCCTTAGCCAAAAAAAGCAATCACTGCGATGTTGCATAAGTGTTTCAGCCACGACTGCTCGATGCATGGATGTAAGGACGACAGGTTTTAGGGTAAAAAGATATGAACCTGGATATAGTACAAATTAGTGTAGTGCTCAATTTTTAACCATGTTATTGGTTGTCCTTTTATTGCTTTACTTCTCATATGGTATATCATGCCCTTTCTGCATGACAGATGTTTTAGCTTCAAATAATAAATAGCAAAAATGTTGGTTTTTCCTTCTAAACCTCGCAAGGGTTGTGGTAGTGCTGGCGCTTATCCCAGCTATCTTCAGACAGGAGCCAAGGTACACCCTGAATTTTTTGCCAGTCATTCGCAGGGCACATAACAAAACAAGCATTCACATTTACGTTCACGCCTATGGGCAACTTAACGTCTTCAATTAACATACCATGTAGGCTTTGGGGATGTGGAAGGAAAGTGGAGTTCTTGGAGAAAATCGAGGTAGGGACACGCAAAGGCCACACAGGTGGGGCCATGATTTGAACCTGGGCCATCAAAACTGTGAGACAGATGCTCAAACCAGCTGTCCACCATGCCGTTTATATTCATTTAAATTTTTGGATTTTGTTTTTGAGCTTCTCTTGTCTGTACTTTCAGTCTTGGCCAAAGCCACATTAATACACACAGATGTATTTGAAAAAAATGAATGTAAAGCTGTTGGGATGAGAATTATGACCTGCAAGTCTGAGGCCATGGTCCTCAGAAAAAGGTGGAGTGCTCTCGTCTTGTTCATGAATGAGTGAAGAAATGAGCGGAAGCTCAACAGGTGGATTGATGGAGCATCTGTGGTACTGTACAACTCTGAATTAGTCTCTCGTGATAAAGAAAGACCACAGCCGTAAAAAGTAAAGCCCTCGTTTTACTGGTTGATGTGTGTTCCCACTCTCACCGATCCACACAAGCTATGGGTTGTTACAGGAAGAACAAGATCAAGGATACATTCATACATCCATTATCTACTGGTTTTCCGGGTCAGGGGGAAGTAGCTTTAGCAGGGACACTCAGAATTCCTTTTCCCCAGCCACTTCTTCCAGCTCTTCTGGAGGGATACCGAGGCGTTCCCAAGCCAGCGTGTCCTGGGTCATCCTCGGGGTCGATGGTCGGGGATATGCCCGGAACATCTCACCAGGGAGGTGTCCAGGAGGCATCCGAATCAGATGCCCCAGCCACCTCATCTGGCTCCTCTCAATGCGGAGGAAAGGTGGCTCGACGATGAGCCCCTCCCGGATGACTGGGTTTCTCACCCTATCTCTAAGGGAGAGCCCGGACACCCTGTGGAGGAAACTCATTTCGGCTGCTTGTGTCCGGATCTTGTTCTTTCGGTCACAACCCAAAGCTCATGCCCATAGGTGAGGGTAGGAACGTAGACCGACTGGTAAATTGAGAGTTTTGCCTTTTTACTTAGCTCCCTCTTTACCACAACAGAGCGATGCAAAGTCCGCGTCAGTACAGACGCTGCATCGATCCGTCTGTCGATGTCCTGCTCCATTCTTCCCTCACTCGTGAACAAGACCCCAAAATACTTGAACTTCTCCACTTGGGGCATGATGTCATCCCCAACCTGGAGAAGGCACACCACCCTTTTCCAATTGAGGACCATAGTCTCGGATTTGGAGGTGCTGATTCTTATCCCATCTGCTTCACACTGGTGCGAATCACCCCAGTGAGAGCTGGAGATCACGGCTTGTTGAAGCCAACAGAACCACATCAGCTGCAAAGAGCAGATATGCGATGCTGAGGCCACCAAACTGAACACTCTCTACGCCTCAGCTGTGCCTAGAAATTCTGTCCAAAAAAGTTATGAACAAAATCGGTGACAAAGGTCAGCCTTGGCGGAGTCCAACTCTCACCGGAAACGAATCTGACTTACAGCCGGCAATGCGGACCAAGCTCTGACAGCGGTCCTTCAGGGACCGAACAGCTTGTATCAGGGTTCGGTACCTCATACTCCCGAAGATCCCCCCACAGGACTCCCCGAGGGACACGGTCGAATACCTTCTACAAGTCCACAAAACAGATGTAGACTGGTTGGGGGAACTCCCATGCATCCTTGAGGATCATGCCGAGGGTGTAGAGCTGGTCCGCTGTTCCACGGCCAGGACGAAGACCACATTGCTCCTCCTGAATACGAGACTCGACTTCCCAGCAGACCCTCCACTCCAATACCCCTGAGTAGACCTTATCAGGGAGGCTGAGTGTGATCCCTCTATAGTTGGAACACACCCTCCGGTCACCCTTCTCGAAAAGGGGGACCACCACCCCAGTCTGCCAATCCAGAGGCATTGTCCCAGATTTCCACGCAATGTTGCAAAGGTGTGTCAACCAGGACAGCCCCACAACATCCAGAGACTTTAGGAACTCCGAGCGAATCTCATCCACTCCCGGGGTCCTGCCACTAAGGAGCTTTTTAACCACCTCGGTGACCTCAAACCCAGAGATAGAAGAGGCCGCCTCAGAGCACCCAGACTCAGCTTCCTCGTGGGAAGGCGTGTCGGTGGAATTGAGGAGGTCTTCAAAGTATTCTCCCCACCGACTCACAACACCCTGAATTGAGGTCAGCAGCGCCCCGTCCCCACTATACACGGTGTTGACGCTGCACTGCTTCCCCCTCCTGAGACGCCGGATGGTGGACCAGAATTTCCTCGAAGCCGTTCTACATGGCCTCACCGAACTCCTCCCACGCCCGGGTTTTTGGCTCAGCGACCACCGAAGCTGCATTCTGCTTGGCCAGCTGGTACAAATCAGCTGCCTCTGGAGTTCCACAGGCCAGAAATGCCTGATAGGACTCCTTGTTCAGGTTGACAGCATCCCTCACTGTTCGTGTCCACCAACGTGTTCGTGGGTTGCCGCCATGACAGGCACCGACAACCTTACGGTCACAGCTCCAGTCGGCCGCCACAGCAATGGAGGTGCGGAACATCGTCCACTCGAACTCAATGTCTCTGCCTCCTCCGGGACGTGAGCAAAGTTCTTCCGAAGGTGAGAGTTGAAATTCCTTCTGACAGGGGAATCTGCCAGCCGTTCCTAGCAGACCCTCACAATACATTTAGGCCAGCCACATTGGACTGGCATCTTCCCCCACCATCGGAGCCAACTCGCCTTCAGGTGGTGATCAGTTGACAGCTCCGCCCCTCTCTTCACCTGAGTGTCCAAGATATGCGGTCGCAAGTCCGATGACACGACCACAAAGTCGATATAGTGGATATTCTGCACTGCTGTTTGGTGCATATGCACAAACAACAGTCAGGACCCGCCCCCCTACCTGCAGGCAGAGGGAGGCTACCCTCTCATCCACAGGGGTAAACCCCAACGTACAGCTCCCCAAGCCGGGGAGCAATAAGTATACCCACACCTGCTCGGCGTCTCTGCCCATGGGCAACTGCAGTGTGGAACAGAATACAACCCCTCTCAAGAGGAGTGGATCCAGAGCCCAAATGGTGCATAGAGACTATATCTAGCCGGAACCTCTCAACCTCATGCACCAACTCGGGTTCCTTCCCTGCCAAAGAGGTGACATTCCATGTCCCTCGAGCTAGTTTGTGTAGCCAGGGATCGGATCGCCAAGGTCCTTGCCTCTGGCCAATGCCCAGCTCACATTGCACCTGACAGCTTTGGCCCCTTTCACAGCCGGTGAGCCCATGGAAAGTGGGACCCATGTTACCCTTTCAGCCTGTGCCCGACCATGCCCCATGGGCGCAGGCCCTGTCACCAGGCGCTTGCCTTCAAGCCCCACCTCCAGGCCTGCCTCTAGATGAGGAGGCCCGGTGACCCGCGTCCGGGCAAGGGAGACCAAGATCCAATTTTTATCATCATTATAGGGGTTTTGGAGTCATACTTTGTCTGGTCCCTCACCTCGGACCTGTTTGCCATGGGTGACCCTACCAGGGGCACGAAGCCCCAGACAACTTAGCTCCTAGGATCATAGAGACACACAAATCCCTCCACCACGATAAGGTGACGGCTTGAGGAGGGGTCAAGGATACAAGTAGTTGAAATTTGCTTCCGCTGCAGTGTGTCAAGGCTCTCTCTTAGGTGTAGGGTGAGAACCTCAGGCATCCAGGAAGGCCTCAAGAAACAGGTACTGCTCCTCAGCATAGAGGAGAACCAGATGTGTTAGTTTAGGCATGGCTTCCTGGTGAGCTGTTTCACCCACTTCCAACCAGTAGGAGGGCCCAGGGACGGCTCACGGCACACAGATGACTAAATCTTCTTGTGGGATTGGTAATACCTTGTGATAGCCCCCTGGAGGAGTTGGATGAAGGGCTGTGGAAAGGAAAGTCTGGGCTTCCCGGTAAAACCTGCTGCCCCTGCAACCTGACCTCAGATAAGTAGAAGAAATTTGTAGATGGTTTGAGAATTTTACGATTATAGCAATATTGGACAATGGCTTTTTCGGTTTGTGTTGCTCCCTCAAAGAATTAAGGCTTTGCATGCTAATCAGTGTCAGATCAGGGATTAGTGTGGTGTTGAAATACTTTTTGTGCTTTTATGGGTCGCCATCCAGGTACTTAAGACTGTTTGCTTTAATGAGTTATTAGAAAACAATATTCTATCCATGCACAAATATTCTCTATCTACTCAAATGATGATACTGATAAATTGACAGTGTGCTACCTTCTTTCTCCTCCGTTTGGTCAGGTTCTGCTTGGCAGCCAACGATCGAATAGCACTGACCCATGGCTCAGCCATGCGCTTGATCCTCAGCATCATCCAGCGGAACTCTTCCCTCTGAGACATGACACGGTAAAGCTCCTCAAAACTGGTCCGGATCTCCGCCTAGGCATGTGAAACAATATTGATCCAAATAAATGGCTAGACTTGTACCTTTTCGTCTCTTTGCAAAGACCTCTTTTTCTTTGTTTTTCTGTATTAAAAATCCATAAAAACAAGATTGCTTCCTTACTTATGGAGTCAGAAAAAGATTTATCCAAAACAGATCTCTAAAGGACAAAGCAGAGAAGATCACTACCAAGAACAAAAAAAGCAAGCAGGATGAGACCCACATCATGAAGGCGCATTAATTGTGGGTATCCTAACTGGGTCTTTGTAAAATCTGCAAGAAGATGGGTCACTACACCCTAACCCATCAAAACCCTGAAGAAAAGCTGGTTAGCCTCAAAGAAACAAGCTCAATTACCAAACACAGCAGGGTTGTTTATTTTTCCAATACAATGAGGAGTGCAATGACTTCTACATTGGAAAAAAAATCAACCTTGACGCAAAGGCTTGGCACAGCATTAGAGAACAGTTTCTTCTGGCGAAAGGCAGCTGTTCATTTGCAATTCAAAAAGAAGTGAGATCATTTTGGACAATGATGTCCAAATTCTGGATAGGGAGAACAGATGGGTTGAAAGAGCCGTGAAAAAAATATTTATGTCAAACCAAAAAGACCCTTTCTAAACAGAGGAGAGTTATTCAAATATTTACATAGAAAAATGTCCTGCCATCTCTCCCACAAAGTTTATCTCATTCTTTGGAGTACCCTGTAAGGAGCTGATTAGAAACCAGGTACAGAGTCTGAAATAAGTATTGAACACGTGACCATTTTTTTTCTCACCCAAAAAAGTTTTCCAAAAGTGCTATTGACCAGAACATTTCACCAGATGCTTCAAACTTGGTATATTTGCCTCAAACACTCAACCATTATACCGGTCCCCAAAAAAGCAGCAGTCTCAGGTCTTAATGACTACAGGCCTGTTGTCTTGACATCTGTGGTCATGAAATCCTTTGAACGCTTTGTGCTGGACCACCTGAAGAGCATCAGAGGTCCCCAACTCGATCCACTATAGTTTGCCCATGGAGTTAACAGGTCTGCTGATGATGCCATCAACATGGGTCTGCATTTCATCCTTGAACATCTTGACAGCAAGGGTACCTATGAAAGGATCCTGTTTGTGGACTTCAGCTCTGCGTTTAACACAGTCATCCTGGAACTCTTCTCTTCAAAATTTCTCCAGTTCAGTGTCTCGCTTGCCATTTCCTGGTGGATCTATAACTTCCTGACGTGCAGGACACAGCAGGTGAGGCTGGGGACACCACCTCATTCACGCGCACTATCAGCCCCAGGGCACCCCAAGGTAGTGTCCTCTCCCCTCTGCTCTTCTCGCTCTATAGGAACGACTGCACCTCGTGGCATCTGACCGTCAAACTCCTGAAGTTCGCAGATGACACCACGGTTGTTGGCCTCATCAAAGACGGCGATGAGTCTGTGTATCAACAGGAAGTGGCGAGACTGGAAGATTGATGTGGTCAACACAACCTGGCGTTGAACACTCTAAAGACTGTGGAGATGATTGTGGACTTCAGATCCTTCACCACAGCTGCCCCTGATGCTGTCCAACTGTCTGGTGTCAACCATTGAGATCTTCAGGTTTTTGGGAATTACAGTCTCAGAGGACATTAAGTGGGGGACGAACATCAATTCCATCCTCAAAAAAGCCCAGCAAAGGATGTACTTCTTGCGGCTTCTGAGGAAGCACGGCCTGTCTCAAGAGCTGCTGAGACAGTTCTACACAGCGGTTATCAAATCAGTACTGTGTACCTCCATTGCAGTCTGGTTTGAGGCTGCGACAAAAAAGGACAAACTCAAACTGCAACGGACAATCAAAACCGCTGAACGGATTGTCGGCACCATTAAGGACTTGCACACAACACGAACTAGGTGTAGAGCAGGCATGATCTTTTCGGATCCTCCACATCCTGGCCACCAGCTCTTTCAGCTCCTTCCGTCGGAAAAGCGCTGCAGATCAATGAAAGTCAAAAGTAGCAGGCATTTAAACAGTTCTTTTTCCCTCTGGCAATTAAGTCATTAAATTCTTGATCAGCGAACCCACTATTTTTCCGCCTTGTGGCATGTTAGGACACTCACGCTGGTCCAATCAGTATCAGTAATACGTATATATATATATATATATCTCCAACAACAGTAGCAACACCAACAACACCATCAGAGAATACTACAAATACTTTGACCATTATTGTTAAAATTGCATTTATGGCTATGATTGGTTTGCTGACAGCCTAAATAAATTTACTTCTATACCAATTTAAATTTCAATTTTATTAAATATGCCACCGCCACAGAGTTTCTGAAATATTGTAGCGAACACCTTCATTCCATCATTAAAGATGAAAGTGGACTTTCATAAATATTCCTGAAAATACAAATGCGACCACTAAAGGGGTCCGGGGGCATGCCCCCCCGGGAAATTTTTGAACAAATGGATGACTGTGGTGCATTCTGGCGATATCTGTTAACAAAATTTAGACAAAAATTGAAAGTAAAATTTCCAAGTCCTGACCAAAAGAAAAATTGGGCAGAAGTTCCCCAAGGGCCAAGCCCAGATTTTCAGTCAGTGGATGACACAAAATCACATTTGTCATTAAAATATGCTTAAAATATGCCAGCTTATCTCAAGATAAATTAATTAAGTGAACTATTCAGTAAAAAGACATCTAAACTTGTCCTTTTCCCCACATTATACACATTATAGTATAGATATCGAATATACACGAAAATATATCCTAGAATTTCTACACCGTGCAGCAAAGAAGTTGAGCTGTACTAATTACTATTAACATTTAAGTCTCAAACTTGTTACGTCGCGTTGTACTGATACACTCGACCACATTGCTCACTATCTTAGATATAGATCTAGTAATACACATAGTATAATCAGTTGCCTTATATATATGCACACACACACACACACACACCACACACACACACACACACACACACACACACACGCACACACGCAGTCACTCACATTTGAAAAATGTACCGCTGTGGTCAGTCATGCTCGCAGATAAAATTGCGGGTGTGATTAGGGATGGCCTTAAAATAACTTACTGGATTAATATAACAAAACTGTAAACTAAAAATATAACAACCAAATACATAACTAAAATAGAAAACTAAAACTTCAAACGCAGAAATGATCATTTCAAATTTCAACTGATATTAGTAGAACATGATATAAAATAGTATTTAAAATTTTTCATCAATAAAAATTCTTGATCTGACAAACTTTATCTGAATAAAAGTTAAATGCACTGGCCTGCCAAGGAATAAACACGAACGGTCTATACTCGCAATGTTTTGAAAATGCTGAAAGTTTACTTCAACATAATCGGCATTAGTGGCAACAAGCTAGGGATACAATGGAACAAACATTCCTGTCGCCAATCGTGACGTATTGTTGTGGAGGGGGGCATGCACCACAGGACTGCCGTAAATAGGACTTACTGGATTAATATAACAAAACTGTAAACTAAAAATAAAACAACCAAATACATAACTAAAATAGAAAACTAAAACTTCAAACGCAGAAATGATAACTTCCAATTTCAACTGATATTAGTAGAACATGATATAAAAATGGTATTTAAAATTTTTCATCAATAAAAATTCTTGATCTGACAAATTTTATCTGAATAAAAGTTAAATGCACTAGCCGGCCAAGGAATAAACACGAACGGTCTATACACGCAATGTTTTGAAAAGGCTGAAAGTTTACTTCAACATAATCGGCATTAGTGGCAACAAGCTAGGGATACATTGGAACAAACATTACTGTCGCCAATCGTGACGTATTGTTGTGGAGGGGGGCATGCACCACAGGACTGCCGTAAATAGGAGGCCGGCTTTCTAGAACAAGCATTTATGTGCATGACGTATTGGCCACACCTGAATCAAGTGACGAAGTGGATAATAGTTAATGTGTTTTTTTTAACGCTGTCACACTGCCTCGCGATCGACGCAATGAGCACCCCTGATGTAACTGAATTTCCTTTGACATGGCTCATAATGTTGATGACTTTCGACGTAAATGCGCTTGCACTACGTGAAGCAGTTCTGAACATGCTCCGTACGGTTAACTTGCATTTCCCGTTTCCGGGTGAATACCGGTTCTTTTGGAGCAGGGTTGTTTAGTTAACGTTTATGAAATAAACACGTAAATTAATGTCAAGACCACACAAAATAAGCGACGTCTTGAGAGAATGCGAGGGGAGGGGGGTTACTGTTACTAGTGTTAGTGCCTCAACATGGCTACGCTCGTGCAAGCAAAACATTGAACTCAAACGCATGTTCGTTCAATGTTGTCAACTAATTTTAGGAAAATTTTCCTCAATTCTCTGGAGTAATTTTCATGAAAATGTAAAAATCCGGAATTCCGGGAAAATCCGGAGGACTTTCATCACTGCATTATGACTGGATATAGGTACAGTTGTGCCATACCCTTGCAGAATTTAGGAAATTTTTAAAAAACTGTTGACTGAACAACAACCATCATTTCTTTTTTTATGGTTAAGTTTTGTTTAATGATAATGCTTTTCCGAAATGCTTGACAGTTAAATATGAATTCCATTAAAACAAATGTTTTGCCTTGCCTTTAAAGAGTTTTACCTTTATTACAAATTCTGTCTGGATAATCAAAAATATGAGCATAAGAGTGTGAGTTAATTCACTAAACAAAGGTAGGGCTGTGACTTTTACAATAAGAGCAAGTAAATTAAAAAAAAAATGAAGTTCATAACTTCAAAATAATTAAATACTTCAGGTTTGATCATATATGGGTAGAAGCAAAATCATGCATTTAAAAAATGTATTATACATTGAAGGGTCTTCCAGAATTTTTAGGTCAGCTTTGGGGGTTTATGTTATACATGGGTGTTAAGGTGTGTTAGTTTTCTAATGAGGCGACAGGTAAAGAGCAACATTGTGTGTGTCATACCAGGCCCCTCCTGTCTGTGTCTTCATTCAAGCGCTTTGTCCTCCAAGGCAGATGGGGACACCAGTTCTCCACCTAATTAAAAACAATAATGAAAATGAGTTGCAGGTGCTGACTGTACTCCTCACAACTTCGACACAAAAACCAACACAAGCCATTCATTGCTGATATCCATCACAACATGCTGTCCTTGCTCGATCACCACGTCAATACGTTAACAGAACAGTCTCCCACCATGAATTATACAGGACCCAGGCTACTTTGTTAATCCTCAATGTGGTAGTTCGTGAAAGCGCTGATAGGTCTGGAGGAAAACTGGGGCTGTTTCCCCCAAGGCAATTGTGACATGAAAATGAGTAAGGCTCAATTTGGCAAGCTAGGAGGAGAGAAAGCTGACAGAGGGATTTCTAACACTTTGTTGTTCTCCATCCTACTTCTATTTCTGAAAAACAAACTTGTCACCCTTGTTTTCAGGATAAACTGTATATCATTAGAATTGGGACACCTGCAGAGCTACAGCCATAACTGGAATATTGGGACACACTTCCCGATCATACAGTATACATACTCTTTAATCTTAATTTTTCAACACAATCAATAGATTTTAGAAAAAACACGGTCCATTAATTAATATCAACCTCATTAAATAACTATAGTGGAACTTCGGCTCACTGACTTAATTTGAATCTTTTTGCAAACGAAAAAATATTTGTGAAACAATTTGTTTCTCATACGATTTAAGGAAATAATACGTCGCACAACAAAAACAAGTTTCCTTCCTTCCTTCCACAAATACCTGGTGAGGAGCAGATGGCACGCCCCCAGCCAACAAAAGCATTTGGTACGCTCTGGATGGTAAAATACACCCTTAACTCCCCCCCCCCCCTTTCAATTTTGTGCTGGGGATATGAACGTGGGGCTCAACAAAGACAAAACTTGTCTTTTATGAGTTTTCTGGCTTTTCACTAAGTAACCGGAATGATCGATTTATTTCATTACCTCATGTTTGTTTGCTTCTTCCCCTAACAGTGCAAAACACAGACAAGATGGGCTGAGATCCTCCTCGCTATCCCTAATGAAGTGGTCATCCCTCACAAATACAACTTGCCATTTAATTCAAAGAGAGATAGAGGAAAACAAAAATATTTAAAAAAAAAAAAAAGTTACAATGTTGCGGAAATATTTGAAACCAGTGCAATAGGGTTAGTGGTTAGTGCAGTGGGGACATTTGTTGCTAAACATTTGCAGCCATTTTCTGTGTTCAAAGATCTTTAGTTTGGTCACCTATTGAAAATGGTCATATCTGCAGAGTGGGGTGCAGGCATGACCCACTGACATACACGTAATTCAAGTGTTACACAAGTAGTCATTTCGAGTGTTCAAAAAAAAAGTTTCAATATAGGTTAATTTAAAATAAGTTAGATTATCCAATACACCACATAAAGCTGTTTTTGCTGACTTTATGTACAAAATGTACCGAAAATGTAATGAACCACAGGCCAAAAACCTGGGTATCAATTGTAGCATGGGTGATCTGTACGGTGCCAACCATAGTAGACAGTGAGGTTATCTTGAGAAATGTAATACTGTTTCTACATAACCCCCATCCCCAAACAGGTACACAAAAAGAATAAATTGGCTACTTCGGGTTTTAACAGTTCACTGGGCGCCAGGCCAGGCCAATGCAGCCCGATGGGGGCACAAACCAGTGCAATCTGTAGGCCGGTCCCAAGCCCGGATAAATGCAGAGGGTTGCGTCAGGAAGGACATCCGGCGTAAAAACTGTGCTAAACAAATATGAGCGTTCATCTAAAGAATCCCATACCGGATCGGTCGCGGTCCGGGTTAACAACGGCTGCCCCCGGCACTGCTAACCTGCAGGGCGTCGGTGGAAATTCAGCTACTGTGGGTCGAAGACAAAGAAGAGGAGGAAACCGATTCCGTCGTCAGAAGAAAAAGAGGAATGCACAGATCCTACGACTGAGTGTTGGGACTTTGAATGTTGGGACTATGACAGGAAAATGCCAGGAGTTGGTTGACATGATGATTAGGAGAAAGGTTGATGTACTGTGCATCCAAGAGAGCAGGTGGAAAGGTAGTAAGGCTAGAAGTTTAGGAGCAGGGTTTAAATTATTCTACCACGGAGTAGATGGGAAGAGAAATGGATCCCCTTGGACAATGATGTTCGCAGATGATATTGTGATATGCAGTGAAAGCAGGGAGCATGCAGAGGAACAATTAGAAAGATGGAGAGATGCACTGGAAAGGAGAGGAATGAAGATTAGCCGTAAAAAAGTAAAACAATATAAGTGCGTGAATGAGAGCGGTGGAGGGGGAAGAGTGAGGTTACAGGGAGAAGAGATAGCGAGGGTGGAGGACTTCAAATATTTAGGGTCAACAATCCAGAGCAATGGTGAGTGTGGTAAAGAAGTGAAGAAACCGGTCCAAGCAGGTTGGAACAGCTGGCGGAAGGTGTCTGGTGTGTTATGTGACAGAAGAGTCTCTGCTAGGATGAAGGGCAAATTTTACAAAACAGTGGTGAGGGTGGCCATGATGTACGGATTAGAGACGGTGGCACTAAAGAAACAACAGGAAGCAGAACTGGAGGTAGCAGAAATGAAGATGTTGAGGTTCTCGCTCAGAGTGAGCAGGTTGGATAAAATTAGAAATGAGCTCATTATAGAGGGACAGCCAAAGTTGGATGTTTTGGAGATAAGATTCGAGAGAGCAGACTTCGATGGTTTGGAGATGTTCAGAGGCAAGAGAGTGAGTATATTGGTGGAAGGGTGCTGAGGATGGAGCTGCCAGGCAAAAGAGCGAGAGGAAGACCAAAAAGAAGGTTTATGGATGTGGTGAGGGAAGACATGAGGGCAGTTGGGGTTAGAGAGGAAGATGCAGAAGATACGCTAAGATGGAAAAACCTGTGGCGACCCCTAACGGGACAAGCTTAAAGGAAAAGAAGAAGAAGACTGGGTGCCAGGCCAAACAAAAGAGGGACACTAGTTTTGCTTACTATAGAGGTGCCTAGACTTACGGGTATAATTCATTCTGTGATTATGCTCATAACTCAAAGAACTTGTATCTTAAATCAATTTTCCCCAATGAAATGAATGAAAATTTCATGAAACCGTTCAACTTCCCTACAAAAAAGCCACCACTTTTTTTTAATAATTATTTATTTTCAATAAAGACGGCTAGACATCTATTGTAAGACAAATATAAAAACAAAACAGAATATAAACAAACTACTTAGTGAAGTGTAAAAAAATGACAAACAAATGCATAAACACACCCTGTAAAATGTGTGCATTGTGCCTTTAACTGGCATGGCCAAATGAATGCACTTTATTTCTAATTCTTTCCTGGCAATGGGGCAGCTCCTAGAGCTGGTAGTCCTCCTTCCGCAGGGGTTGCATTCCCAAAACCTGTACGGCGGAAGTCTCTTCCATGTGCAAACAGTAACTGATCAGTCAGCTGCATTTCCACAGTGATATGTATGTACAGAACGCTGTCCCTCTTGTGGACCAAAGTTTACACCTCTTTATAAACAGCTGAATAAAACCAGTATATTGTGGCACGTCCCCAAAGTCCAACACTGCAAGCAAGAGCTCAAAAAGCACTCCTGCAACAGTTAGACTTTCTAGGATTTCTCAATAGCACAATCACTTGCACTTTTCACTCTCTTGGGAACCAGATTGATTTACAGCAAAAACAAAAAAAAAGTTCAATAATTGGCGAATGGATCAAATGATCATTTACGCCATGTGAGAAAAAGCATAACTAAACTTCTGCATGGATATTGGGAAGCATAGTTCATGAACTCAGACAATACTTTTCCAAGGAAAAATTGTTCATGAAGGGTTTTTTAGTAAAACAAGCTCATTCTGAGAAGCTCCACTGCAAGCTGTACAATACATACAGTAAACAATGCCATGAAAATGCATTGGCCCTCTTCTCAAATTTCCTCTTTGTTTTACAATTATTAAAGAAATGTAAATAGATAAAATAACCACACATAAACCACAGTTTTTAAATGTTAATGTTATTTATTAAGGAAAAAAAAAATCAAAGACACCTGGTCTGACAAAGTAACAACTCTTCATTAAATCATGAGTAATGGGAAATAATATTTTGGGGATGGCTTTCACTGACCGCCACCCAAGCCTGATTACAACCAGACTGGTGAATCAAGAAATCACATATAGAACTATTTTGATAAAAATGAAATCAGACAAAAGATCTCCAAATGCTCTCCAAAAGACCATGATCAAAAGAAGAGTCATCATTCTGGTAATGGTTAGAATTCCTGCTAACTATGGTAAGAGCAAGTTTCCTCAAACGGAGAAAACATGGAACAGTGGGCGAACCTTTCTAGCAGTGCCAGGCAGACATAAATACTGTAAAATGCACTTGTGTTCTTTGGCCATAGCATATGTTTGCCAAGACCATAACCCCACTGCCACCATGGGCCACTCAATCCATAACGTTGACAATGGGAAACTGCTCACCCACATGCTGTCTGCCATCTGTCCTGAATAGTGAAAACCAGGATTAATCCACTAAGAGAACACCTCTACAACGTGCCAGATGTCAATGAATGTTAGCATTCGCCAACTCAATTCAGTTACGACCACAAGATCCCAATGAGGATGACGAGCAGGGAGATGAGTTTCCCTGAGAGGGTTTCTGACAGTTTGTGCACACCCCAACCGCAGACACTGCGGTTGTGAAGCTGGTTGGACATACAGCCAAAGTGTCTTTGGAGACAGTTGACGGTAAAGAAATGAACATTCAATTCACAAACTTAACAGTTCTGGTGCCACATTCCTGCAGTCACCATACCAATTTCACACTCCCTCAGAACTGACATCTGTGCCATTGTGCTGTGTGAAAAAAATGCACGTTTCAGAGTTTCGTTTTATTGTGGCCAGCCTCTGTCATACCTCTGCAGTAATCAGGCTGCAAAACATGATATGACACACCTGTGAGGTGGGATGGATTATCTCATCAAAGGGGAATTACTCCCACAGATTTAGTCATACAATATTTGTGATCAATATTTTGAGGGAAACTGCACTTTGTGCATGTATAAAAAAAAAAAAAAAAAACTTTAGATCATGGAGTCCAGCTCATAAAAAATGGGAGCAAAAATGAAATGAGTTTACATTTCTTTCAGTGTATATTGAAAATAAGATATAAAATTACCAATCTTGCTTCTGTAACATTAATTTTTCTGTCAACCTTGCAGTATATGCTTACTCACCTCACTTAGGTAAATGAAGAAGGAACAGGTGGATCCATCAACACCATAATTGGTGTAGCACGAGTCAGAACGCCACATCTCCTTCATCCACTATGGCAAGGATTTAAAAGCAAAGTAAAGAGGACAAATAATTTGACTTGCATGAATCTTGTATACAAACTTTTAAGTCAACACTGACAATGGGATATCGAGAATGGGGCGGCAATAGCTTAGTTGGGCTTTGGAGTCCGAGAATACGTGTTTTGAGTTACACCGTGGACAAAACTTAAAAATTACAACTAGTAGTTTGCTTGCAGGCAACTGTCATGGTGCCCTTAAGCAAGGCATTGTTCCAAACAAACACACTTGATAAAATGGGGCAGCGCTCTTTGCATGCTATTTTACACCAACTCTCGCTTTACGTGACTGCATGTGTGAGCTATGTGTGATGTGCAACATGATGTATACGTACATCGAATCTTGAATTTAATTTACCCTTCCCCATGTCCTACTTTAAAATTCGAAACAATTCAAAATTCAGGTGAAGATCTACATGCTACATGAATTTAAACATCAGTTATCATTTCTGCAGAAATTCCCGTTTTTCTAATTCATCCAACAATTACATTCACAGTAACTGGAGTAAGCAACCCTGAGAGTGTTTTGTGTATGCTCTTAATTTACCTTGAGCTTGCCCTCACAGTGAGGGAATCCATCCAAAGGCGGCAGCTCACACTTTTCCTGGGCTCCATTTAGAAGATCTGTTGAAAATAGAAATTAAAAGTGAGAGAAAATCAATAAGGTCAAAGGGATCCGTTCAAATCCTTTTACTGTCTAATGATGATTTAGTGTCTAATTTTCAATGATGATAATGTCTCACCCTGACATTTCAGGGTGGACAAGGAACAAAAAATCCAGTTGTGGTATGTTCTCCCTCTGTGTGGAATCTAATATGGCCAATGGCTAAACAGACATGGCTTAAAAGCAGGCTTGGATTCAATATAATATTTGTGAATGACCTTTTGAAATCACCACTGACCTTTACGGGGTCTAAAAGGAGTCTGCAGCAGCCACCCTCAGGACAAGAATTACACAACTGTCACTGATGGTACAGATGACTTCAATGAAGCCAGCGTGGGTTCAGTTCAATGTGAGTTTGAATATTTGTATGTGCCCTAGAACTGACTTCCAACCAAGTTGAGTGTATTTCCCCTTTCAGCAAAACTTATCTGGGATAGGGACCAGCATTATACAAACCTGAACAAGATAAGCAGTGTTGAGCGAATGTATGGATGAGGTTTTTTTTGAAACGATAATTGAAGATATAGTATGCAAAAACTAAAGTATCATAAAAAGATGGAAGAAGACGAAAAGCAACAATAAAAGAGATGTAGATGTTCAATACGAATAAGAATACCCTTAATTTCAGTACAGAATTGATTTGTTCAATGATATTGAAGAGGGATGCTGTATGTTGTAAATTCTAGGTATCCTAAGCTAGCAGGTCCGTGTAAATCAATTGTCACATAATAAAGAATAATAATGGAAAATTATCCATCCATCTATCCGTTTTCATCGCATTTCCGGGTTGGGTTGCGGGGGAAGTAGCTTCAGCAGGAATACCCAGACTTCCCTTTCCCCAGCCACTTCTTCCAGCTTTTCCAGAGGGATCCCGAGACGTTCCCAAACCAGCCAAGAGACATAGTCTCTCCAGTGTGCCCTGGATTGTCCCCGGGGTCTCTTTCCGGTGGAACATGCCTGAATCAGATGCCCCAGCCACCTCATCTGGCTACTCTCAATGCGGAAGAGCAGCGGCTCGACACTGAGCCCCTCCCGGATGACTGAGCTTCTCACCCTATATCTAAGGGAGAGCCCACACACCCTGCAGAGGGAACTCATTTCAGTTGATGTATCCAGGATCTTGTTCTTTCGGTCACGACCCACAGCTTGTGCCCATAGATGAGGGTAGGAACGTAGATCAAGTGGTAAATTGAGAGCTTCACTTTTTGTCTTAGCTCCCTCTTTACCACAACGAACCAATACATAGTCCATATTACTTCAGACGCTGCACAGATCAGTTAGTCGATCTCCCACTCCATTCTTCCCTCACTCGTGAACAAGACCCCAAGATACTTGAACTCCTCCACTTGGGGCATGATCTCATCCCCACCCTGGAGAGGGCACGCCACCCTTTTCCGATTGAGGACCATAGTCTCGGATTTGGAGGTGCTGATTCTTATCCCAGCCGCTTCATGAACCGCTCCAGTGAGAGCTGGAGATCACGGCTTGATGAAGCCCATCGAACCACATCATCTGCAAAGAGCATAGATGCGATGTTGAGGCCACCAAACCGGACACACTATACACCTCAAATGCGACGAGAGATTCTGTTAAAAGTTAGGAACAAAAATCGGTGACAAAGGTCAGTCTTGGCGGAGTCCAATTGTCACCGGAAATGAGTCCGACTTAGTGCCGGCAATGCGGACCAAACTGTGACAGCGGTCGTATGAGGATTGAACAACTGGTATCAGGGGGTTCGGTACCCCATATTCCCGAATAACCACCCAAAGGTGTCCCCGAGGGACACGGTCGAACACCTTCTCCAAGTTTACAAAACACATGTAGACTGGTTGGACCAACTCCTATGCACTCTCGAGGATTCTGCAGCGGTGTGTCAACAAGGACAGCCCCACAACATCCAGAGCCTTTAGGAACTCCAGATGAATCTCATCCACCCCTAGGGCCCTGCCACTAAGGAGCTTTTTAACCACCTCGGTGACCTCAACCCCAGAGATAAAAGAGCCTCAGAGCACCCAGACTCAGGTTCCTCATGGGAAGGTGTGTTGGTGGAATTGAGGAGGCCCTGGAAGCATTCTCCCTTTCGACTCACAACATCCCGAATTGAGGTCAGCGGAGCCCCATCCCCACTATACACTCAGTCACCACCAAAGCTGCATTCCGCTTAGCCAGCCGGTACCTATCAGCTGCCTCAGGAGTCCTATCGGGGATTTTTGGCCCGTGGGACTCCTGAAACAGCTGATCAAGCTTCTTCAGCTTGACAGTATCCCTCACTGTTGGTGTCCACCAACATGTTCGCGGGTTGCCACCACGACAGGCACCGACCAACTTATGGCCACAGCTCTGGTCGACCGCCTCATCAATGGAGGCGCAGAAAATCATCCACTCTGACTCAATGTCCCCCACCTCCTACGGGATGTGAGCAAAGTTCTTTCGGAGGTGGGAGTTGAAATTCTTTCTGACAGGGGAATCTGCCAGCTGTTGCCAGCAGACCCACACAATACATTTGGGCCTGCAACGTCTGACTGGCATCTTCCCCCACCATCGGACCCAACTCACCACGGGGTGGAGATCAGTCGACATTTCTGCCCCTCTCTTCACGCGATTGTCTAAGACATGTGGTCGCAAGTCCGATGACAGAACCACAGAGTTGATCATCAAACTGCGACCTAGGGTGTCCTGGTGCCAGGTGGACGTGGACACCCTTATGCCTGAACATTGTGTTTGTTATGGACAATCCGTGATGAGCACAGAAGTCCAATAAAAGAACACCACTCGGGTACTGATCAGGGCAGCCATCCTTCCCAATCACGCCCTTCCAGGTCTCACCGTCATTGTCCACATGGGCATTGAGGTCCCCTGGTAGAATGATGCAGTCACCTGAGGGGGCGCTCTGCAGCACTCTCTCTCTAAGGACTCCGAAAAGGGTGGGTTCTCTGAACTGCTGTTTGTTGCATAAGCGCATACAACAGTCAGGACCTGTCCCCCTACCTGCAGGTGGTGAGAGGCTACCCTCTCATCTACTGGGGTAAACCCCGACATAAGGCCCTGAGCCGGGGGGCAATAAGTATACCCACACCTGCTTGGTGTTTCTCCCTGTGGCATCTCCAGAGTGTTACAGAATCCAACCCCTCTCAAGAGTGGAACCAAAGCCCAAGTGTGCGTAGAGGCGAGTCAGACTATAACTAGTTGGAACTTCTTGACCTCATGCTTGACTCGGGTTCCTTCCCTGCCCAAGAGGTGACATTCCATGTTCCTAGAGCTAGTTTCTGTAGCCGGGGATCGGATCCCCAAGGCCTTTGTCCACCGCCCAGCTAACATCTCACCCAACCCCTTCTGGCCCCTCTCACAGGTGGTGAGCACATGGAAAGTGGGACCCATGTTAGGGCCAGGATGAGTATGGGGGTTGGGTTGTCTGGGTGGTGGCCAGTTGGCAGGGCACCTCGGGGGAACTGGCAGACCGCCCTGGGTTCCTCAATGTGGGATGCATCCCATTGACAGGGTGCCTCTCGGGTAGGCCCCTGGCCCTGATGCCGCCTTGGAATGGGCGAGGTCCTCATCCTCCATGGGGAATTCACAACAATCATGTTACTGTCAGTTTTTGTGCAGGTAAAATGGTGCCAATTCACTTGCATGTGTCTGCTGGCACACAGCCCCGAGACTTTTTCACTGGGTGCTGGAATGCCATTCGTTGCAAGAAGTATCATCTTCTTCTTCTTTTCCTTTCTGCTTGTCCCGTTAGGGGTCGCCACAGCGTCTCATCTTTTTCCATCTTACTCTATCTCCTGCATCTTCCTCTCTAACCCCAACTGCCCTCATGTCTTCCCTCACAACATCCATCAACCTCTTTGGTCTTCCTCTTGCTCTTTTGCCTGGCAACTCCATCCTCAGCACCCTTCTACCAATATACTCACTCTCTTGCCTCTGAACATGTCCAAACCATGGTCTGGTCTCTCGAACCTTGTCTCCAAAACATCCAACTTTGGCTGTCCCTCTAATAAGTTCATTTCTAATCCTATCCAACCTGCTCACTCTGAGCGAGAACCTCAACATCTTCATTTCTGCTACCTCCAGTTCTGCTTCCTGTTGTTTCTTTAGTGCCACCGTCTCTAATCCGTACATCATGGCCACCCTCACCACTGTTTTGTAAAATTTGCCCTTCATCCTAGCAGAGACTCTTCTGTCACATAACACACCAGACACCTTCCGCCAGCTGTTCCAACCTGCTTGGACCCGTTTCTTCACTTCCTTACCACACTCACTATTGCTCTGGATTGTTGACCCTAAATATTTGAAGTCGTCCACCCGTGCTATCTCTTCTCCGGGTAGCCTCACTCTTCCCTCTCCACCCCTCTCATTCAAGCATATATATTCTGTTTTACTTTAGCTAATATTCAGTCCTCTCCTTTCCAGTGAATATCTCCATCTTTCCAATTGTTCCTCCGTCTGCTCCCTGCTTTCACTCCATATCACATCATCATCTATGAACATCATTGTCCAAGGGGATTCCAGTCTAACCTCATCTGTCAGCCTATTCATTACCACTGCAAACAGGAAGGGGCTCAGAGATGATCCCTGATGCAGTCCCACGTCCACCTTAAATTCTTCTGACACACCTAAGGCACACGTAACCATTGTTCTGCTGTCATCATAAATTTCCTGTATTATTCTAACATATTTCGCTGCCACACCAGACTTACGCATGCAGTACCACAGTTCCTCTCTTGGTACTCTGTCATAGGCTTTCTGTAAATCCACAAAGACACAATGTAGCTCCTTCTGACCTTTTCTGTACCTTTCCACTAGCATCCTCAAGGCAAATAATGCATCTGTGGTACTCATTCTAGGCATGAAACCATACTGTTCCTCGCAGATACTTAGTTCTGTCCTGAGTCTTGCCTCCACTACTCTTTCCCATAAGTAAAAAATATCATCTGAATACACAAAATGTTTGTGTATACCACCACCGCCCCCACTTGTGCTTTTGTTCTATTGACTTTGAGAATTTACTTCGTTGTCCCAACACATTTCAGTTGTCTCGCCGGATTCGTGACCCTTGTCGGCACAGTGGATCAGCTGGTAAAGCGTTGGCCTCACAGTTCTGAGGTCCCGGTTTCAATCCTGGAACTGTCTGTGTGGAGTTTGCATGTTCTCCCCGTGCCTGCCTGGGTTTTCTCTGGGCACTCCGGTTTCCTCCCACATCCCAAAAACATGCAACAGTAAATGGACATCAGTCAACCTCACAGTTTTGAGGACTGGGGTTCAAATCCCGGCCTTGTCTCTGTGGAGTTTGCATGTTCGCCTTGTACTTGCATTGGTTTTCTCCGGCAGTCCAGTGCCCTCCCACATCCCAAAAACATGTTAACTGGAGACTCTAAATTGCCCTAAGGTGTGACTGTGAGTGCGGCAGTTTGTCTCCGTGTGCCCTGCGATTGGATGGCAACCAGTTCAGGGTGTACCCTGCTTCCTGCCCGTTGACAGCTGGGATAGGCTCCAGCACTCCCCGCGACCCTTGTGAGGATAAGCGGCTAAGAAAATGGATTGATGGATGGATGACCCTTGTCCTGCATGTGTCTTTGTCTGTTCCCATCCTGTCCTATCTGGTCCTGTCCTTCCCTCACAGGCTGTTGCACTACAGTCCTATGCAATTTCTACATTTAATTTTGCTTTGTTGTAGATTGTAATGTTTTATTTTCCCTTTCAAGCTGTTTATAACTAGCGCATTGTCTTTGTTTTCTTACCCCTTAAGAAACCTTGTTCTGTTTGACTGGTCAACCCACCAAACATGAATTACAATATATCTTTAAAAAAAAAAAAAAAAAAAAAAGAAAAAGAAAAACGTCTACAGAGCCTCCATTTTGTTTAACCTGACAGCTGAACAGGACAACCCACCCCCCAAAAAAATCATGCAGAATATGATCGCATGTCACTTATTTTTCCATTCACACTGTTCCTGTCCATGTGTGTCGACTTTACATCCTCAGTAAAACACAATGACCCAGACTTAACTGTACGCACAATGTGCCCTGTATTTTTGTTATGTAATTTGATATAAAAAAGCGACTCCATTTTTATAGTGTACTTCAGAAAAATATGATTTTAGAAAAATAAAAATAAAACATACTTGTACTACAGAAAAACACACAAATGTGTGCACGCACACAGAAAGGATTGATTCAGTGGCTGGCACAGGATAGGCACAAGTGCAAATTGTCAGAATGGTATGAAAAAAATGCCTGTGTGTGGTAAATAAAATCTCATTCACTTAACTCAATAGCAAAATAATTCCCGTGTGACAATAATTTTTCTGTACGGACATTCATTTCATTTATTGTTGTCCACAAATAATTGATTTTGTATTCATAATGTGTTGAAGTATGCAATCACCAAAACCAACGGTCCATCGTTCAGCCATTCACCCAGGGAGTGCTCAATTTTATCCGGCTTTAATCAAGCAGAGGAAGCCACTGCTATGAAGTGGTGAAGGATACTGTAAGATCCTTTGGGATTGAAGTACTCCTCCTCCATCTCTCTAGGGAGGATCGGTGATTGTTTATAATACTCAAGAATTAAATAAAGCAAATATTGTTCAGATAACGTATGCCATTGAATAGGGAAATGGGAGATGGTGAGACAAACCATATTTCAAGCTCTAGGCAAAAGTCGAAAATTAGAATAAACGTTTAAAAATTACAAAAGCAATAGAAACAAAGTAACACTACGAGCTAAAAAGAGAGTGGATGGGTGTGTTAAAGGGTGATGTAACAGTCCAGAAAAACAACAGAGAAAATATATGAGATCATTCTTTCAAGTTTATGAGGTAATCTGATATTTGACAAACCCAAAACTGGGTTAAGCACATCTGGTTTAAATTAAACCCCTCATGTGTTCCTTGTACTCCATGCAGCTGCTGTACAGAAAGGAAACTTTCCCCTCAAATAACCTTATGTGTCAATATGAGGTACAGCAGTCTTTAGAAAGGGAGACCCCATTGAACCTCAACTTGATTTGATACAAAATATGGCACCCTAATCGAGAATAAAACCTGCTATGGGATGAAAAGTCCACACTTGAAACAACCAGTGCTAATGTTAAATGCAGTTTGCAGCAACAACCAGGGTAAATTTTGGTTTGTCTTTCTGCTGAAGTTCAGCACATGAGCCAAAATCAGGCTGATGACATTACAGCCACAGTCATAAACTGCAAATATTGTAAGGTACTTGGGAGTGGGAGCGGAAGGAGAGGAGTCTTGCCAAGTTCTGTTGCTGAACCTATCTAACGACAATCATGAAGTGGCAAAAGAATCTTACAGCACCAGAAACACTTGTTGCTACTTGAGCCAAACCTGCCACCAGAAGCCAAATATGCTGAGGTTTACTAAAGCAGAGGGACTTCCCAGAAAAGAAAAAAACATGGCTAGATTTGTGCTCCACATTCAATCAGTAAGATCCTGAACCAAAACAATCCAGTTTCCTTTTTATCTCTCTGTCTTTGTTAAATAATAAATCAGGGTTATTTGATTCAGAAATCTCATATTTTTCACTTTATAAAGATTCACAACATGGATAAAGGATTTGCAAACACCACCTGCTAAGGGACACAAAGATCTTCCTTCAGTTTAATCACAGCCAAGCTATGACTCATTTGTCTCCTTTTCCATTTTTACAGGAAGGTGCAGAAATGTGACCGAAGTGGGACTTGTGTTGTGCCACTAAGGATTGTGGAGAGAATTTACGTTTACAAGGCTGAGAGCAGTGATACTCATTTTGCATTGCATTAACCTCACTGACAAAAGTTGCAGTTCCTCTTGAGGGCCAATACAGAGGAAATGAGTATTTCCTGTTAGTTGTGCAAGAGAAATGCTGTGGTGAACATTGAGTCATTTTCAAATAGCCAAGTCTCGACAACTTTAGATCATGAATGGTCAGTTTTGTGCAGATGAATAACAATAAAAGCTATTTTTTCACTGAACTGATTCTCATTTGTGCAGGGAGATATTTCAGTGTAAAGGCATTACTTCAGTGTGAATTTTGTGTAAATGTGGCTTGTACAAACAACATTTGAAATGGTGCAAGGGACATTTGAACTTATAGAACAGGAGTGCTCAATGCGTCGATCACAATTGACCAGTCGACCTGTTGATCGCGAGGCAGTTTCGGTCGATCGCAATGGCGTGCCAAGAAAAAAAAAAAAAAAAAAAAAAACTCAGCCGTATTTTTTTTTTAACTTTAGCTCACCGTGCTTGTGCAAACAACGGCAGTACAGAAAAACATGCTGTCAGTGAGTTCCCCCTATTTTAAGCTCTCGCTTAAGAAATCTTAAACATGAGTATGGATGCTGCAGGAAAGAAGACATCGCACGCGCGCACACACGCACACGCACTCCATAATTTCCAGCCTATAAGATGTGACTTTTTTTCCCCACACACTTTAAACCCTGCGGTTTATCCAGTGATGCGGCAAATTTGTGCATTTTTACATAACGGCTGCAAGGGGGCACTCGAGCAGAAAAAGTAAGAGTGAGACCAGAATATATGTGCCGAGGAAGTGACTTTTACCGGTATTTTTTATTTTTTAACTGGCCCTGTTAGCGCTGTGCTAGCGTGTTTCTGCTGTGCTACTGCTGCGTCTCAGTGATTTAGGTATGTTTTTTTTTAACTGGCTCTGTTAGTGCTGTGCTACCGTGTTGCTACGGTGTACCTTTTTTTTTTTTTTTTTTTTTTTTTTTTTAAATCGGTATGTTTTTTTTTTTTAACCAGCACTGTTCGTGCTACCGTGAGGCCCCGTAGCTCACTGGTTAGAGCACTGCTTTGGTAAACCAGGGCTTGTGGGTTCGTATCCCACTGGGGCCTCCACTCCCTGAGAAGGGTTGCGTCATGAAGGGGATCCGGCGTAAAAATCGTGCCAAACATATATGTGCGTTCATCTGAGATGACACGCTGTGGCGACCCCGAAAGGGACAAGCCGAAAGAAACTTACTGTTCGTGCGACCGTGTTGTTGCTATGTTAAGATAAGCTAAGCTAAGGCATTCAATCTTTGAAAAATCTCTGTGTACCATTTTTCTTTGTAAATATCTTGTGTTTCAATGTGGGCACTTGCAGCTTTTACACAGGTGCAGCTTATGTATGTACCAAATGGTATTTCCTTTAGAAATTTATAGGGTTAAGCTTATAATATATCGTAGTAGTAGTATTTGAACACTCTGCTATATTGCAAATTTTCCCACTTAGAAATCTTGGAGTGGTCTGAAATTTTCATCATAGGTGCATGTCCACTGTGAGACACTTGAGAAAACCAATGTTACTACTTGGTACAGTAGCCTTTTTTTGCAATTACAGAGGTCAAAGATTTTCTGTAGTTGTTCATCTGGTTTGCACACACTCCCGGAGGGATTTTGGCCCACTCCTCCACACAGATCTTTTCTAGATCAGACAGGTTTCTGGACTGTCGCTGAGAAACATGGAGGTTCAGCTCTCTCCAAAGATTTTCCATTGGGTTTAGGTCTGGAGACTGGATAGGCCATGCCAGAGCCTTGATATGCTTCTTGCGGAGCCACTCCTTGGTTTCATGTTGAAAGACCCAGCCAAGACCCATCTTCAATCGTCTAACTGAGGGAAGGATATTGTTCTCCAAAATCTCCAAATAGATGGCACCGGTCATTCTGTCCTTAATAAAGTGCAGTCATCCTATCCCATGTGCAGAAAAACGCCTCCCAAATCATGATGCTTCCACCCCCATGCTTAACGGTCGGGATGATGTTTTTGGGATGATATTCCTCATACTTCCTCCTCCAAACACGGCGGGTGGAATGAAGACAAAAAAAAAAATTATTTTGGTCTCATCTGACCACATAACTTTCTCCCATGACTGCTCTGACCATCCATGACCATGGACAATTTTAAGACGGGCCTGGACATGTGCTAATTTAAACAGAGGAACCTTCCGTACCATTCATGATTTTAAACCATGACATCTTAGTGTATTACAAACAGTCACCTTGGAAACGGGTGGTCCCAGCTCTTTTCAGGTCATTGACGAAGTCCTGTCGTGTAGTGCTCTTGGGATGGAACTCATCATTCGTCTTCCTCCAAACACGGTTCGTGGAATTATGACCAAAAAGTTAAATTTTTGTCTAATCTGACCACAAAACCTTCTCCCTTGACTCCTCTGTATCATCCAAATGGTCATTGGCAAATTTAAGACAGGCCTTGACATGAGCTGGTTTACGCAGGGGAACTTTCCATGCCATGCATGAATTCAAACCATGACATCTTAGTGCATTACCAACAGTCAGCTTGGAAACCGTGGTCCCAGCTGTCGTGTAGTCCTAGGCTGATTCCTCATCTATCTAAGGACCATTGAGACCCCAACGAGGTGATATCTTGCATGGGGCTCCACTCTGATAGAGATTGACCATTTTCTAATGGTTGCTCCAACAGTGGACCTTTTTCACCAAGCTGCTTGGCAATTTCTCCGTAGCCCTTTCCAGCCGTGTGGAGTTGTACAATTTTTGTCTCTGGTGTCTTAGGACAGCTCTTTGAGCTTGGCCATGTTACAAGTTTAAGTCTTACTGATTATGTGGGGTGGACAGGTGCATCTAATTCAGCATAAAACATGGAGTGGAGGTGAACTTTTAAAAGCAGACTAAAAGGTCTTTGAGGGTCAGAATTCTCGCTGATGGACAGGTGTTCAAAAACGTATTTGCAGCTGTAACACACAAATCGTTAAAAAAATCATGTATTGTGATTTCTGGATTTTTCTTTTTAGATTATCTCTCTCACAGTGGACATGAACCTATGATGAAAATTTCAGACCCCTCCATGATTTCTAAGTGGGAGAACTTGCAATATAGCAGGGTGTGAGTATATATATATATATATATATATATATATTATATATATATATATTTTTTTTTTTTATATGGCAGCACAGTGGATCAGATGGAAAACATTGTCCTCACAGTTCAATCCTGGACTCACCTGTGTGGAGTTAGCATGTTCTCCCAGTTTCTGCGTGGGCTTTCTCCATGTACTCCGGTTTCCTCCCACATCCCAGAAGCATGCAACATGGGTGTGGGTTGATGCTGACAGCATCCTTCATTCGCACTGGGTGTTTTCTTTTTTTTTTGTCTGTGTAGTTATTACTATTGATCTGGACACTGGGAAAGTTAATGGGCTTTGCATCTCATAATGAAGACCACAAGCTATAAAATAAATAAGGCCCTGTGAGAACCTTCCCAGTCAGGTCAAATTATTAATATGCCACTTCTCCTCCCTATCAGGTTGCAGAACAACAGAAACAATCAGTTCCTAAATAAAATTTCCTAAATTTTGCTCGATACAGGTGTGTCAAACATACGGGGGAAGAAAAAAATAAAGTAAAAATCAGATGATTAGGTGGTTCAGTCTAACCCTCAGGAAGAATTTGAAATGGCAGAATAGTGTTCCTACAATGCAGTTTGGGAAGGGAATTGGTCAGCTTGATACTATTATAGATTATATTCTTGATGAAACCTTATGGATTTACATTATGTGAGGGAATTAAAACACAATGGGAATTGTTTCCTGAAACTATTATCTTCAATAGAGCATCTCCAGTATGCACTCGGGATCGCAAAAAACCGCTCACTTTCATAATCGGTTTTAACCGAACACCTGTAGCAAAAAAAAAACGATTAACTGGTTTTAAAATCGGTACCATTGTGGTGTTTACATAATTCACCCGCGGGACCTCGAGTTGGGGTGCGGGGTTCCGCACGGACTGTTTTTGTTGTTACTCTTGCAGAGTGACGAGTTCAAAGAGTTCCCGCCGTTATGCAAGTAGTGTTTTGATGTCTCTCAATAAAAGAAGTTTTGTTCCTGGGTCCGACACTCAGCCTCCGACTCCTTTTCTCCGGCGCTACACCATTGATCGTTAATTTACTCCGCGGTAACGGGGTAGTTTGTATACAATATTGACAAACAAGCTTGTTGAATGTGGCTTTCAACAACGCACTTGTTAAATTGTTGTTCTTTTTTTGTAAAAATGTTTTAATGTTAACATTCTTGAAAAAAGTGGAAATGATATTGAAAACATAGCGCAATGTGGAATACCGGAACCGGAAGAAATTATTGGAAATTTTAGCCGATTTAGAAAGTCCGATTACGGTTTTAAACAATCGAAAACCGGTTATAACCGATTAATTGTAACCGTTTGCAATCCCTGGTATGCACTCATCTGTAACACATCCTTCAAGAGAGAAAAGTTGGTGTCTTACGTCTCAAAGTATGTCAAGAGACCAAAAAGCTTTAAAAATACAAAGGGAAATGTTTTTAAAGATAATTTCTACAAAGAAGGGCAAAGACTGAGAATTATCTAGCACTTGTATTTATATAGCAATATAATTATTACTATTTTTAATACCATTTTGTTTTTCCTGAATTATTGGACATGGTTAAAATCCTCATAGTTCTAAGGAATGGTGTTCAAATACCGACGCTACCTATGTGGAAATGGCATGCTCTGGGATGTTCTCCCTATCCACCCATCCATCCATCCATCCATCCATCCATCCATCCATCCATCCATTTTCTGAGCTGCTTATCGTCACAAGGTTTCTCCGGGTACTCTGGTTTTCTCGCACATCCCAAAAACATGCGGGGTAGGTTGACTGAAGACTCTAAATTGCCCATAGATGTGATCCTAGTGAAGATAAGCGGTACCCCACATATTTACAGGAAGGAAAATTTGAGCACCCTGCGATTATCCAAGATCTCCCACTTTCAAATCCCAGAGAGGTCTGAAGTTTTCATCAAAGTTGCATGTCCACTGTGAGAGACAATCAAAAAATAAATGTAAATCACAATGTGTGATTTTTAAAAATAATTTGTATGTTACTGCTGCAAGTAAGTATTTTAACACCTGCCAACAAGCAATAATTCTGGCATTAAAGACCTGTTACTCCATCTCTAAAACATCAACCTACAATCCACTTGTTATTCTAAACTAGAAGCACATTTGAGATCATTCACTGCGTAAAGACACCTGTCCACACCACACAATTAGTAAAACTCCAACTTCTAACATGTCTAAGAACCAAAGAGCTGTCCAAAGACACCAGAGTCAAAATTTTAGACCTCCACAAGGCTGGAAAGGACAATGGGGCAACTGCCAAGCTGCTTGGTGAAAAAAAGATCAACTGTTGGAAAAAACTTTTACAAAAGAGAGGAAGCTAAAAAGTGTCAATCTTCCTTGGACTGGGGCTCCAAGCAAGATCTCACCTCGTGGGGTGTCAATGATACTAAGAAAGGTGATGAGCTACACGAGAGGAGCTGGTCAATGACCTGAAGAGAGCTAGCATTACTGTTTCCAAGGTTGCTGTGAGTAATACAGTAAGACGTCATGGTTTAAAATCATGAATGGCACGGAAGGTTCCTCTTTTTAAATCAGCACATGTCCACGCCCGTCTTAAAATTGCCGATGGTCATGGATGGTCAGAGGAGTCATGGGAGAAAGTTATGTGGTCAGATGAGACCAAAATAGAACTTTTTGGTCTTCATTCCACCCGCCGTGTTTGGAGGAGGAAGTATGAGGAATATCATCCCAAAAACATCATCCCTACCGTGAAGCATGGGGGTGGAAGCATCATGGTTTGGGAGGCGTTTTTCTGCACAGGGGATAGGATGACTGCACTTTATTAAGGACAGAATGACCGGGGTCATCTATTTGGAGATTTTGGAGAACAATATCCTTGCCTCAGTTAGACGATTGAAGATGGGTCATGGCTGGGTCCTCCAACATGACAATGACCAAAAGCACACAGCCAAGTTAAATAACCAAGGAGAGGCTCCATAAGAACCATGTTAAGGCTCTGGAGTGGCTTAGCCAGTTTAAAGGCCTAAGATCAATAGAAAATCTTTAGAGGGAGCTCAAACTTCAGCGTTAAATAGTTTATTTAAGTCTGTAATACATAATCATAAAAGTAATAAAGTGTTATGCCCTCATTGAGCATTTATTTTAGTTGGGTGAGGGATTCTGTTCTGACAATTACAGGGACCAGGACAATCGTGTCCTGTGGCCTGTCCCGAAATAAATATTACCGCTACATCTGTACATGCACAAACATTATTATTGATTGTTGTCAAGACATTTTTTTTTCGTAAAACAATACAAGTAAATCAATAAAAGTCCAAACCTAGCAAAGTAGAAATACCGCATAATTCCTAATATTTTGAGCATATAGATAGGCAGCAAATTGGTGATCCACATTGTACATTGGTAGAAGGGTTTTCCTGATTTTTCAAGGTCAACTTTGCGTGTGCACATTATACTTCAGGATGCATTTTACATGAGAAATTACAGTAAGCCTTGTTTTTCAAGCCACTCATTGCTAGATCATTGTGTGTTGAATGAAAGTGTGTTCACGAGCGTCAGTGTAGTAGTGTAACTGAGCTATGTCAAGTCAAGTTACAGTTTCATGTTTTGCCATGTCTGATTTCTGACATCGTTTCATGTTTTTTGGACCTAGCCTCTGACTTTGGGATTTTTGTACCATCGCCCTGTAGGACTGCCGTCCCATGTATGAACTCTGCCTGCCAATAAACCTTCCTAAAATCCATACTTATGTCTTCGCTTCCTTAATCTGGGTCCTACCCTCTGCCTCATTCATGACAAAATCATGTTTATTTGTCCATCCATCCATTTTCTTAGCCGGTTATCCTCACAAGGGTCACGGGAGTGCTGGAGCCTTTATTAGCTGTCAATGGGCAGGAGGCAGGGAACTCCCTGAACTGGTTGTCAGACAATCATGAGGCACATAGAGACGGACAACAGTCACACTCACAACCACACTTAAAACTTCAATTTAGAGTGTCCAAATAATACATGTTTTTGGGATGTGGTAGGAAACCAGAGTGCCCAGAGAAAACCCAGGCAGGCACGGGGAGAACATGCAAACTCTACACAGTCGGGCCTGGGATTGAACCCTGGTCCACAGAACTGTGAGGCCAACGCTTAACAGCTGGACCACCATGCTGCAGTTTATCATCTCTGCAAATGTTCCAATGTTTCACCATGCGAGACGCCATCATGAATGTTGATCTCATTATGCAAATGGCGGCACCACATGCTTGAGACAGAGTAAAAATATTTTGTAAAAAAAAAAAAAAAAAAAAAAAAAAAAAACCCTCATCTACCAACCTTAATTCTAATTCTGAAGTACAGGAAATCACAACCATGACATTTTTTGGGCCCAATATAAGTTTAACTTGTGCACGTTCTGAAGTGAAACCGTGATACATTTCAAACAGAACCTCTTCTGACTAATAGTTGGTGTCCTGTGCTATGTTGCTGTGTTTGCTGTCAGAGTGAGTGATTATTTTTCCTGAACAGGTACACTTGAAGAGTTTGTTTTCAAAATGAGACATATGCGTTTTTTTTCATTTTGAGAAAAGGGCTTGGTATTGAAGTGAAAACAATAAACTCAATTTATGTTTCTAACTATTGGGGGATGGAAAGAGATGCTAAAAAGTAACTAAACACCATACTACAAAAAAATATTGGCTTTAATATTCACCGAGTTTTTTTGATGACAAATTTCATTTTTTCTCCAAAATGAGACATATCCAAACATTCTATTCTTGGCAAAGTGAGACATATCCAAATTTCGACTCAAACCTTCAGGAGCAGCTGTATTTTTTTTTAAAAAAATCAGTTGCTTTTGATAGGCAATCATGAAAACTATTTGCCTTTCAACATTTCAAGCATTTTAAAATAATATTTAAGACCATTACCACCACATTTAGAGAGTTAGGTATCAGAAATAAGGGTCAGTCACCAGTCACAATTTTCACAATTAGCTCACTAATGTCAGATGTTGAAAAAGGAGATGAAAAAAATGGGAATTTCTTTTAAAAAGGTGTTTTTCAGTTATTTAGAAACTGTTTGTTTTTTCAGTATGAGGTCTTGGAAAGGCTTAGTTTACATCATTGTAATTTTGTGTATCTGTATGCGATTCTACAATCCGACATCTGCAGGCATTGTGTCACTCAGTTGATTAATTTTGTTTATAAGTTGATGTGAGATCATTAAGAAAGTAAACTGCTTCAACCAAGGTTAATATGGGTTGCGAGGAATACCAGCAGAAAAAAAATAGGTAGTCGATCTCATACACACATCTCCAAAATGAAATCAGTTTCAAACTCACAAATTCACTGTTTGAAATCTGACTCATTGAGTCTGCTTTCTTTCGATTTTATTTATAGCTGTCGCTGTCGGGGGAAAGAACACTGCAGAATAGGATATAAGTCTGTAGTAATAATAACAGTATTCATAATGCTCATAGACAGAAATTGAGTCTACTCCAAGGGTGTTGATTTCCTTTTAATGTCAACTTTTCTCAAGTCATAGCCGATAACTTTCCTTATAAAAAATGGCAAAAAAAAAGATTGCATGGAATTATAAAAAAATTTATTTATTCATTAATGATCGTTGGTGAAATATTTTGAACAACAAAATTACTATTCAAGCATTACACAATCAGACAAAACAGTATGTTTATTACATTCAGATACAATGGTACTTGGATGAGAACTGAATTATTAAATTGCAATAATTTCATAAAGAATTAAAATTAAATAGGAAAAGCACCCTCACAATGGGACATCCTGCAAGTAAACCAGCACAATCACTGATTCATTTATTCGATATTATCAAACATTGATAAACAAAATACAAGACTTAGTTCAGCTTGAAAGCAAGAAACACTTGAAGCGCTTCTTCTTTTCTGACCCCGTTTCCACTGGGTTTCTTTTCCTTCCCAGCTTCATTCTCTCCGGTGTCTCGTATATAAAATCAAACTCGGCATTAGCATCTCTCTCTCAAACGTGGGCGCAGCCATTTTGGATGATGATGTGGAAGATACCGGAACTTCCCTCTAGACGAATTTTGATTGGATGCTGCTTGCTTCAGCAGCGCACGCTGATTGAACGAAATTATGTCTAAATAAGATCTCGATATGTCGCATTTTGAAATAAAACGCGATCTTCCTTGGCTGATATAGAACGATATGTAGCACTTTGAACAAAAATCAGAGTATCCCGATAACTACCATTCGGAGCTGGATAATTTTGGCGCGAGTTTCGTAAATCTGAAAAAATGCCTATGTCGCGTTTTGAAAACAAACTCTTCACTTTGAAAAGAAATTATTTTGCACTACAACACTAAACCACTCTGCTTCATCTGTATTTGCAAGTCGACATATGTCATATGGGCACGATAAAGAGAGATTTTATTTAGGAAGAGAATAAGCGCAGTAAAACATAATAAATCATTCACACTGATGAAAAGTGCTGACAAAATAATAATAATAATAATAATAACAAAAATAATAATCAGCATTGTGATAAATTGCGAGATCTTTGCAGTCTGTATGTTATCAGCAGAGTAATGTATGTTTATAAGCCAATGAGAGACTTACCAGCCACATTAACTTTTTCTGGATTGGTGGAGCTTGGTGTGGAGGTGCTGGAGCCATTGGTTAGAATACTTCCGCTGCTGTTGTAGATGTTCTCAACCTTTGACTCCAGCTTGGCCAGCCTCAGCATAATGTTATCAAGCAGAACTGCAAGGGTCTTCTTTAAGTCTGCAAGTAATGAGCATCATTGCAGTCAGGCACAACAAATTAATTGTCTTTTAATCACACAACCAATAAAAACATACTAATACGAACTCATCTGGCTGAGATAAGGCTGGAAAATTAATTTAAATTTGATCATTATTTGATTTTGCCTCCTCCTGATAATAGTCATTATACTCAAATAAAAAAGAACCAGACCACAATGTGTATGCACCTGTGTTGCACACAGCTGCATCAAGTGTGACGTATGTAACCAAAAATATGTTCACTGCAAAAAAGATTTCCAAGCAAAAATGACAGTTTGTATTTTAAGACTGAAAAAAAAAAAAAATCTAAGAAATCTCAGAAAATGAATTCAACGCTTTGCTCCAGCACTTCTATCCAGCAGCACCTAGATGATATGCGGATCCCACGTGATCACAGAAATCGTTTGCTAAAGTGCTAACAGTAGGAGTGAATATTGCTTGTTCCTAAAGTCATTTGACACTCCAGTTTAAGTTTACTAGAAATCTAAACTCAAAAGAATAAAACCTATTGAATATTCAAATATATCAAAACCTTGGGTTTTTTCTTTTTGTTTGTAAAACAGATAAATAAAAAATGCTAGCTATCACACAATGAATGAAAAACCTCCATTGAGGTACAGAAAATTACCATTGAACTTGTTGCACTTATCGAATGGACCGGTATCCTCTGTGGGCAAACCCGTAGGGGTCGATTGAGGGAGGGAGTGAGCACCTGATTTGACGTGCAACTAGCCTCTCAAAGCACTTCATGATCACAAGTGTGAGTGCAACAGGCCTATTTCAGACTGTCAATGGCTGATTTTTGGGGGACAGGGATGATTGTTGCAAATTTCAGGCACTGTACTTCTGCAAAATGATAACACGACAGTTGTACATCACTTAGTCGGCTTCGTAACCACTGAAGCAAACATTGTGACAACAAGTGGGTAGTAAGAAATATGACTAGAACATCTACGCATTACATATTTTGTGTTCAATTACAGTTAGTGCGTTTATTCTTAATTTGGAGTACTTCTATGCTGAAAAACAGCATCTAATAAGATAAGATGAGATGTAACGTGCACATTATTCCTTTAAAGTCTTAATGAGTTTGCTTTCAATACTCTATGAATAATTTTTACCTGATAGTTTTACAACAAACAAAAGGAATTTTGGAAATGTCACCTGAACTGTCCAGTATCCAGGTACCGCGATTTATTGTCTATAATGCAAACCAATGTATAATACAGATCTCCCAAGTTGATCTCAGAACTCTGGAAAACCCTTCTACCTACAGTAACCCTTGGACCCTTCACATCCTGGGTAGCAACTCTTCCAACTCCTTCCCTCGGGTAGGTTCTACTGAGAAATGCAAACCAAAACAAGCAGGCACTCTAACAGATTCTTCTCCCTCAAAATTAACTTCTTAAACAGCTAACTTAAATTCAACTGCAACGTACTGCCATTTATTTATCGTCACATTCTGGCAGTTCAACTATTATTATTATTCTGTATTTCATACGTTACTCATCCACACACTGTAGTAGTCTGTCCACTGCAAATATGTTTACCAATACTAGCTTCTCGTACATCTGCAACACAATTGACAGTCACAGATTATTGCATGACTAGTCACTTTAAACTGCATACATACCTTGAAGTCTTAACGCCCTTTGCAGAATGGTCAATGCACTAGACGATTGCTCTATTTGGCACTAACTACTAGAGGATTCTATTTTTACCAATATAATCAAAACGTCAAGTATTAGCTGTATTTTGCTAGGTTTTTTATTTAAATAATTATTCTGAAATTTATTTGTAATGATAATAAAATGAAAACCTGAACTTGAAACCCTTTATTTGAAGACATATCTTTTAAATGTACTTTTATTTAGAAATTCACAACACTACTTTTATTATATAAATGAGACAACAGTTGTTCTCATAAGTTTAATTACCCAAGCAAGAATTTCTAAGATGGCTACAATTATTTCAAGAAAACATGAAGGAATGGGGGAAACATTTCATTTTTTAAAAGTGGGATTCAAATTAAACTGTCAAACATTTCAGAAAAGATTTACCACTAAGCAAAGCAAAAATAATTTATGATTGCTGTTCAGTCAGTTGTATAAAAAAAAAAAAAAATCATAATAGAAAAAAAAAAAAATTCTGCAACGGAATGTAAACTTATTAGGACAACTGTACATATATCGACTTATACATACTCCCCCCTGTCATATTGGAAAACATATTCTACAGCTTTTTCATAACCACCAGGCGGCGATGGGATACTGGAATGAAAGTGCGCATCTTTATCATTACTTCGAGATCTGGGGTGCTCAATGCATCAATCACGAACGGATTATTGGTCGATTGCAGGACAACGTGGCAAAAAAAGGCGTCAGCCTACCATCCATCCCTTTGCTTGATTCAGGTGTCGCGTCGATTGACAGAAAGTCGGTTTCACCTATCCTGGGCTTTTCTGACATGTCACTGTGCATGTGGACATTACGGCACATTCTAGCAAGCCAGCGAATTGGCTTCCAATTTTATGTCTTCTCAACGTAAGGGTATTAAAAAAATGGGGGAGCTGGACCAAGTAAAAAAACACTGAAATGTACTGAACGAGCCACCAAGAACTACCGGTACACGATGCAGTGAAGCCATGGCCGATGATTTGACCAAGCAACTTTGTAAAGACATCGCAGACTGCCAGTGCTTCTCACTGCAGCTGCATGAGTCTCCAGATGCCCAGTTATGCATTTTTATTCTGATGGTGCTTTCTGATATGATCGAAAAAAGGAACTGTTCTGCCCATGAAAGAAACCACACAAGGAGAGGAAACAATTCAGTCTTTTAAAAACCAAGATTATTATTATTTTTATTTGTTTTGAGAAGATGGGTTAATTACAAGCTTTTTGGAAATGTATGATTTAAAACTGTTGAATTCATTGAATTATCATGTAAGAAGTTGGGAAAGCACCACTGAGCAATACAAAGCATGCAAGATAAATACCCCAACCTCACACCCAACCCCGTATGTCGATCAAGGGAGGCTGGCTGTTAGAAAGGTAGATTTTGAGGCAAAAAAGGTTTGGGCACCCCTGCTCTAATACGCACTATCGACAATGTTGGGAGAATAAGATATGAGTAATTGCTGTTAATTTCAGGGTGTACCCCACATCTTGCTCGAAGTTAGTTGGATAGATTTCATAGTCACACTGGTTGAATTTTTAGTTTATAAGTGACTGAATGGATTCCAAGCCACTGAATTGTTCTGGTTCACATCATTCCAGTCTTCTTGAAACTAATTCATGGTAAGAATCAAACTAATATTTAAACGAATCGTAACAGCCCTCATATTAAGTGATATGAAATACTTTTATTTTTCACTCCATATCACCCAGGCCCACATTTATGCAAACAATGCTCTCTATACAACAAGAACCAAACACGTTTCATAATAATAGTATGCTAAAAGGCTATATTTACTCAATGTAGCATAACCCTGTGCTGTGAAACAGGCTTCCATTTGTCCTTGTGCACAATGTCGACAGATAAACAAATGAAGAAACTTAAGGACACAAGGACTGTGCCTGTCCTAATATTTATTCATTCTGCTGAACAGTTGTGAAGTGCCACCTGGAGCCATAAGTAAAATTTTTCTTTAAAAAAAAAAAAAAAATTCCTCAACCATGAAAATGACAAGATTACAAGGGGACGTTGGACCATGGTATTTGTTATTATAGCAATAACACCAGCCTGTCATGCACTGACGTCTATATCACAACCAAATAACAAGAATTAGAGGAGCAATAAAGGTTTATACTATGCACAGCCCCTATCACACATCCAGTGTAACACTACACTACACTTTCAAGTTGTCAAGAAAAAGGTATCTAGTGAATGAACGCACATTTGTAATTCATAATTTGAGAGTAGGGCCTATTTCTGTAGAAGGTTTTTGTGTAAACCAACGATGACAACTACAGTAAATGCCCTGCTCCTTCCCTTGCCACCACCTGATGGAACAGACTAATGTTTCCCAACTTTCCTTCATGTTTATATTTACAGTATATTATTTAACTGGGGGGGGAATACACACACAAAAAAAACCCATTACATTCAAGTGGACATTTCATTCACCCTTCCTACTTTTTTGTCTGCATAGGAACTACTGGATGATTTGTGGCTATCTGGCTGATGTGACTAAACACTGTCATGTATTTAGCCAATAAACAGACAGACAGCAGAAAAGGACCAACTATGAACACAAAATTAGCGGGTACATTAATTTCCAAAAGAAAATAATACAACAGCCACACAGTAAGAACCCATTGGAAAAATGGAAATTAATTATTATGTCACCAGATATGTCAGGATGAGACACCTATGGTTGTTTGTTAGCAAATTAAATATTTATAATATCAGTGATGTTACTTTGCACCATCGTTTTCATTTTGGAGTTTTAAGATCTGCACAATAAATATCTAATTACGAAACTTAATAGATATCGTTTTGTTTTCTTTTTTTAAACTACATCTGGCTTTGCTAAGGAATTACCCAACCCATTCCATTTTATTTCCATTCTATATTTTTTTATAGTTTTAAGTTTATATTTTCATGTAGACTTTTACTGTGAAGGGATTCCCAGACCCACCTTAGAGGTCAAGTGTCATCCCTATAAACATTGTAAAATAGACATTGTAATAAAAAAAACATATTATTCACTTCAATGTCTGTACGAAAAAGTAAATATGAGCGGAGAGCGGGTCATCCATACGCAAAGATGCGGAAGTGTCATTTGACGACATCCAAGTGGTCACCATATTGGCTAAATCCCCAGTCCGTGATGTCACCCTGGACATTCGCCTTTGAAAACATGCGGTGAACTCTACTATGGGAGACGAACATGCCCCTTCTGACACGGAAGCTCTTTTCGAAGAAGAGAACATCACACAACCAAAAGAAGTTACCAGGGCAATATTACCCCATTTTTTTCCAGCCATATTCAGATAATATGTGATCACGGTCAAACCGCCTCCCCATCTGATCCACTTCTGCAGCGGAGATGAGCCATCGCGGCGGCGCGCCGCGTCAAGCCACCTCGAGCCAGCTACGACGAGCTACCCCAGCCGCCGGCCTTGTTGGCCCGGGTGGCTCGCTGCAGCCGGCTGGGGTGGCTCATTTTCGGCACTGAGGTGGCTTATTATGGCGCTGAGCTAAGCCGTTTTACGGCGTTGTGGCCACCGCCGTCTGCGATGAACAACACCGTCCAGCCAGGGCGCTTAACGGCGTTGTCATCGCACGCAGCTGAGTGCGGCATTATCGGCAGTGTTGTTCAGAGCCGCCGCCGTGCACGAGTCCAACGCGCAGCCTTTGCCGAAGCCCTGACCTGCGGAAGCGGCGCCTCGGCCGGGGTGGCTCATTTTCGGCGCAGAGGTGGCTTATCACGGAACCGAGCCAGGCTGCTTAACGGCGTAGTCGTCGCACACAGCTGAGTGCGGCATTGGTGGGAGCGTTGTTCATAGCGAGCTCGACGCGCACATCGACACATTTAACATGCCTGTCATACGTACGCGGCTCTTTTGTCACGTTCTGAGAGACCGATTACGTGATTATGCAAGCTCTCATCCTCTGCATCCGAACAATCCATTTTTCATGATCCGGGTCCCTTGCAAACTTATGAAGGGTAAATCCATCCTCCCGAGTGTTCAAGCAATGTCCAGCAATACAACGAGCCGGCATTTTGGCTAACACGAAGGAACAACGAGCTACCTTCTCGGAGGTAAAACTTATAGAAACAAAGTCCACTTGAGGGTGGTCCTGTCATGTACATCACTTCCTGTTTCTTCTAAAAAACAAATCCCTCAAGATGATTTTCATGACGGAAGTTACAAAAAGCTGTATATGTCAAAATCATGTTTTGTGGTAAAAAAATGCATGGGTCTGTGTCGGCTGCCGTTTTTTTCATTAATAATATAGTAAAAACCATACATTTCATGACAGTGGCCCTTTAAACTTTTGAAAACACGAGGGGGGTTGGTGGTGGCCGTAAATAGGAAGCCAGCTTGCTGTAACGCACCTTTACGTGCAATCGACATATTGGCCACACCTGAATCAAGCAACAAGATGGATGACAGGTTTTTTTTTTTTTTTTTTGGAAACAGCGTCACGCGATCGACCAAAACTGCCTTGTGAACAACTGGTCAATCGCTATCGGCATATTGAGCACCCCTGCCTGACTGGAAGAATCTTGAAACTTAAATTGAAGTTGAAAACTCTCCAAAATTTTGAGCTATAAAGTTTTAGGGAAAAATAATGCTTGAGAAGTCAAACTAAATTCATCACCTAAAAGTTATAATTTGTGATGTAGTTTTGATTTTGTGGCTAGCACCCCATGACCATAACCAGGATAAGCGGTGTTGAAAATGGATGCATGAATAGCATTTACTCACCATAAGCAGTCATGGTACCCACATAAGGCCCATCCATGACACTTTGATTTTCCTCAGCTAGCGCCTTGATGTATCGCTTGCTGAGGTCCAGGATCTGTTGTCGAAGCATAGCGCTGTTCTCATGGCTGGCTCGCTGCTGGATGGTGAAGTGTAGCAGCATCATTCCCCAGATGAACCCAAAGCTGACCAAGAAGAAGCCAAGCTTTTGGGACGACAGCTTCCACAAGTAAGGTGTAGCCATGCTCACGACGCAGTGAGCCTATAATTCTATGATTGAACTGTAGGACAACTGCAAAGGTCCAGGTGGGGATCAGGAGGGGTGGTTTGGCATAGCTGTCACTTTGCAAGGCTGCAATGTTTGTTGGGTGCAGGTCCTCAACTTCTTTTGCCCATGTTGATGACAAAGCACCATCTCAGCTTCCAACCTTCTTCATTCTACAGCAGGAAAAACATGGGTCGGCAGATTTTCCAGATTAGTTGAATATTAATAAAACTGTGTTATTGACAGTCAGGAACAGAAAATTATACATGCTGTGGACATCCACTATTTGTGAATCCCACTAATTAGGGACCATGCCCAACCACAAATAATGAGAACCCGCAAATTAATTATAATTTTTTTTTAATCCAGGAGGTCAGAGGGACAATAAAACTAACAAAAAACCAATCAAAGAAATCAACAACCCTTGCATCGACACCTCCCTCCAACCCTGATAAAGTCTTGACGACACATCCAGTATGTTACAGATCTTCAGCTGAAGTCTAACAGGAACACTATCAGCAGTGTGTGCTGTGTGTGCATGTGTGTTATGTTATGTGCAGTGTTAATATGATCTTTCGATCTTAATAAATACAATATTCTTGAAAAAATAAAAAAAATTGTGATTTATTTAATTTCACCAAAATCTCCATCCATCCATCTTCTACCGCTTTTCCGGGTCGAGTCGTGGGGGAAGTCGCTTTAGCAGGGATACCCAGACTTCCCTTTCCACAGCCACTTCATTCAGGTATACCGGAGGGATTCCGAGGCGTTCCTAACTCAACCGAGAGAGATAGTCTCTCCAGTGTGTCCTGGGTCGTCCCCTAGTTCTCTTCCGGTGGGACGTGCCCGGAAAAAGTCGCCAAGGAGCTGTCCGGGAGGCATCAGATGCTCCAGCCACCTCATCTGGATCCTCTCAATCCAGAGGAACAGGGGCTTGACACTGAGCCCGTCCCATATGACCGATCTTCTCACCTTATCTCTAAGTGAGAGTCCAGACACTCTGCAGAGAGGCCAGTACCTTTCAGCTGCCTCGGGATTCCCACAGGCCAAAAATGCCCGACTGGACTCCTTCTCCAGCTTGACTGCATCCCTCATTGTTGGTGTCCACCAATGTGTTTAGGGGTTGCGGCTATGACAGGCACCAACCACCTTTTGGCCACAGCTTCGGTTGGCCGCCTCAGCAATGCAGGCGCAGAACATCGTCCACTCGGAATCAATCTCCCTCAGAACATGTTGAAATTCTTTCTGACAGGGGAATCTGCCAGGCGTTCCCAGCAGACCCTCACAATACATTTGGGCGAGCAAGATGTAATGCTTAAAAATATGTTTATATGTTAAAAAATACATTTGAAATCTACTGAAAAAATAAAAATCTGGAGCATAATTGTGTTTCTTGTCTTGTGCTGTTTGGTCCTTCAGGGACACAACTCCTTTCTTTTTTTTGATCGTAACTTTGGATGGTGACAGCTCAGCATTGAAGAGAGGTGCAAGTACTATTTATTGTGTGTTGTTTGCCCATGCCTCAGGTAGGTAGTGCTTCTCTTGACCGTGTGTGGCTTGATCTGTACCAAAAATCTATCAGCCTTGTTCAGACTGCCAGCCTTAAATTAGATTTTGGAACGAAAATAAAATTTGTCATCATTGAGCATGATGACTTGTAAACCACAGAGTTGGTTTAAAATCTGATACAAAATCAGATTTCTGGGAATGAGTCTAGTGTGCGCTCGCCTGTCTCTCAAATTGGACAAATCAGTTTTTGAGTAAGTTTTTATAGTTACATGCAGTGCTGTGAAAAAATTTTGCCCACCCTTTTCAAATCCTTGTATTTTTGCAGTATGACCCCTTTATGTGCCATAAAACCTGCCGAAAAAAAAGTGATTGTAAATTGGACAACCCCCCAAAAAGAGCATTGTTAACAAGCCTGATAATTAATGGGAAATATAAAAATAAATTGCAAAGTATGTGCAATCATGCTTCAAGATGGTCAAGAATTAAGACTTTGAGCTTCCATACACTGGAATTCATCCATCGATCATGGCTCCTACAGTGGTTGAAATTAGTATTTAACGTCACGATTTTTCCTTACTAAATATATTTCCAAAGGTGCTATTGGTTTGAAATTTTCACCAGATGTTTGTAACAGTCCAGTTAATCTATACATACAAAAAACGTAGAACAAATAAAATGAGAAATTCAGTTGTGTAATAATGTGAAATGACATGGAAAAAGTATTGACAGTTTAAGTCTTGAGACAGCTCATTGCTCTTACCTATCATGACATACCGTATGTCTTGACTTACATCTTGAAAATGAGATCTTTTTGTAGGCCATCAATTCGGACTGAAGCAGCTGACATTCATTTGCCCTGGCTAGGGGCTGGATTGCTGTTTGATTATTGACAGATTTTAGGTGTATATGTATAGGTGTCTTGGCTTTTGATGCCTTTTCCCACCTCCCTCACCTATTGTGTTCAATACTTTTTCCTGTCTCATTTCACATTTTTACACACAAATTAATTTCAGAGAT
Source organism: Syngnathoides biaculeatus (assembly GCF_019802595.1). Classification (NCBI taxonomy): domain Eukaryota; kingdom Metazoa; phylum Chordata; class Actinopteri; order Syngnathiformes; family Syngnathidae; genus Syngnathoides; species Syngnathoides biaculeatus. The sequence continues at coordinate 34,778,943 of NC_084641.1, forward strand.
TATTTTGTTGTATTTATTTTAACTCTTTTCTCTTTTCAAGAGATCTGAGTCACAGCTACTACCTGCAAATAAATAATTTGATAAAGAATATGAAGATATGTGTGCCCCCTAGCCCTTTTTGTGATTGTTTTAGCAGGCCTCCATTGGACCAGATCCATTCGAGTCTACCAAAACCAGATCTGCCGACGGGCATCCAAATCATTCAGATATAGCACATTATCAAATAATCAATTTCAGGAAACAATTTCATTCATCATTGGCAAGGATGGGCATTGGACCCTTGCATGACATCAAACCCGGTGACTTTATGCTTATTAAAAAAACGTCTGGCAGAAAATGTTGAGACATCACTGCTGGCTGGGGATTTTCCAAGTCCTTCTTGTGACCCACACTGCATTGGAAGTTGCTGAAATGTGCTTTCCCCACATCCTCATGCTTCATCACACCTTAAGTTTCTTTTGTCAGTCCACAATACCTTGATGAAATAGTCTTTGCTGAAACATGTTTCCTAAATTAATGTGACCCAAAATATAAATGGTTTTAAACCCACTCGTGATTCCAGTACGGTGCCATTATTTGGCCCAGTTCACATGCGGCCGGGAGCGAAATTTTGCTGAGCTTATTTGGTCAGTGTGTCTATAAGGGAAACGTATCAAAATCTTCTTGCCAATCTGTACCATGGACAACCTTTGTATCTAATTCCTCTCTGAACAATTCCCAAACTCTTTTTGACAGTACCTGCCTTCCTTATGTCAGCACCTGAATGGTTGGACCTTATCTTTTGCAGGAGTGTACCGGCTTTTTGGACACAATTTGTACAGGTCAGAGTGATCCGACTACACCTACCACTCATACATTATCTCTGCTATTAGAATATTCTTTTATTCATATAAAATATTAACATTAAAATATATGAATACCATATAATGTATATCATACGTATTCTACACACAATGAAATATGAGAATACATTGCCTTTTTTATTTTCACCAGAATAGACAAGTACAATGAGACTGAGATGTATAAATTATTTTGTTATTGTGCAATCAAAACTATAGTATGGACTCAATGAAGTATTCTCAAACGTGAATGATACTGTACTCAGGTTAAAATATTGCTTTGGTGGCTTTTATGCTTCCAACTGATTCGTTTTGTATTGTTTGTTGAGTTTTTCTTTAAACATTATTTCCGAGCTTACAAGATTTTCCGTAATGCTCATCTCCTCACTATGGTTGTGGGCTAGATGGTGCCCATCTCAGTTGATTGATCAAGGGGCGGCGTAGACCCTGATCTGATTACCAGCCAATCGCTGGGCACATAGACAACCATTCGCACTCACATTCACATCTATGGGAGATTTAGAGTCGCCAATTAACCTACCAAGCATGTTTTTGGAATGTTAGAGGAAACCAGAGTAACCATGCGACAACCCATGTGCACTCATTCACTTTTGATGGGCGTGATCACACCCGCGCACCATCACACTCGCAAATCTGCACAGTCGAGCATGAAAAATCATGCGCGTAAAATTTGTTACAAGTACAAAAAGTAGATATTGAAAACTTATTTGGTGTAGTCTTGACATTAATTTACATGTTTATTTCATAAACAGTGGTTAAAAAAAAAAAAAAAAAAAAAAAAAAACAAGCCTGATCCTAAACAATCAGTATTTGTCCGGAAACAGGAAATGCAAGTTAAGCGTAGTGAGCATGTTCGGAAGTTATGCTAAAAGCGTATTTTACGAGCGGCTTCACGTACTGTGAGTGCATTTAGGTCAAGTCATCAACATAATGAACTGTGTCAAAGGAAATTCAGTTACACCAGTGGTGCTCAATGCGTCGATCGCGAGACAGTTTTGGTTGATTGTGTGATGGTGTGCCCAAAAAAAAAAGGTGTTAAGACTATCATCCACCTAGTAGCTTCATTCAGGTGTGGCCAATACGTCGACCGCACGCACATAAAGGCGTGTTCTAGCAAGGCGGCCTCCTATTTCTGGCAGTCGCGGCGATGCGCGTGTGCACCCGCCAACCCCCGACCACGCCTGCCCCCCCTGAGCTAAGCTCAAGTGTCGTCAAACAGATGATTTTTGGTATATTATTAATGAAAAACCCACAGCCAATATGGTCCCATGTGTTTTTTCACCACAAAACATGATTTTGACGTATAAAGCTTTTTGTAACTCCTGCCATGAAAATGCTCTCAGGAATTTGTTGTCGAGAAGAAGCAGGAAGTGACGTAAAGGACAGTGGCGCCCCCTCGTGGACTCGTTTGTTTCCATTAGTTTTAACTCCGCGAAGGTAGCTCGTTGTTCCTTCGTGTTACCCAAAATGCCGGCTCATTGCATTGCTGGACATTGCTTGAACACTCGGGAGAATGGAATTACCCTTCATAAGTTTGTTCGTTGTGAAAAATCGATTGCACGGGTGCAGAAGACGAGATCTTCGTGGGTTCCAAATAACAGGTAGGTGTGTATACAGCTACTAAAAAAAAAAAAAAAAAACGTTTGGGGTGGACCACGTATTCGGTCTCTCTCATAACGTAACAAAAGATCCGCGTATGAAATGTGTTTATGTGCGCGTCGCCCAGCCAACAATGTCTCACTCAGCCTGCAACATAGCTCGGCTCCACCCCCTTCTTATATAGCACGGCGGGCCGAAACTCAGCCACACTGGCTGAGGTGCCGCGTTCGGCGGTCACATCTTCCGCGAAGGCTGCACGTCGGGCTTTGCGACGGGGGCGGCTCTGAAGAACCCAGCCGAGAATGCGTTACTCAGTCGCGTGCGAGCATGAAGCGCGCCAGCTCGACTGTGAACACTCGGCTCTGTCATAAGCCACACCGGCCGGCTGCGATGAGCCGCGATGGTTCATCTCCGCCGCGGAAATGGATCGGACGGGATGCGGTTTGGCCGTGATGGCATATCATCTGAATATGGCTCGAAACAATAGTGTAATATTGCCCCGGTAACTTCACTCGGTTGTGTGGTGTTGTCCTTTTCGAAAAGAGCTTCGGAAAAATCTGAATATCTCTGTTGTTCGGCTTCCATAGTAGCACTACGCGTTTCAACGGCGGAAGTGACGATGACGTCAAGGACAGATGACGCAACTAATATGGCGACCACTTGGATGTCGAGGGACACTCAATTGCGCACCTTTGTGCATGGATGACGCGCTCTCCGCTCACTTTTTTTTCCATATAGACATTGAAGTGAATACTGTAATATGTATTTTTCATTTCAATATCTATTTTAAAATATTTGTAGGGATGTCACCCGCACTTTAAGTACTAACGTTAGTCTGTCCATATGTCTAATCGCAAATGGTCATTTCCCCCCGTGATATCGCGTTATCTTGAAGTTGAAAACCTTTCCCCTCTACACGCTTTAGGAAGGTATAATCTACTGCTAGATTTCATCAATGGATTGACAATAGATTACAACAATAAATCATGATGGGAAAAAAAACGATTTGATTATATGAATATTTAGAATTGAAATAAAATGGAATATCTATTGACCTCTTTAAAAATGTTTGTCTCAGTCTGTGCAGTGTCAATAAATTAGGATTATGGTATTAGGTAATAACTACATACTCGGGGATAACAACTCAGTAAATTATTTTAAGGTCTTGAGATTCCATCCCTAATCACAGCCGCAACTTTATATCTGCGGGCATGACTGACCACACCCGTACATTTTTCAAATGTGAGTGACTGCATGTGGATACAGTGAGAAGGTGCAGACTGGCGAGGCCAGATAAGAACCTGAGTTCTCAGAACTGCAAGGCATATATGCTAAGCAGTTGGCCAATGTGCTGCCCAGGTATAAAAGTCAGAATTTTGCTATCATGGTGACACTGGTAAACAAGGCCGAGACCAAGTGTACATTATTACCACCTGCTCAGCCTAATAAAATCCAATAGGGATTCCAAAAAAAGACCAACAAATTGATCTTAAAAAGGGATTAATAAACACAGTGAATACCCATAAATTAGGGGTTTTTTTTAAATTTCAAAATCTAAAAGTATGTAGGTGTCTAGATAAAATGTTTATTCCATTAAAATACACAAAGGATAAATATTTAAAACTTAAAAAATTGAATTTCAGGCCAGGAGTATTTTAAATGATTGTTGTGCATTTTGACCAGCTATAACCACTGGTCAATTGAGGAGTTTACCTAATCCACCAAAGAATATGAAACTGGTTAATAATGTCGCATGGATTTTTAGCAAGAAACAGCATTTTGGTTTTTTTTAATAATTAGGCTTTCATATCTTTCCCGGTGAGTTCTAATCAGTTTGTTCTCTCTCATGAAATTGTCAGGACCGGGCCACAGGGCTGAGCGACGTAAAGGCTCAACTCCATTTCCAAACATGAGAAAATAGTTTTGAAGCCACTTACCAAAGGAGGGCCAATCCAGTAAAAAGACCTGAGCATGTTCCTAAAACTAAAATAGCATGCATTAAAGAGCTTGTTGAAGAACAACACTGCGCGGTAGTCAAAAGTGCTCTAAATGCAGGTTCTTGCATTAATTATGGATTAGCTACGAAGGAATATCTATTTTCACCTCAATATAAATAGGCTATCACAAAGTCTGATGTCTCTGTCTCATGTGAATTCACAATACTTGCCTCAGGAGTGCTGGGTTCATAGAACAGGTAACTGTTAATTATGAACTTAACATCTTTAAACCGTCGAAACTCTCCAGTTTGTAGCCAGAAACAATCATTTATACCATTTTAATGAATTGGCTCATCTCCCTGTTAGACATCAGTGTTGTAGCTGTTTAGCTTAAAACAAAAAAAAAAAAACATTGTACATTTTTTAACTGAATAAACAGTGGTATCACAGCAAGTGTTATATATATATTTTTAACTTGTCTTTACGTGACTTAAAAGGAGAAGTGCAACTGATACGATGACCCTGCTGCAATGGAGACAACTGTGGCTGTGTATCTTAATAGACCTGGTCATATATGCCCCGCCTGTTAATTATTCATTTATTCCTCCAGAGGAACAGCCACTCTTGCAACTTGGACACTTTGCTGGGGTCAGTTCAGAGTAACCAACACAGTTTGACAGGCACTCCCAGGAGTGCATTCACAAGATTAATTAGGGCTCCAGCAAAGTTTTACTTTGATTTGACGAGACACAACCAGGAGTGGGTAAACGCTATCCTGGAGGAGACATCCATCCCGCTCATCATTTCAATCCGACCCCGTACAAAAATGGTACCGGTACGCTAAAGAATCACCCAAATTAAATCAAAATTTGATGAGAGCATTTATTTGACCTTGTCCTGTAATGCTGAATGCTTTGACCAGGTTGTCCTCTAATGCCCAATAGAAATACCTTGACTTGACTTTGGCTGTTCTTTTTTTAACTCTGCTTCTGCGCTGAACGCTTCCTCAACCATTAGAGAGCAAAGAAATGTCGACAGAGTGAGTCCCGAGTTTTTAATATAGAATGTACTACTAAATACTTTTTCAAAAAAGTCCGGTCAATAGTTGTACATGTAATTTGTCAATAAAGCATTGCAGTTTTAGAGGAATATAACATCAGACATCACTCTTCTACCTAGCATGCTGATTATGCTAACGGCTAGTCAATACAGGAACTGATGGCTTTGGCTCCGTGGTTAAACTCAAGATTTCTTTCTCTCTCTCTCACTCACTCACACACTCACACACACACACACAACACACACACACACACACACACACACACACACACACACACACACACACCACACACACACACACACACACACACACACACACACACACACACACACACCACACACACACACACTTCAACAAATAAATAACTTCTGCACAAAATTTCCACAGGAACAAAAGAGGATGAGTACCAGTGCTACTGTAAAAATGCAGCGAGAGCCAAGATTCCAAATGAAACAAGGGAGGAAAAGGACTGGTAAAGAGAACCAGATTATTTCAGATAACATTTGCACAAAACTCCTAACTGACTTCAAATGGCCCTACCTCCCGCTACATCTTTAATGCAAACCGATGTTGTATACTTTTGTCATTAATAGGGGCGTCCAAAACCGATATTGCTATTGGCTATCAGTCTGAAATCGAAATGCACAATTATGTTGCCACCGATTCAATCCATACTAGTAGCAAGCTGCAGCTTTCACCCAACAATTTCAAAAACGAAGAAAAGCATATTGCTTAAATGATTTTTTTTTTTTAATGGAAGAATTAAACTAAAAACAGGGCTTACTTCTTAATGTGGAAACAAAAATAGAACACATTATGGCAGAAACAATGAAAACTTTGCATTCCTTGCAGCTCTGACAGACTGTATTTGATGTGATCTTATCTTCCATTACAAAACAAAATCAATTACATTTTATGATAGTCTGATTATACAGGCTTTTTAAACTAAAGCATTCTGATGCAAATCCTTTTCCTACTAATCCATTTTTACAATGTACCATTTTATAAAACAGCATATTTACACCCGTTCATATAGTGTCCCTGAATACACCTCGCATACTCACTAGCCGTGAGTGTTTACGATAAAAGAAAACAGAGTGATGGCTGAACCCCATCTGAACACAATATTTAGACTCGTCTTCATGTGTCAGAGGATAAAGAATTTAATCCATGCCACATTTTAAAATGTAAAAATCCCCAACAGTTAGCCTAATTTAATCGTGGCAGTCAAACTCGATCCATCCCTCCATTTTCTGAGCCGCTTATCCTCACGAGGTTTGCAGAAGTGCTGGAGGCTATCCCAGCAATCATCGGGCAGGAGGCAGGGTACACGCTAAACTTGTTGCCAGCCAGTCGCAGCCCAAATAGAGACAGACAACAGTCGCACTCACATCCATCCATCCATTTTCTTAGCCCTATCTTATCCTCACAAGGTTCGCAGGCCGTGCTGGAGCCTATCCCGGCTGTCAACGGGCAGGGTACACACTGAACTGGTTGCCAGCCAATCTCAGGGCACATGGAGACAAACAGCCACACTCACAATCACACCTAAGGGGAAATTTAGAGTGTCCAATTAATGTTGCATGTGTTAGGGATGTGGGAGGAAACCAGAGTGACCGGAGAAAACCAACACAGGCAGCAGGAGAACATGCAAACTCCACGCAGGCAGGGCTGGGATTCAAACCCCGGTCCTCAGAACTGTGAGGCCAACACTGTTACCTGTTGCTCAACCATGCTGCCAGCGGCCAAAGGGTTAACCCACACCGGTATAAGAAAGAAAAAAAAAAAAGGACTGTTTCTAAAATCTCTGATTCAAGCACTCTAAAACAAGCAGTCCATTTCAAACTCTGCTCAAACACTTCCATATGTTTGTTATATAATATATATATATGTTATATGTTTTGTATTTATTCCATTCAAGGTGGAAAGGTGGTGCAGCTGTAAAACATTGGCTTCACAGTTCTGAGGACCCAGGTTCAATCCCGGCCTCACCTGTGTGGAGTTTGCATGTTCTCCCCGTGCCTGCATGGGTTTCCTCCCACATCCCAAAAACCTGCATTAATTGGAGAATCTAAAATGCCTCTAGGTGTGATTGTGAGTGTGCCTCTTTTTGGTCTCAATGTGCCCTGCATTTGGCTGGTAACCAGTTCAGGGTGTACCCTGCCTGCTGCCCATTAACAGCTGGGATAGGCTCTCGCACTCCCGTGACTGTTGTGAGGATAAGCGCCTAGGAAAATGGATGGATGTATTTTCTATTCAATTAGAGAATATGCTTATGTTTAAGTTAAACATAGTGATAATTTTGGACCTTAAACATTTATTTTTTGCTTTTATTGTATTTATAAATGGAATTTTTGGAATTTTCTGTTACTTTTAATGTATTTCATTCAAATGTAGTATGTTCAGTTGAACATTATGTAATTGTTCTCCATTTGACTAATATTACTTGATTGAACCATTTTCTAACATTCAATGCTACAAAATATGCCATAAAAGTATGGATGGCTGCTGCTGGTAACGTATCAGATCTATATCGGCAAATACTATAAAAAATACTATAATAGTTTTTATTGTATTTATAAATGGATTTTTTTAAATTTTCTGTTACTTTTTATGTATTTCATTCAAATGTAGCATGTTCAGTTGAGCATTATGTAATTGTTCTCCATTTGACTAATATTACTTGATTGAACCATTTTCTAACATTCAATCCTACAAAATATGCCATAAAAGTATGGACGGTCGCTGCTGGTATCATATCAGATCGATATCTCCAAATACTCTTGGCTGCAACATCAGTATCATATCAGAAGTGAAAAAGATGTATCGGGACTGTGGACTGTTGTTTTGCGTGACTGCTTGAACAAAGGTTTTCCTCAATGTAAACCAAGTAGACTACAAATGAATAACCCCAATTTAATTTGACAACCATAGATGACTCAGAAAGAGCCTACAAGTTAAAATGTGAAAGAAGATGAAGAAGATGAAAGAATATTTTCGTTGAAACTGGGCTGAGACGGTGCAAGTGTGTCTGTACCGTGGGCTACTAGTGGCAGCAAGTCTGTGAGATTCCCTGGAAGCCTGCTGATTCCATTTCTGGCTTTGCTTGAAAAGTCACAAAGAATCAGCAAACACACCCAACGTAAATTTAATTGCAATATTCTAACCTCCTCCTCAGATGTGCGACAAAAATGAATGACAGCACTTCAAGCTTTGTCCAAATTGAGTCGGGGATTATAGCTAAGAATACGTCACAGATAATGCAGTCCTCCCTTAATTTAACACAGGATGAAATTAATTTATTTAAGTAAGCAGTGAGGCATAAAATGCAGCAGATCCTCTGTAATTTTATAAGCAAGAAAATTGATACATTTCTGACAGAAAGTGAGACAATAGAAGCCTTTTAATCAATGAAAGGCCAAGTGTTCTACATCCCTGCATGGATTCCATCTGCTCAACTAAGTCCTCTGCCCCCATTCCACCATCTTCATAACTGTATTGCTCCTTCTGTCTCTCCAAACAAGCCCACCCGAACACACATTTACACCCTGATAAAAATTTCTTGCCAGTGAGGCATGCCACTAAAGCAAAGCTCATTTTTCCCGGGATTTATAATCCCAAAGGCAGAAATGCATCTGAAAGAGCACTTTGTAAAGACAGGAGGGTTGGTGATGTCAGCTCACTACTCTGCATTAGTTTCCAGCCTTCAGCTTACACTTCTTATGGGTCACACTGAATGATATAATAGCACAGACCAGCTAACACATACATAAATGTTCATAATGTATCATTATCATACAATGCATGTTGTATGCCATTTTTCCCCACAGAATTTGGTATAACTAGTAATGTACACTACAAAAAGGTTCGTGGCAGGGTTAAAAAAAAAAAAAAAAAAAAAAAAAATCGCCACCCCGTGTGGGGATGAGATGGAAAATTTCAATTTCGGTCACTATTTTACGACTTGAAGCATCTCTGTTGTCAGGTAGACGGGTGTGTTTCGTGTTTTGCTGTTCATGCAAGTTCTCAAAACGTGACCAACCCTGCACACAAACGGGTGAACATTAACTACAAGACTGCTACAGCCCACAAGGGCAGGTTCTACGTTTCAAGGATAAACAACATATCTAACAGAATACTTGGTTGGTGAAAACAAATTAACATAAATATCTGAACTTCCGCCCTTCGAGTTATGGTTAGCACATCGCCTAGTGTATCTCACAGCTTGGGAAGTCGTAAGAACATTGTATAAAGTGACAATTGGTTACGGTATGCTATGTGGTTTAAATAAAAACGACGCCGAGAATGAAAGGCACGATGGAGCACCGTGACACAAGATTGCTATTGCGGGTGAATCTCCCAATACTGTACACAACACTGTATTGCTAGTATGCTACATTAGCTAATATAATACACCTGCTGTGTAAAAACCCAAACCCAATGACGCGCGTCGCCAAACGACAGCGGGGAATAAGAGCCAGTTTTGACGTTAGCGCGGCGGTGGCAGATTCGGTGGCGTTTCGTTGCAGAAAAGGCGTGCCAGCCACGGCTTCGAGTGCGACAACAGCAACCTCTGGGGCTGAAAGTGGCCTCGGTCGACCACCGCTCGCTCCATGACAAAACGAGAACCCCCGCAATGACAAGTCAACAAGCGCAAAACGAGCACAGACGACACTAACTCGTACACTGTCACGAGCTTACCCCTTCTGTCGTACTTTGAGCTCGAAGTCAATTGGGAGCGGACTAAACATCCATAAGGAAAGGCGAAAATAATCGTGAATTGGCTGGCTGGGTTGGAATTCCACATATACAGCGCACGAGCTTTTCTATTTGCTCAGCCCACGAGCCAAAATCGAGTGGAGGAACTGTCTGGAAGTGTCAGCCCCCCATTGGAGCGTAAAACCACGTCAAACCCCGAGAATATATTCATTCACGCGTGTTTACTTCTATTTTGTCCTTCAAAAATATTAAAGCTGTCGTTGGATTCGAATGACATTTTTATTCTGTGTTTCAGATTCGCAATCAGTCAAGCACAAAAAAGGGGAGCTCAAAACATAAGACGCTCTCTGAGAAGCTTTTCAATGAATGCTTTGTGTTCGCTGCCACCTTCTGGTTGGTCGCCGACTAAAACTTGCATCTCGCAACAGGAAACTCGGCCCTCTTGCGTTTCATAGATTTAAAGCTGCGATTTTGATTTGATGAGTTGGGCTCAGCATGGATTTTGGGTGGTTCGCAGCCAACTATTGAAAAAAAAAAAAAATTACCCGGCTTCCCCGAAGTTAACTTAGGTGCATTCAGGGATGTAACGTGTTGTTGGAACTGTTAATAAACAGGAATGTAGGAAAACGGCCCCAGCAACTGCATTAACTACGATCTAAAGTTGCAGCACAATGAAATTCAAGGAGTCATCGCACAGAGGACAAACTACACTCGGGTACAATAATGCAACAAAAACAAAATGCCCAAACACCTTTTATAATAGGAAAACACCAAAAAGCGATTAATTACCGCACATACAAAATGCCGTTAGATGGGAAATGCCCATTGTCCTGGGGCTACAAGTGGTACTATAAATATTAATATTGTCCCATTGCACCTACACAAAAGACGGAAGTAATGGGTGCATCTTGGGTTCAGTATTCTACTGGGATATTTTAGTGCAGTGATTCCCAACCAACGTGGTGTGGCACATTAATGTGCCACGAGAGCGCTTCTGGTCTCCCGCAGGAAATACAGTAATCAAATTTCAAGTAATTGGTCAAAATATGGTGACACGATGGAACAACTGTAAAGCGTTGGCCTCACAGTTCTTAGGACCGGGGTTCAAATCCCGGTCTGGCCTGTATGGAGTTTGCATGTTCTCCCCGAGCTTGAGTGGGTTTTCTCCAGCCACTCCGGTTTCCTTCCACGTCCCAAAAACATGCATTCATGGATAGGTTGCCAATTAAGTCATCTTGTGTGTCATAGAAGTCAGAGAACACAGGTGATAGGTGACACATGAAGGTTTTTTCTATCGTTAATTTATCCCATTGGTCTGAGGGACTGTGGTGACGTAATTGGAAACCTATCCATTGGACACTCTAAACTGCCCCTAAGGGTGATTGTGAGTGCAGCTGTTTGTCTCTATGTGCCCTGTGATTGGCTGGCAACTGCATCACATTTCTGAGGATCGAGGTTCAAATCCCAGCCCCACCTGTGTGGAGTTTGCATGTTCTCCCTATGCTTGTATATATTTTTTCCAGGCACTCCAGTTTATTCTCACATTCCCAAAAGATGCATTGATTGAAGACTCTAAATTGCCGATAGGTGTAAAAGTGTGTATGTGAATGTTTGGTTGTTTCTCTGTGCCCTGCAATTGGCTGGCAACCGGGTTCCCCATCCCGCCTCCTTCCCAAAGATAGCTTGGATGGGTTCCAGCACTCTCGCAACCATGATGAGGATAAGCAGCTTAAAAAATGGATGGATGGTTACCATACATCTGGCAAGAGGCAATCAGAAACAAAAAAACTATTATTTTGAACCAAAGGAAATACCTCTGGTCAAAAACTGTTGTTAGCCAACTTCATGAAGTAGAATAGCAGCCTGCCAGTGCAAGCCTGCATGTCAGTTTGAGTTGATTGCATGCTTCTAGGTAAAAATAATTAACCTTACCAGAACATAAAACCAAACAAGATCACAAAAGCACTCTTAAGACTACATCTGGGTCATGGTAACCACCAACGCAATACTGGATAGTTGCAGTCTTCATATTGCAACCACAATTAATGTCTGAACAGTGACAAATGATGGCAAAGAATTTTCTGGGAAGTTATCAGAGAGAATTAAATTTTTCAGTGCTACAAAATGTACTGGCCCACTTTTCAAATTCTTATGTTTTTGCAGTTTTCCAACCTTAATGTTTAAGATCAAATAAATGTACTGTACAAAGTTCCCTGGCCCTATGTGAAAAGTATTTACTATACCCCCCGCTGTTAAATTATGACTTGTGTTTATTCACAATTTCTGGTTAATTTTCCCTGATCACAATCATGCCTGATTATCTTCCAGACCTGCTCAATTAAGGAACCATTTAAACAGAACCTGTCTGCCAAAATCAAGATAAATATAAATAAATAAAATAAATAAATAAAAAATATTGAATCTGCACAGCGGGGGATGCCACCCATTCATCATGCACCCTCTTCCGTCTGCTGCGATCAGGGATGAGATTGCCGAGTCAGCAGGCCAGGATTAGCCCAATCAAAGACATTTATTTTATTCATCAGGCTATCAGGAATCTGAACTCTCTGCCTGCTCTGCCCCTACCACCTGTTCAGTCATCTGCCCACCAAAACTCTGAAGTGCTCCACAAACATGCACTTGCACACACACATCAACACACACGCACACATGTGCACACACACACGCATCAGACTCAGGTTCACACTGGCAACTTGAACAGCATTGGGGTTAATTTATATACAGTTTGTCTAACAAACCAAATTCCAATGAAGTTGGGACGTTGTGTTAAACATAAATGAAAACAGAATACAATGATTTACTAAGAATCAATTAATTAATAAAAAATAATTTGCTAATAATCGTCAACCTATATTTAATTCAATACACTATAATGACAGGAGCCACCAAGAAAATTCAAGAAAATATCTTACGAACTAAGCCTCCCTTTCCTCAGTTAAAGTCATTATTGATGACACAGCAGAAAGGGTTTTCCCGACTGGGCAAAAAAGAAATCCATGGCAGAATTCCAAGGTGATAACCAATGCTGAATCAAAGGAACACAAAAGCTTGTTTAACTTTTGCAACAAAAAAAACCCTCAATGATTCACAAGACTTTTAGGAAAATTTTAATGGACTGATGAGATGAAAGTTTAACTTTTTGGAAGGTCTGTGTGTTGTTACATCTGCCACAAATGTAGCAAAACATTTGTGGCAGAACATCATACCAACAGTCAAACAGGAATGTGGTAGTGTGATGGTGCTTTTCTGCCCTTTTTCCTATGGAAAACTATTTGAATTTGAGATAGGGGGCAATACTTTTTCATGGCACTGTCTTTCAGGAAAGCAGTATAATGCTAATGTGACTTTATAGAACTTTGCTTTAAAGACAACCAGAGTATTTTTGGGAGAATGCAAGTAATTAGCACGAAAGCTAACCTGACTGAAGTTTTATGCAGTGTGCAAGGTTTGGTAACTCCACTTGAATGGCTGATGACACTGCCACCGGTTTTGGGCACAAACTTTCACATGCGTGCACATGTGTGTCTCCATGCGTGCATTTTCAAATCTCTGACAAAACCCCTCGCCCCAGCTAGGACCCCAACCTGTCGAAGCCTAACCCACCAAAGCATGTTTTTTTCAATGTTCCTGTGACGACCATATCATCTAAATGAAATGAAAACAAGTTTTTGATGTGAAAATTGTATGCCCAACATGACATGGCACGGGCCCACCCTAAAAGTAAAAAAGTACAATGTCACGAGCCATCAGTGTGGAGGAGGAACCAAATGCAGGACTCCGAGGCAAAAGCATAATGTCCACCGGGTTTATTTCAAAGGTAGTGTCCGCACACGGTAACACAGTGCAAACTCACTATCGCAAGGCAGTGATAAAACTCCAGTTTAAATGCCTGTCTAATTACTGTCCCAATGTGAGACAGCTGTGAGCAGTGACAGATGTCACCACCCAGAGCAGTGGCGTGGCCACGCCCCTCTTGGCAGGGGCTAAGCCTTGCTCCTGACAGAGCCCCCCCGAGGTGCAGATCCTAGACGTGACAAAACCAAAAAACGTAACAAAAAACATGACCAGGGGAGGGTGGAAGGTGGCCTGGGGGAGGACAGAAACCCCCCAACCCCAGTCTGTCTGGATGGCCACCCAAAGTGAGGCGTCCAGTTGAGCAGGTTAGTAGGTTGGCCCGGACACCAAGCACCAGGGTCCCCACCGGGTGATTCGAGTGGACGTCCTTGAAGAGGAACCCAAAGGCGAAGCAGAAACCAGATGGGAGCAGGCGGCGGATCCGGACAAAGACCTCCCACGACATGGTCATGAGGTGGCCGTAGATCGGTTGCCGCCGAGGCTTGGTCGTGAGGTGGGCATGGATCGGTCGCCGTGGAGGCTTGGTCGGAGGGTGGCCGAGGATCGGTCGCCGCCATGGCGTGGTCCTCAGACGGCCGGGAATCGGTCGCCCTTGAAGCGTGGTCATCAGACGGCTGCAAGTCGGTTGCCATCGTAGCAGGACAGGGAGGCGGCAGCCATTGAGACAAGGGTGTGAGGAGGCCGCGGGGTGGTCACCGGTAAGACAGTGATGTAAGGTGTCCATATACCTGTCGCTGTTGAAATAGGAACGTGAGACGGAAGAATACCTGTCGCTGCCAAGACAGGAGTGTGAGGTTGCCTCGTGCCGGTCGCTGTCGAGACAGGAACGTGAGGCGGCCGTGTGCTGGTCGCCGTTGATTCAGGAGCGTAAGGCGGCCGTGGACTGGTCGCCGTCAAAGCAGGAGCGGCCGGCTGCAGTCTAGACAGGAATGTGAGACGGCCGAATACCTGTCGCCTCCGGTACTGGTACGAAGGGGACCGTAATGTCGTCGTTGCCGGGGCAGGAACGTGAGGCAGCTGAACACCTTTTGCCGCTGCCGGGACAGGAACGTGAGGTGGCCGACCAGCCTTCGACGCCGCCAGGACAGGAATGTGAGGCGGGCAATGAGCCTTCACCGCCGCAACTAGCCTTTGCAGCTGCTGAGACAGGAACGTGAGGTGGCCGATGAGCTTTGGCCGCCGCCTGGACAGGAACACCACTGCTGGGACAGGAACATGAGGTGGCCGATGAGCCTTTAACGCTGCCTGGACAGGAACGTACGGTGGCCGATGAGCCATCGCCGCCGCCGCCGTAACAGGAACGTGAGGCGGCCGACGAGCCTTCACCGCTGCCTGGACAGGAATGTGCGGCGGCCGATAAGCCGTCGCCGGGACAGGAATGTGAGGTGGCCCACGAGACTTCTCCACCGCTTGGACAGGAACTTGAAGCGGCCACATACCTGTCGCGGAGTAGTGGCCGCCGCCACCTGAAGAAGAGCGTGGGATGGGTGAAGAGTCGTCACCACTGCTGCCTGAACAGGAGCATGGGATTTGGAGGATGAAGAAGGGTGCCTGAAGAACCACAGGCCGCACAATGCTGTGTTGTTGCTCTTTCGATTTCTGACTTGGCACACCTGAACTGGGCGCTTTCCCATGAATGATAGTCGCCGTCTTTAGTTGGAACCTGACTGGCTACTCGTCTTGCTCAGAGTCAGAGTTCCCGGTGGGAGACTGGCAGAAACTGGGGGGCATGAATACATTGTTCTTGGGAACAGAAAGTAGCGACGGGAATGATAAAGTCCTCTCCCTTTTCACTGGAGGAAAGTAGTTTGTCTCCTCTTTATCAGAATCCTCTCCATCTTCTGCACTTCAGCCCTCTGCAGATTGCTTCTGAGTTTTATCTTTTTGGAAAACAAACCCTGGAGGCGCTATGACAGGATTGTCTTCATTCGCCAAGTTCGCCATTTCATTACAGCACTCACCCGGAAGTCCGTCGCCACAGTGACGTGGACGAGGCATGGCAGTGGCAGCAGGTTGGTCGCAATGGGCTTGGCTCGTTAGCGGGTCCGTTGCTACTGCGGCGTGAGTGTGGTTCACCAGGAGATCCGTCGCCACCACGACATGAGCTTGGGTTGGCAATGAATCTGTGGCTACCGCAACGTGCACTTGGCTCGGTTGTGGGTCGGTTGCCAACGCAACGTGGATCTGGCTAAGTACCAGGTCGGTACCCACTGCGGCGTGAGCGTGGGTCAGCAGCGAGTCTGTAGCAATCGCGACGTGGGGGTTGCTCGGACGGTTATCTAATTTCTGCCAAACCTGGTCCGTGAGGACCTTAAGTTCAGCACTCTGCTGCTCTATTTCTGCCCACATTTCGCGATAGAAGACCTCGTAATCCTCAAGTCGCTGCACCTCGGGAGTTGCGGACCCGTCCTTCCTTTGGATTGGAAGTTTCGCCATCACCTCCGGGTCCGCTGGCTTGGCTTCCACTGGAGCAGCGGCAGCGGTTGGATGAGGCTGGGTCGCCGACGAGACATGGATTGACAATGGCGATGTCTTGGTCGCTGCGCAGCAGGATGCACAAGGAGGAACCCTGCTTGAGCGTCTCCTCTGGCCGCCACACGGCGGACCCGGAAAGATGGCCAAACGGGTTGCCCAAAAAGGATTAGAGGAAGAGGACTTGGACTCACAGGCTAAAGGCAGTCGGGAGCTGGAGGTGCGGGACCGTGAAACAAACTCATCGAGATTCATCACCGGGAGGGAAAATTCACATTCATTGTCTGAATTGGAATCAGGCAGCCGGTCATATAAATTTAGGTCTTCCTCATAATCCAAAAAAATCTGAGTCCAAAAGGATATGAGGTAGTGAACAGGTCGTGGTTGGCACGTAATCATGACGCATGGGCGGTGTGGGTGACCATGCCCAAGACGACGATATAATGGCGCCCACGTGAATAGAAAATGCTTGGGCCTTGGGCGTACGCCTGCTCCTGACAGCATAAAATTGAAAACTGAAAACTGTGAAAAATACACACTTATAGACACACTTTGTCTTATCCTTATGAGGGTCGCAGGAGTGCTGGAGCCTATCCCAGCTGTCAACGGGCAGGAGGCACGATACACCGTGAACTGGTTGACAGACAATCACAGGGCACATAGAGACAACATCTACACTCACAATCACACCACACCTAGGGGTAATTTAGAGTGTCCAATTAATATTGCATGTGCCCGGAGAAAACCCAGCAAGGCACGAGGAGAACGTGAAAACTCCACACAGGCGAGGCCGGGATTTGAACCCCGGTCTTCAGAACTATGAGGCCAATGATTTACAGTGATCCCATCGTGTCCCCCAGATCTATACATCCATAGAAAAATGCATTTATTGTGAGGTGAATACAATTGATTTAATGCTTTTTGAGGACTTGTTCACGCACCACATTTTGCAATCACTCTTTGAAATTGTTATGAAAACAAAAGTCACGATACAAGGTGTTCACAAAAGCAGTCGCTGATCTCATGGTGTTATATTTAAAGCAATTCAAACATATTGATAAATATGGATTCCATAAATTCCTTAAGAAAGATATCTATTTGACACTATGAACTGTTATTGATCAAAGTTACTTGGAGTTGTTGATCAACTGGATGTTTTCACAGCTTGCAAGACGGGACACATCCACACAGAGATTTCACAGTCAGAAGATTTCTCATTGAGCACTGCTTGTTATTTTTTTCTTCATAGAGCAACGTTTTTAGACCCTCTCACACTGCAACTGAAAAATATACCACTGAAGCGGTAGCCATGATCACTCCAGATATGCTACAGAGAGTGAACAGAGCTAGAATGTTAAATCAGTCTTTCCAGAGTGACCAGATGCTTTCACATTGTCTAATACTGGAGTACCACGTGAAACTGTAGCTATTAAGTGTAAAAGAATAATATAATGTTACATCTTATCTGTTAAAAACAATCAGCAAGTGATTGGTGGACCCATAGTACGTCTCCTTCAAATTTCACATTGGAGATGAAAAATAGGGCCACTGTGATTGTATTCTTTTTTTGTCGTTCAGTATTAGGTTTGTGGGGATTTTTTTTTAGATTAAATTTACTTTTGGAACCGCATACAGTATTATCTTAAAGATCTATCAAAGATTGTAAGGATCATTCAACATACGTTCGATTCAACACATCAAGAAGAAAAGTCTCGATTTTGTCATTGCAGGAGGAAGGGATTTTCATAAATAAAAATGTGACAAACTCATCTCCATTGTTTTTGTAGAACATAGGTAGCACTACTTCAGACCATATTTGTTTCAACAACAGGCCACATCGTACAGTGCATTGCATTAATTGTTGGATTTATAAGTGTTAAAATACACTCATTTGTTGTTGTTGCACAAAAGTTACGAAATGCAAAATTCACATTCATTTATCAGTACAACAGAAACAACTTGATGCCCAGTCAAAGGAATAAAACGAAATCCAGTGAGAGCATGCACTAAAACTACTCATTTATTTTGGTGTGTGTTGATGGTGAAGTGATTTATTAGTTTAAATACAAACTTATATAAGTGGCTTTCCCATTCAAGTGTGTCAACTATAAAAGTGTATCTTGAGATTTACAAGTGGAAGTCATTACATCTGAAGACCATAAACAATATGCCCTCAACAATGTTTACCTCATGAAAATGAGAGGTGGGGGAAGATTACTTTGGCTCAAAGACGCTATCATTTAGTATTAATGGTTTCATATTACTGTGTTATAAAACAACCCTCATATTCACAAGCCCATAAATTATGGGTTAATTAAAAAAATAACAATGTAGCTGTATCCTCATTTGGTTAATCTTTGGAAAATAGGGATTCAGTAAATTGTTTTCCAAAAAACAAGATGCTGTCAAACATGAACGTTTAGAGTCTATTTTCAGATGCTGTTAAAAAGTTAATTAAAACAATCAATCCTGTCAGATGACACAATTCCCAGTAATCTTTTTTTTTTAATATGATAATCATGTTGCAGCTCATTTCCCTAGTGTTTTAGCAACATCCTTATAGGCTAGCTCAATTTCCAAATCAGCTGCACACGTGTTTATGAATTCATCTCTGATGTAGGCATTGCCAAGGTAACGCCACACGCCTCTATACTGGGAGGGGATGTCGTAATTCCGGTATTTCTTCGCCACCACCTGTAAGTTAGTTATTCAACCACGGTCAATATTGAATGCAGCATCCAAGGTAGGTGCAGCATTCACTGCTAGTTACCTTGACTACATGAAGTTTAGGAAGGAGGTTGCAGTCAGCTAGCGTCAGCTCATCACCGTCCAGGTATTTGCGTTTGGATTCTCCATCGACAAGGTGAACCTCGTCAGGTAGCAGGTTCAACAGATACTCATCAAGTTTTACCAGAGCCTTGTTGAGACTCTGTTCTAATGCTGGGGGGAACATGCAACAAGGTAGGAAAAAATAATAGAAGGAGCAGGATAGCAATGGTTACCGAACTGAATGGTTTGACTTACCCAGATTTTTATCAGAACTTGTGTTTTTAATGTAAGCGGAGAACTTGGCAAACACATCATTTCCTGCTATATTGGAGTGACGGTTCTTCACTGCAAGTTTGGGATACCTGAGGAAGAGACATTTTTTAACTGGGTGTTCTGCTGCATCGTGTGTGTGTGTGTGTGTGTGTGTGTGTGTATACACAAGGCCTACTTGGGTGGAACCAGCATCTCCTCCAAGAACTCTTCTATTTTATTGACATCAGTCAGCACCTCTCCCTGGAATGTGAGAAAGGGTGGGTGTGACCCCGGGGCCAGGTTGTGAAGGTCAGCTGGTTTCCTAAAGGAGAAATTTCTTTTACACTGTGTTCAAAATCATGAGACAAATGCTGATTTATTTTTTTTCAAATTACATTAGGTTCTATAATAAGCTGGATGTTATAAAAATAAAAAAGCTGGATATTCCATGTTGCTATGCCCAACAAAACCCAACAAGGTTGCAAATAATGCTGAATGGAAAAAAAAGAAGAAAGTCTTGAAAAAGTCCATGTGGGTGGAAAAATTGCCTTGCAGAGTTGGTTTGGAGGTCCACTACACACATGCACAACCACACAAAAACAACTCCCTATCTCAAAGGTAAAAAACCCAGCTACATCGCCAGGAGCCCAACTGATGAATGGTAACTACAGTATATAGTAACAGAATACATTGTTTTACAATTTATATTTATTTTATATATTTATAAATGTATATATTACAGTATGTATATACAGGATTATAAATGTATAATATAAATATAAATTATTAAACACTGTATACATACACAGTTGGGATAGGCTCCAGCACTTCTGCAACCTTCGTGAGGATAAGCGGCTAAGAAAATGGATGGATGGATATATATGAAGAGTTCAGACGCAAAAGCAGATGTAGCCATTTTTGTTGTTTCTGTAGATTCTTGTTTTATACTTTGATTTATATAATATATAAATCTAAAACCTATATAATATATAAATGAAAGAATCTACACAAACAACAAAAATGGATATATCTTCATTTGCTTATATAAATTTTATATAAAACATTTATGTATATTTATAAATATAAAATATATATAATATATGTAAATGAAAGAATCTACAGAAAAAACAAAAATAGATATATCTGCTTTTACGTCTGAACTCGTATATATATATATAAATTTTTATATATTTAAAAGTTTTTATAATTAAATATTTGACTAAATACCTCTTTTTCTCAAATATGCAAAGTATAAATACTGTTTACATATTTTAAATGTCCTGGTCCCCACATAAACATACATGCCCCCATACTTTGTGGTTTTTCACTTTTCGCAGGTGATTTTGCTCCCAATTAATCCCCAAAAATGTAATGTAATGTAATGGGGATTGGCCTCGATTCCGGATGTTGTGAGTCGGTGGAGAGGTAACTTCGAAGACCTCCTCAAATCCACTCACACGCCTTCACATGAGAAAGAACAGTCTGGGGACTCTGAGGGAGGCCTATCTCTGGGATCAAGATCGCAAAGGTGATGAAAAATTGCTCAGTAGCAAAGACACATGGGTGTAGGAGAGTTCGCAAAGCCTCTGGATGTTGTGGGGTTGTTGGTTGAAATGCCTCCGCAACATCACATGGACATTAGTGACAGTACCTCTGGATTGGTCAGATTGATCAGACTGTGGTGGTGGCGTTCTCCTTCTTAAGATGGTGGACTGGAAGGTGTGTTCCAACTACAGGGGGCTCACACTTCTCAGCCATCCTGTTAAGATCTATTCAGGGGTGCTGGAGAGGAGGATCAGTGTGTCTTTTGTTCTGGCCATGAAACACTGGAACAGCTTGACACAGTTGTCAGGGTCCTTACAGATCCATGGGAGTTCAACCAAACTACTTGGAAGGTGTTTGACTGTGTCCCACGGGAGTCCTGTGTGGGGTGCTTGGGGAGTATGGTGCACCAACTGCCCTAATATGGGTTGCTCAGTCCCTGGCAGTAAGTAGGACTCAATTTCAGTAAGAGTTGGACCCCATTAAGGCTGCCCTTTGTCACTAATTCAGTTCATAACTTTTATGGGCAGAATTTTGAGGCACAGCCGAGGTGTAGAATGAGTCCGGATTGGTGGCCTCAGAATTCCATCTCTGCTTTTTGCAGATAATGTGTTTCTGTCTTCTTCATCAAGGCGTGATCTCCACCACTCATTGGAGTTGTTCATAAACCAACCTTTGATTAACAGAAGAAAATGAATGGATAGGTCACCACATTGGCTAGTACCCTGGCTGTTTGTGTCCTACTCGTACTGTGCTTGACAGCATGGAAGAATTTTTCTTTAAATTTAAAAACTCAATCACCATCAATCCAGAACCCCATCTATTTCCAAAGAAGTGTGACATTCATCTGTGAGTAAAACCACATGAAAACGTCTTGATTTATTGCTGAGACCACTTTAATCATTCCATGTGAGTTTAGTTTGTGGTGACAAAAATACAGCTTTTTGAATGACTGCTAGTTTTTGGAGGATCCTGCAATGAAACATCAGCAAAAGGAATGAGCTGAAGGAGATGCTCAAAGATTTTACAGGATAACGCAGTGGGTGGGAGGTCTTTCCATTAAAAAGGAAGGATGTCAGATTGGCCAACAGCCTTCTGTCCGCCACCTTCTCAGTGGAGTATATTTTTTTTAATCACGTGATTAAGTCTATTCCTATCTCTTCCAATGCCTCCTCCCCCGCACACCATGGCATAAAACGATAAAGAGACTAACGCAGTGTCATAAAAGGTTTTGAGCAAGGCTGACTTGTTTCCTCAACAAGTTGCAATGACTGGTCTTTCTTGTGCAGAACATTTGTTTTGTCTGATTTGTTTTGGTGAACACCTCAGATACTTAACCAATTCCACTGTCTCAATGTCCGAGCACTGAATGTTCACCAGAATGTGTGTGGAAGGTTTCCTTCTGAAATCAATCACAATCACTAGGGTCTTTTGTGCAGTTTAGGAGTCGGTGGTATGCTCACACCAGTCCACAAAGTCCTTGATTACACTCCTGTACTCGGCCTCGTTCCCCTCAGATAAATAAATGACAATGGGACTTTCAAATAGAGAATAGAGCTACTGTACAGTGTATGCAGTGATGTAATAGACTTATAGTATGCCATCATGCCTCCTACCTTTTGAGGTCAACTGTGGTGACATTGAAGACGACGCCTTTCAGCCAAAGGATCATGAAAAGGCGTTGTGAGAATGGACAATTTCCGATGCTCTCCCCATCACTTCCAGCCTGTACATATACACATACACACGATTAGGATATTACAGTAATAGCTTAAAAATAAAGTTGTGGTTGTGTCTTTTTTCCTCTGAGAAAAACAGATGTAGCACAGAATGCTCATCAGGAATATTAAAAATAGAAGCAGTGCTCTTTTTGCATGATAGAACTTTGGTAGAGTATGTCAATGTGCGTGTGTGTACAACAGTACATTACACGTAATACGAGCCTAAAACTAGCATGAATAATCCACATTGCTTCCATTAGCTGCCTGACTGGTTATCAGGAGTTATCCTCTTTTTCTGTGGTTTTCTATTGAGTATTCTTTGCCATAACCTGACCACATCTGTCACATCATTGAGTTTCTCTCTAAATAACAACTATTAAATAAAATAGAAATAGAATGATGTATATCACATCTGTCAGTAGTAGTAAACCTTGCCCAGAAGTGGAAAAAAATCTAACCTCAGCACCATCATCCTGCTGTTTGAGAAAATGAGTTACTTTTATACTGTAGAGATGCAGGAAATATACTATCATATGGTTAATAAAACAAGACCCTTTTGAATGCTAATACAGATAAGTTCCTGTAGCAGCAGAATCAATTCTTCATATGACTAAATAAATAATGATAGGACTTTCCAAGTCATAACACCTGGCAAAATGTATCATTTACAATGTTCAGTACAGATGAAAAAGAGCCAATCCTACAGCTGTTTCGTGAGGGCTATTAACATGATGATAATAATGCTCTTTCATTTTGAAGTCTTATGTTTCTAGTTTGTTGTGATATTCAACTGCACTGCATGATACTGAGAGCTGTTTGAAATATGTAATATTTTCCCCCATTGCATAGCTTCACATATTATCAACTGTATGCTGCACCTATGTAAAAAATGCATTTTTATGCCATTTTAAAAATGTATTTCCTGAGTTTGTGCAGGTGTACCTAATCCTTATTTGTTGCCAAATGAAATGATCCCATGAAAGAAACAAGGTATATGGTGATGGGGATCTCCATCCCTCTATATTTCTCAATTGTGCTAAAAAGCCAAGCGACATTTGCTCGTTGGAAGCCAGAAAACAAATGCTTGCAAAATCTTCATAGACCAAACCAAAGGCAATTTAAAGATGAAGCACTCTACAAAGAAAGGGCGCCGCTAATAATTCAGTGAGAGGGACAGAGAGTGATTATACATGCAAGTGGGTATCGGGTTCACACAGGAGGAAATCAACACAAAAAAAACATGTCATGTACAGAGCTCCCGACCCTGCAACTTACACACGTCCTACATTATCTTTGTAATTGCAGTGTTGCACACACTTATTAACACCCCACCTTGACGAATAGTTCGATGTCTGGGTCCTTGTCTTCCTCTGCTGCAATGTCTGTCATAGTCACACACACGCACACACATGCACACACACACAAATGCTGCTTGTGCGTCTCCGCTCCACAAGTGTGTATTTGTTTTTGCAAATTCTACTCCAGGTCCATTTGGTGCAGCCTGTTTGGTGTTATAGCAGCTCTGTCACACTCAGCTGAGTATGACTGCCAAGGATGTGTGTGTGTGTGTGTGTGTGTGTGTGTGAGAGAGAGAGGGAGAAAGTGAGAGGTGATCAGTTTGCGGCCATGGGCTCAGCAGTGGGGCATGACGTAGCATTCAAAAATAACCTCCCTGAGTAGGGCCAGGGTAGGCTTCAACTACCCAAAAACAAGCAGTTGACTGTAATATAAATTCCCATTTGAGTTCACGGTTCAACCCACATCATCTTGCCAACTGCTGCTTTGACTTTCACATTGTTTTTTACAATGTGAAGATCTTTCAACAGTAAAAATAAATCACCTTTACTTTTGTGCAATACACTGTAATCTCCCAATAGCACTTTCTTTTATGACACTGGAGTGTTCAAAGTGTCAGATTTATAAGCCCTGTATACTCCAGCGCACTTGGACTTTATTGTGGAAAGGGCTAATACTTCAGTAGCAGGATTTGGTGAGTGATCACATGGCTCTTATGACTGCAAAACAGGAACCTCCCAAGCACTGAGTCTGAACATTCTTGCCAGTTCAAGTTATATTTGGACTCATAGCAATGGCGATTCCCGATGATGAAAAAATACGCACTGCCTCTCATTGTTAAGACGTCTGGCTGGTATAAGATTAGGAACAAAACATTTAGACAGTCAAACCCTCACAGATAAACATTGAGGCAGTCTTTGCACTGTGGCCAAAGTGTTATGATCTTGCTTGTAGTTGACATTTCAGGGTTAATCTACACAATCTAATGAGATCCAATACAATAACTGTTTTTAAGAGTTCAAGTACAACAATGAAGAAAAAAAATATAAAGAATACCTTCAAAATTTAACCAACCAAAATGCATAAAACAAAAAATTACATCACCTATTTCCATCTAACCATTTTCTGTACTGCTTATCCTCACTAGGTGTCATGGGCATGGTCTGTCCACTGCCATGAGGGGCGTGGCCAGGCCACTGCTCTGGACGGGACCACCTCTGACAGCTGTCACACAGCTGTTGTTCATTTTTACTGGAATTAGACCAGGGATTTATGTTGGAGTTGTGTCATCAGCATTTGCCAGTTTGTTGCGTTGCATTTACTGCATGTTGGATTCTCCACTATTGTGCGTAAGTCTAGTGTTGACCTATCCTTAGTCACAGTGATTCTGGGCCCTTTAAGTTTGACCACGTCTTGTCATGTTTCTTAGTTTGTCTCATAGTCATCGGACCTCGTTTCGTGTTTTTGGACCTTGGTTCCAGCCTCGCGTTTTAGTGCCTCTGCCTTGATTTGGACTGCCTTTTGGTATCTACCTGTTTTTGGAGTAAAGCGACTCTGAACATTATGCCATTGCCTGGAAGTCCTGCATTTGGGTCCGCTCCTGTGTCGCTGGATCAGGACACTAGGGTTTTGGGTGTGCTGGAGTTGATCCCAGCTATATTCAGGTGCGATGCGGGGTACAACCTGAACTGTCATCAGCCAATTACAGGGCACATATAAAGAAACATTATTTCGCTCTTGCATTCACAAATATGGGGAATTTAAAGTCTTCAATTAACTTACCATGATGTTTTTGGGATATGGGAGGAAACCTGTGTACCCGGAGAAAACCCACACAGGCATAGAAATAAGTACGAAATTCATAATATTAGAAGTGCTTCTGAAATGTGGAAAAATGTAAAACCCTCATATTTTCTATAGCGTTCACTCGGGGTGATAGGGAAGCTTCAGTCTATCCTAGCTGAATGTGAGTCAAAGGCAGACTACACCCTGGATTGGTTACCAGTCAGTCACATATTTGGACGAACACTCACATACTTTACGTCTGAGTGGTCATTAATCACATGTTGTGTGGCCAACCCTGTGTACCGCTACACATCCAGAGACTTGTATAAGTAACAAAACACATAATGTGACCCTCTTACCTACCTTAACAAATAGGGTGACTTTAGTTTTGTCATTTTCAGGCTTTGGGTTCAAGTCAGATCCATCTTGCTCAAATGCGGATGAAGTTGATGAGGATTTAGATTCAGATCTACGTACCAAGTTCCCGCAGTCTACCAAATTTGAAGACAGCCTCCCCAAATTAGACTGTGTACTACTGTCTGGAACTGTTGTCTTGTCCTCACTATAGCAAGCGTCCTCTCCCCTTTCTTCGTCATCAGCGTGTGAAGATGAAGATGAATTTTTGTAGCATTCCTTGTCAGGAGGAGGGGATGCTGGAAACGAAGGCGGATTTGGTATTCTTCCAAAGGCCCATCTAGTGTTTTGGTACACTGGTGTTTGATTTGAGGGCTCGTCGTAAGGCATCTCATACAGACATGATGTCTGATTCTGGTTGGTGATATCTGGGTTCTCATACACATTTTCCTCAGACAGATCCATGCTAGACTGCGTGAAAATAAAACGGGTTGCTCTGAGTCTGTCCAGGTACACAAAGAAATGTGAGCATGTTGCCAACAGTTTGCCAATATTATCATAACGCATCCTAGGACTTTGGACTAGAAATAGACAGGTAGTGCCAAGGAAAGAAAACAATTGTCCTTAAAGGAGAATGCAACTTTCACAGTCTTCCAAATTTTATGGACCTAAATCTCCGTTGCTGACAGCTGCTGGATAATAAGAACATTTCTGATCATTCTCCCTTCAGAATGCTCTTCTGTATTTGAAAAGGACAAACTCATGATCTATCTTTATGAAACAATTTTAAGATCACTCTTATTCTTAACTAATTTGATACCAAACAATACTTGTCTAAAATATAACAACAAATGATTTTTACATTAAAAGTGTCTTCAGATTTAACATACTCATGATAAGTGCAAAACCAAATGTCAACTTGCTATTTCATCAGAGCCCACTACTCCATTCTGATGGCTGGTTTCCTTGTTAAACCACCAGATGTGGTTTCTAACATGGTATTAAAATACAGTGTACACAGATGAAGCCAGAGGTTGACATACACTGTGCAAAAACACATTTAATTTATTGTCTCACTGTCATAAGTCAAATCAGACTAAACCTCTCCCGTTTCAGATCAGTCAGGATCACCAGATTTATTTGTGTTAAATGCCACAACAATGAGGGAGCTAAGAAGGCAAACGGAAAACAGGTTTGCTCGTTTTTTTTTTTTAAATCAAGTCTACAAAAAGTTTCCCCCTTTTTCGGCGCGCATAACTGACACCGGCAAGTGCCAGACGATCTCGCCAACAGTAGTAATGCTGCTTTCAGTGTCAGCCGAGGAGGATGAAGTGGAGCTGAGGTGAGGAGTGACACATGTTAAGAGTAGCAAACTGGGAAATGTTGATTGTTTGCGTGTAAGATGATCTGAGAAAATTATTAAAAATGAATTGATCAATTATGATATTCAACTGTTGTGCATATTTTGCATGCATATTTTCTTTGCGATTACTGGGGGCTTATTGTATTCAACAAGTGCCTGAGCAAGGTTGACGTGTCATAACCACATTTTACGACAGGGTGCGGCAAAATGCTCACTTACTTGCGTCCAGCTAGATGTGCAAGGCGAGGGCGTGACCGACATGTGCTCAGGCCAATTGGGAGTGCGCAAAACAAAATGTCCCGCCCACTGTGCGGTGGCTAATCAGGATCGGATAACAATAATGAATGGAAACGCGTCGGAGCCAAGAAAGAAAGACTGACTTGGAGTTAAAAAAAAAAAACACGTAAAGAGTGTGTATATATATATATATATATAAAATACATTGGAAGTTTTAAGGGCGGGCTGAAGTAGTTGTTCTGGTATATAGCTGACTATTTTTGTTCATGTCATGACTGCTGAAAAGAAATATTGATTTTGTTGTAAACATCTTTCTGGCATTTTAACCTTCTGCAAGATCAACTTTTAGGAGCGAGTTGGGTTGAGTTTGGCATATGTAAAGCAGAGAAAGTTTTTGTAGGAAAACAACAATCCCTCTTTTCCTGTTGTCTCTCTGCGCTTCTCCAAGGGGAGTTGAAGGTCATAAAGTCGGTTCAGGCAAGGTTGTAAATCAGATCGGATTAGGCCGCCGTCCAGTTCAGGGCCACTGGACTTGCCCCATTAAATTGCCTATTATGCTCCAGTATTTACACCCCCATATTCCGCCTTATTTGTAGGGATTTCAGCGACATTGCTGACCGAAGCCATAATTTTTTAATAATTTTAATCATGACTGTTCCAGGGAAATATTCTTTGACAAAATTTTTAAATTCTGGAAATAGAGACAAAGTTGAACAATTCGTTGCAGGTGTGAATTCTTATAGGTTGGCAGCTGTGCATTGCAATTTTTTCTGTTGTTGGTTTTGGGTGTCTGGAATGGATTAAATGCATTTCCATTCATTTCAATGAGGAAAGATGATTTGAGATGGATCTTCTGTGTTAGGAGCGTGGTCTCGCAACCAATTAAATTTGTATTTCAGTTCAGCAGTTCAAATTTAATGACGGCCAATGGAATACACGGTTACATTGAATAAGTGAAAATATAGCAGTTCTCTTTTTTAGATGCTATATATGCATGCTCTGCAATTGGCTGACAAACAGTTCAGGGTGTACCCCACTTCCTTCCATTTGACAGCTGGGATAGGCTCCCGCATTCCTGCAACCCTTGTGAGGATAAACGGCTAAGAAAATGCATGGATGAATAGTTTCCATGGATTTGAGTGCATGTGGCCTGTAAGTGGTTGGTGACCAGCAGCCAAGATGTGTGTGAATGGATGGATGCTTTTTATGCACTTTTTGATCACATTATAGATATTTGTTCTCTCCACATACATAGCCAAATAAAACACTTGATACAAAAACAGAAGTGTCTGTGATTTAGTCCCCCAAGTAGTTCAGCGGCCGCAGTGATGAAAGGAGATACTGTCGGTAATGGAACCAGTTCATCAAGTTGTTCTGAGATAATGTTATATTTTCTTTGAGGTCAAACGTTTACACACACAAAATGTACTATGTCTTTAAAGAACGTGGGGAAACCCATATGATGAGATCATCATATTGGAAGTTCCTGACAGACAGGTTAACTCACATTTGAGATAACTGATGGCACACCTGGGGCTGTATTTAAGGCCACACCTCAAACACCCTGCTTCCTTTTCAGAAATTATGGGAAAATTAAAAGAAACTGCCCAGTAAATCAGAAAAAGGATTGTGGAGCTCCACAGGTCTGTCTCATTCTAGTGTGCCATTTCAAGATCCTTGAAAGTGCCACGTTCATCTGTTCAAACAATTATAAACAAGTATAAATATCATGGAAACATCTATCCATCACACCACTCTGTGTCCCAGGGATGAACGTGTTTTGGTCTGAAATGACCAAATCAACGCTAGAACGAAAGCTAAAGACCTTGTGAAGAGGCTGGATGAAGCAGGTAAGAAAATGTCATTTTCCACAGTGAAACCAGTCCTGCACTGACACGGCCTGGAAGGCCACTCACCGAGAATGAAGCAATTACTCCGAAAGAAACATTAAAAAAGACAGATTACAGTTGGGAATAAGATACCAGAACAAAGATCTTAATTTCTGGAGACATGTCCTGTGGTCTGATGAAAGTAGAGCTATTTGGCCATAATGACCAATGTTACATCTGGAAGAAAAAGCAGGAACCTTGTAGACCTGAGAACACCTTACCAACTGTGAAACATGGAGGTGGCAGCATCAAGTTGTGGGGCTGTTTTGCTTTAGCAGGAACTCTAGCTCTTCATAAAATAGATGGCATCATGAAGAATGAACATTACATAGCGATATTCAGACCTCCTGTCAGAAGACCATTACAGTAGTCCAGTTTACTTGCCTGGTCTGCTTGGCACATGCAAACGTTCACAAACCAAATGTGCAATAATAGTCATGTCACTGTTAGAGGTATTTATTTAAATATATAAAATCTATAGATCAGAAATCAATAATCTGTTGTGAACATATAATCCTTCTGCCACTAATATTAAATGCTCCCCTTTTTCTTCTTTTGTTTGGATATTTTTGGAAAGGTATAAATTTGCAAGAGACTGGTAGCATACTCTAGTTGCTCAGGACTGCAACAGAAAAGAAGTGGGGTTTTGACCGTCTCCTTTTTTCTTTTTTTTTTTTTTGTCCTGTGCAGACGTTATGTCAAACAAAATTGAGGATCTTTATCCCTTTTATGCTGGAACAGTTTTACTGTGTCAAAGGAGTTTTTAAGATGAAGATGATGTTTCTTACGATCACAGTGGAAAATGGATCTTAGTCGATCAGTCAAACAGCTTCTAGAGGGGAGTGAGAAAAGAAGACAACAAATGAAAGTGCTAAGTGAAAACATGATGTGGAAAGTAAATCATTATACATCCACAACAATGGCACATGAAATATGAGTGTGTTGCAGGGCAGTGGTGCTATACCCTGCGGGTGAAGGACAAGACGAGATAAGACAGAAGAGGGACGGGAGAGGAAGCAGGCAGGACAAGGGGGGTGAACGTGGCTGTACAACTCAAGTGTGGTAGGAGTGGCTATGTACCTATTCAAACTTTATTGTATGAGTGAGGTAATGCCCAAGCAAATTGCATAATCCTAAATTATTGCAATGAGTGAGTAGCTCCAAACATTGCAAAAAAAAAGTCTCAGGCATGTGTGAAAATTAACTGACACTGTTCCACATGCATAATGACCGAGAGACACGTCCTGTCATTGCTGTGCCTGCACCGTGGAGGCTAAGGTACCCACATCATCATGAGATCATGTTTAGATATGACTTATGCTTAATGAGAATGGGGACCCAATCCTCAATAATTAATTTTTCATTGATACCTCAGCCACTGATTGGCTGGCAACCAGTTCAGGATTGTACTGTATTCCACCTCATGCCTAAAGCCAGTGGAGATAAGACACAAGCACACCTGTCAACCCTAGTGAGGATAAGCTGTTAAGAGAATGGCTGAATGGATGATACCACAGCCATTTTCCAACTCTGATGACTCCAACGTTTGCTGAAAACATTTTGTGAACTGCATGATTGTTGATTGAAGAACTCTTGTTCTTTGTTTTTGTTACTTTGTTGTTCTTTGTTCTTTTTTTCTGAATGTCGTACCAGGGCAGCACCGAATGCCAGACCCATTATGATTCCAAATAAAATAAACCAAGAACCAAGTATTCAGTTTCCTATTTGCAGCTGTGTATTTTTTCCAGTTACATTTGGATTTTGGTCACCACATGCAGAACAGCAATCACATAGTGTCTCCACAAAACACTCGGCTGTTGTTGAGGTTTAACTTGAATATGACAAAATGATCACCTTGTACTCATTGCTCTCTGGTAATCAACAGGTGACAATCTTAAAAGGAAGATGAAGAGCTTTCTGTATTTGTAAACATTTTATAAAGTGAGTAATTCTGACAGTGGCTTGATGCCTGACAGAGTAATTTATTACTGACCTAAACTGTGCTGAATTGACAGCTTTCAGGAACAAGTCAGCCATTCATTTCAGTGTGTAGTTGTGGGTAAGAAGTGTTTGTGGTTGGCAGTTCCAGAAATGGCCCACAGGTTTGAGCGAATGGACATCTTCCAAATCCATTTATTGATATGAACAAGACCTCTATCTTTTCAACAGAGATAACATCTTACTTGGTGACAAACTTTAGCAATTTTCTCAGTCCTGCATCATTCAGTCCTCTGATGTTCTGCTGCATAAAACGTAAGCTTTGCTTCTGTGCTTGAGTAGTAGGAGATGCTGTCAGCAGCTTCAAAAGGTTTTCTGTTGTTGGCTTTTTATTCTGATACAGTTCGAAGAGAGCTTGTGGATTCACACATGCTTTTTTTTAGGGGGGGGGTGATACCAATTCATGACAATTTTTGTTCTGCTGGATATCTTGTTTTTTGGCTCATCTGCTTAAGGGCCACTTTGAGAAGGATGCCTTTCAAATTCTGTTTTGTCGGAGGAGTTGTTACATCTAAGCGGTACAGAAGATCTAATACTGTAGTTAATTTTTTTTCTCATCTGAACGATAATCTTTCAAGGCAATGGTTATCAGATCTGTACTTGATTGATCTATGTACAGGAGAAGACTTTCAAGGAGCGTGTCATCTGACATTTGATTCTCACTAAAAATAAATTGCCACCGTGAAAACAGAGCCAAGGCGACAAGGAAAGTATCAATGGCCTTCATATCCTTTCAGCAGAATTCAGCCAATGGATTTCCACTCTTCTTCCTGCCATCTAGGAGACAGTGATGGAACTCTAACGTCCTCCCCCTTAGCTGTATGGTCGATAAATTCTGTCCAAAATGCAGCAGATATGAAACACAATCTACATCCTGTCCTCTTTCATCAATGTAAATGTATTCCAAGTGGTGTTTGAGCACTGCTGCATCTTTAAAATGGCTAATCATCTTCTCCAAAAGACATACTCTGTGAAGTTTTACGGCACTGACGCTGACACGTTCAAGAACATTTGGAACTGTAAAATTACTTTAAATTACTATGTTAAGAGTGACTGATGGGATGGGAAGCTAATCTACAGCAAGCGCCCTTGTTCCTCGTCTTTGCATTTCCTTATTTGTTTACCTTCATGAATCCACCCCAACTCAACTTCTCTGGTCAGCGTTTCAACCCCTTTTTTTGTTTTTTTGTGTAAGTTCATTTCTGCTTTGCAGTTGTAGCTATCTCACAGTCACTTTCATGATCTTTATTCACAACAACCATTTGTGGGGGACTCTCTTGTTCCTTTATTTGCACCTTTGTGTTCCAAACAGAAGCGTCTTGCTGCTATTCGATCACCATGGTCGGGATGAAGCAAGCCAGACTGTTGTCATCTGTTTAGGCAGTGACTGTGGCATCAATCGATCAAAACAGAAACAAATGTATGCAAAATTCATCGACATATCCAAACTTAGATTATGTAGACTGCTTCCATTGTGTAATGCAATTGTGTTGCAATCTAAAAATGTTACAAATCATATAAAACACAGAGGACACCTGGAGTGGGGATGAGCATGCAATTGGCCAATGATACAATCACAATACTGGAGTCCAACATTCCCTCTGATATTTGATATGTCTAAGCAAACACACTAAGCCCCTGAGCGATTCCATTTGACCACTTTGAGCAACATCAGACATGTACTGTGGTCAGGTCAGTGTCAGCCATTGAAATTACATGGCTCATTAAAAGATTACAATTACAGCATTTACATTCCCATCAGAACACTTTAAGAGCAATTTTATTCTTTTTTCCAGTGAAAATGTCAACATATTTATATTCATTTGACTACACAAAAAATACATTGCTAACCAAACCAACTATAAACTATCAATTTTCTTAGCCGCTTAGCCGCACAAAGGTCGCGGGATTGCTGGAGCCTATCCCAGCTGTCATCGGGCAGGGGGCAGGGTATACCCTGAACTGGTTGCCAGCCAATCACAGGGGACATGGAGACAAACAAGAGTCGCACTCACAATCACACCTAGGGGCAATTTAGAGTGTCCACTTACTGCATATATTTGGGAAGTGGGAGGAAACTGGAGTGCCCAGAAAAAAACCCACGCAGGCACGGGGACAACATGTAAATTCCACAAAGTCAGGGCCAGGATTGAACCTGGGTCCTCAGAACTGTGAGGCCAACGCTCTACAGCAGTGCTACCGTGCCGCCCAACTAAAAACTATGAAATATAAATTTGAAAAACCGCCTTCATCTTTATTTCATTGATTTTTTAAAATTTACAATAATATCCTCATCTGTTTTTAATGCAGCCCTATGGGGGCACAAACCAGTGCAATCTGTAGGCCGGTCCCAAGCCCGGATAAATGCAGAGGGTTGCGTCAGGAAGGGCATCCGGGGTAAAAACTGTGCCAAACAAATATGAGCGTTCATCTAAAGTAACCCAAACCGGATCGGTCGTGGCCCGGGTTAACAATGCCCGCCCCCGGCACTGCTAACCTGCAGGGCGTCGGTGGAAATTCAGCTACTGTGGGTCGAAGACAAAGAAGAGGAGGAAACTGGATCCATCGTCAAAAGAGGAATGCAAAGAGCCTACAACTGAGTGTAGGGACTTTGAATGTTGGGACTATGACAGGAAAAGCTCAGGAGTTGGTTGACATGATGATTAGGAGAAAGGTTGATATTCTGTGCATCCAAGAGAGCAGGTGGAAAGGTAGTAAGGCTAGAAGTTTAGGAGCAGGGTTTAAATTATTCTACCACGGAGGAGATGGGAAGAGAAATGGAGTAGGGGTTATTTTAAAGGAAGAGCTGCCTAAGAATGTCTTGGAGGTGAAAAGAGTATCAGATCGAGTGATGAGACTAAAATTTGAAATTGAGAGTGTTATGTATGATTTGGTTAGCGGCTATGCCCCACAGGTAGGATGTGACCTAGAGTTGAAAGAGAAATTCTGGAAGGAACTAGATGAAGTAGTTCTGAGCATCCCAAACAGCAAGAGAGTTGTGATTGGTGCAGATTGTAATGGACATATTGGTAAAGGAAACTGGGGTGATGAAGAAGTGATGGGTAAGCACGGCATCAAGGAAAGCAACTTTGAGGGACAGATGGTGGTGGACTTTGCAAAAAGGATAGAGATGGCTGTAGTGAACACTTATTTCCAGAAGAGGGAGGAACATTTAGTGACCTACAAGAGCGGAGGTAGAAGCACGCAGGTGGATTATATTTTGTGCAGACGACGTAATCTGAAGGAGATTACTGACTCTAAAGTAGTGGTAGGGGAGAGTGTAGCTCAACAGCATAGGATGGTGGTGTGTAGGATGACTCTGGTGGTGGGTAGGAAGATTAAGAAGACAAAGGTAGAGCAGAGAACCATGTGGTGGAACCTGAGAAAGGAAGAATGTTGTGCGGCCTTTCGGAAAGAGGTGAGACAGGCTCTCGGTGGACAGCAGAAGCTCCTGGAAGACTGGACTACGACAGCCAAGGTAATCAGAGAGACAGGCAGGAGAGTACTTGGTGTGTCTTCCGGTAGGAAATGGGAGAAGAAGACTTGGTGGTGGAACCCCAAAATACAGTGAGTCATACAAGGAAAGAGATTATCGGAGAAGAAGTGGGATAGTGAGAGGACTGAGGAGAGGCGAAAGGAGTTCATCGAGATGCGACGTAGGGCAAAGGTAGAGGTGGCAAAGGGTAAACAAGAGACATGTGATGACATGTACACCAGGTTGGACGCGAAAGAAGGAGAAAAGGATCTCTACAGGTTGGCCAGACAGAGGGATAAATATGGGAAGGATGTGTAGCAGGTAAGGGTGATTAAGGATAGAGTAGTAGTATGCTAAATAGATGGAAAGAATACTTTGAGAAGTTGATGAATGAAGAAAAATGAGAGAGAAGGAAGAGTTGAAGAGGCAAGTGTGAAGGACCAGGAAGTGGCAATGACTACTAAAGGGGAAGTCAGAAAGGCACTACAAAGGATGAAAAATGGAAAGCTAGTTAGTCCTGATGACATACCGGTGGAGGTATGGAAGCAATTTGGAGAGATGGCTGTGGAGTTTTTGACCAACTTATTCAACAGAATACTAGCAGGCGAAAAGATGCCTGAAGAATGGAGGAAAAGTGTTCTAGTTCCCATTTTTAAGAACAAAGGGGATGTTCAGAGCTGTGGGAACTATAGAGGAATAAAGTTGATGAGCCACACAATGAAGTTTTGGGAAAGAGTAGTAGACTCAGGACAGAAGTAAATATATGCGAGCAACAGTATGGTTTCATGCCTAGAAAGAGTACCACAGATGCATTATTTGCCTTGAGGATGCTAGTGGAAAAGTACAGAGAAGGTCAGAAGGAGCTACATTGTGTCTTTGTGGATCTAGAGAAAGCCTATGACAGAGTACCAAGAGAGGAACTGTGGTACTGCATGTGTAAGTCTGGTGTGGCAGAGAAGTATGTTAAAATAGTACAGGACATGTATTATGGCAGCAGAACAGTGGTGAGGTGTGCCTTCGGTGTGACAGAGGAATTTAAGGTGGAGGTGGGACTGCATCAGGGATCAGCTCTGAGCCCCTTCCTGTTTGCAGTGGTAATGGATAGGCTGACAGATGAGATTAGACTGGACCATGATGTTCGCAGATGATATTGTGATATGCAGTGAAAGCAGGGAGCATGCAGAGGAACAATGAGAAAGATGGAGACATGCACTGAAAAGGAGAGGAATGAAGATTAGCCGAAGTAAAACAGAATGTATGTGCGTGAATGAGAAAAGTGGAGGGGAAGAGTGAGGCTACATGGAGAAGAGATAGCGAGGGTGGACGACTTCAAATATTTAGCGTCAACAATCCAGAGCAATGGTGAGTGTGGTAAGGAAGTGAAGAAACGGGTCCAAGCAGGTTGGAACAGCTGGCGAAAGGTGTCTGGTGTGTTATGTGACAGAAGAGTCTCTGGTAGGATGAAGGGCAAAGTTAACAAAACAGTGGTGAGGCTGGCCATGATGTAGGGATTAGAGGCGGTGGCACTGAAGAAACAACAGGAAGCAGAACTGGAGGTAGCAGAAATGAAGATATTGAGGTTCTCGCTTGGAGTGAGCAGGTTGGATAGGATTAGAAATGAGCTCATTAGAGGGACAGCCAAAGTTGGATGTTTTGGAGACAAGATTCGAGACAGCAGACTTCGATGGTTTGGATATGTTCGGAGGCGAGAGAGTGAGTATATTGGTGGTAGGTTGCTGAGGATGGAGCTGCCAGGCAAAAGGGCGAGAGGAAGACCAAAGAGAAGGTTTATGGATGTGGTGAGGGAAGACATGAGGGCAGTTGGGGTTAGAGAGGAAGATGCAGGAGATAGGCTAAGATGGCAAAAGATGACACGCTGTGGCGACCCCTAACGGGACAAGCCGAAAGGAAAAAAAGAAGAAGATCCTCATCTGTTTTTCTTGGCGTAAAACTGAATTCTTGCTTGCACAATAGCTTTTGCATTGCATGCTGAGAGCTGAATGATGCTCCCAGTTTTAAGGTTAATGTCATTTTTAACGGCCTATGTTTAAAATACAGAATTAGCTTTTGGTGCATTGTATTGTCTGTGCTTTCATCTTAGATGAGGGCTAGCCACGATGGAATTTTAACATTACACACCATCTCATCCTGCACTTTCTAATTTGGCTTTGCAACACATTTTTCAGAGCAGACCTTTCTCGCTCAAAAATGACAACAGTCGCACTCACAATCACGTCCAAGAGGAATTTAGAGTCTCCAATTAATGTTGCATGGTTCTGGTATGTGAGGGGGAAACCAAGTGACCAGAGAAAACCCATGCAGGCACGGGGAGAACATGCAAACTCCACACAGGTGGAGCCGTGATTGAATCTGGGACCTCAGAATTGTGAGGCCAACGTGCCGGCCTTTTGTTGTTGTGTTTTATGAAAGTTTTTTTTTTTTTAAGAAGTTTTTTTTCTTCCAGTTTTCTGCAATGTGAAAGTGTTCCACAATTTATGTTGACGTTTACTGAGAGGCCAACTTTTTCACGTTTCATGTAGTGTTATGCCTATACTGTATTAGACAGCAACGTCTCAAAATCCACAAACTGTGACGTCAAAATGATGTTATAAGCCAAGGGGCAAATACAGATTGAAGTCACTGTTAAGTCGAATTGCCACGAAATCGGGCTTTAGGTCAAAAACGGTGAAACACCTGCAAGCAGAAAATGAAAGACATGTTTGCCCCAATGTGTTCTAAGCGAATTTAATGGATATTCATCTCTGGTTGACAAAAAAAAAAGTGAACATGCCTGGATGTGTTGTTTGGTTCAGCCCATTTTGGCGTCAAAGATAGCATTTCAATAATGTGTGGTCCCTCCTTGTTCGTCAAGAACCGTCTTCTTATCCGAACTTGCGAAGCATGTTTTTGCAAATCACAGCAAAAAAATCATTTACTGTGAAAGGTTCAATCGGAAATGATTTGCGTGCAACTTCGCCATTAAACGTTACAGGAAGCAACCGTCTCATGGTTCGATGCCACAAAAAAAATAACATCAAGACAAAACATTGAGCGCGTCGATGTGGACGACTATTTCCAAGTGAACAAGGTAACGTTAACTTTAAATGTACGTCAGCAAATGGACTTCCTCGTTGATAACCGATTCTGTAGTTTGAATGACTATCTCCAATGGCTGTCTTGGAGCTGAAGAATAAGCTTTGCACCTAAACACATTCCTTTCAACCTATTCACATTTACTGAAAAACGATACTTACTCTGTGTTATTTTGCTTAAGCCAAAGCCATGTTTTTCATTTAAAAATCTTTCTCTGGCACCAACTTGTCAATTGATTTTTGATTATCTGCTGATATCAAATCCTGATTTAAGACCTCGGCAAAGCATTAAGACCAAGCGTATCCTAATTGTCTCAACTGTCAAAGACATTTGCCCTCACTACTTTACAGGCTGTGTTCTGATTAAAATGGGGGTTGTAGAATAAGAAGCACCCTGATTAATTTTATCCATTTTCATCAACTCAGGGAGCTGCCATGTAGCACAATATTACCCCCTGCTGTCGATCAAAAAAATGTGATGGCTGCTCTCGCGTTTGTGTTGCGACTGTCACATGACGAGTAGGGAATAGAAAAGCCAAATATAATAGTCATTTAAATGAGAATACTGTTACTTTAGAATACTGTAATATGACTAAACTAAAAATAAAAAGTAGTCCATCCATTCATCAATCTACCGCATATCTAACGTTGGGTTGCGGGACAGTAGCAGGGACACACAGACGTCTGTCAACCACAAAAATTGGTAAACAGAAAAAATTCTGCTTCAGGGGAAATTATGTTAATAAAAGCATATTTGTATCACCAAGAACCAATTTGCGCCACCGGGAACCATTTGGCCACTATCCATGTTTACCCCACAGCTCATCTGGAGGGATCCTGATGTGTTCCCAGGCCAGTTGAGAGACGTCATACCTGGGGTCTCTTTCCGGTGGGACGTGCCCTGAAAACCTCACTACAGATGCAATGCTGAGGCCACCAAACCGGACCCCTCTATGCCTCGGCCGCACAGACAAATTCTGGCTAGAAAAGTTATTAACAGAATTAGTGACAAAGGGCAGCCTTAGCGGATCCCAACTCTCACTGGAAACGAGTCTGACTTAACTGCTGGAAATGCAGACCAAACTTTGACACAGGGACCGAACAGGCAGTATTGGGGGTTCATTAATCTATAACCCCGAAGCACCCCTCACAGGGGTCTGCGAGGGACATGGTCGCAAGCCTTCTCCATTTCCACAAAACACTTCTAGACTGATTGGGCAAACTTCTATGCACCCTTGAGGATCCGGCCGACGGTGTAGAGTTGTTTCACTGTTCCACGGGACAAAAACCACTTTGCTCCTCCTGAATCTGGGATTTGACTTCGTGACAGACCTTCCTCTCCAGCATCCCCGAATAGACGTTACCAGTGAGGCTGAGGAGTGTGATCTCCCAGTAGTTGGAACACACTCTTCGATCCCCCTTCTTAAAACGTAGGATCCCACCCCAGTCTGTCAGTCCAGAGGCACTATCCCTGATGTCCACGTGATGTTAGAGAGATGTGTCACCTAGGACAGTCCCACAACATCCAGAGCCTTTAGGAACTCCAGGCGAATCTCATCCACCCCCAGGGCCCTGCCACCAAGGAGCTTTTTGACCACCTTGGTGACCTCAACCCCAAAGATTAGGGAGCCCGCCTCAGAGAACCCAGACTCCTCGTGGGAAGGCATGTCGGTGGACTTGAATTTCAATTCAAAAGTACAATATATTTAAACATCCAAGTCGATGTTTTTCCATCACACAACCTTCAGTTTGTCTTGAAGTAACATCCTTGGGCAACATCTTTTTATAGGTTGTCGCTTGATGAGCAAACCTGTTCTTTTGCTAATCACCTCACCCAGTAATGTTAGGTTAAGTGTGGTCTCTTATTCTTACTAAGTTCACGTATGAGCAATTAGGTGCTGTACAACCGGTCTCAAAAAATTGCAGCTTGAATAGACCACATGTATTTTTGTGGAGTCCCAGCCCTTTGTGTGAATGTGATTTTCCGCTTCCTGTTTTCCTGTCAAAGCTATTGATGTTCCATTTGAAATATCTTTGTAACCAAGGGGGATTTTGTCCTTTCCTTTTTTTTTTTTTGTGTCAAAAATCAAACAGTATGATCTTTTCAATTGCGGACAGCTGTAAACAATTACAAATCTTTTTTTAATTATTATTATTTTCAATTCGCAGGAGGCTTTGTCACTTTCTGCTGCGAGTAGTGGGGGTTCATTGTAATTGGCACCATAGGAACGCAGCGTTGTAAATGGAGAATTTTTTGTGCAATTAAATTCTTCGTTTTCAGCATGTTGCCAAGTATACTTGTTCCTTTGGGCCTCCTGTGTGGTATTTGGGTTCCTGTTACCGGAATCGCTGAATGCCAGCAGCGTCCTCTACCGCTGCTGCTTATATCGTTTGACGGCTTCCGAGCCGACTACCTGCAGAGGTTCCCGATGCGGAACCTGAAACTCCTGTACAGTCAAGGGGTCCTGGTGGAGGAGATGACCAATGTCTTCATCACCAAAACCTTTCCCAACCACTACAGCTTGGTGAGTCAGTCTTATTCTGAATTAAGTTGATGAATGCTGAGCTCGAAAATTAAAGTGTAAGGACAAGTGAGGACTAATACAAATGGACATACAAGCCAAATTGGATTGGAATAAATAAATGCTACGGTGATACAAATGGCAACAAGTATTTCAAATAAAAATGAGCTAAAAGCCAATCTAAAATCAGTATGTCTTGAGTTTACTTTTAAAAATGTAAACATTCTGATCAGCCCCCAGTTATCTCATGAAGACAGGAAGCTGCTGCCTCAACACGTTTTTGTTCTCACTTTCAAAATGACTAAAAGGCTACGGCAATAGAACTCCACAAGGGCTGCATGGCTGAAACAATAATAATAATTAAGGTGGAACCATAAAATCCAATAAAAGGATCTGTATACAGGTAACCAATGTAGGCACGTTAATGGTGACATGTAAAATTAAAAAAATTTTGTATAAAAATCCTTAGATCTCTGAAGTGACTGCCCAACCATCAAGTGGGAATAAGAAAAAGTTAACAAATTAATCTTAGATTAACAAGTTAATCTTAATTATCTCCCCATTTCAGAAAATGTCTGCAAGCAATCCATTCTTCTCTCCTGGAGAGTTTCTCAGCCCAAATCATGTGGGGAAAAAACAAATCAAAACACTTTAGAGACGTCCTTGTATCCCTTGAAAAGGACTATACAAATATAAATAATATTTGCTGCTGAATTTTCTGCTACAGCTGTGTATTATCGTCTCAGCTATGGAAATGGATACTGTGCCTCCTGCTAACGTTCTCTAGTGGTATCATGACCAAAAATTGAGCCCTTATGACTGCCACATTTCATTCCGTAGTTTGTGTTTACTAGGCTCTTAGCAGCTAATAAAACTGAGTACTATTTCAAAGGATTAAATAATGTCTGTCTGTCGAAGCACAAACACAGAGGTTTTGTTGTGGTCTATGTCACATCTTAG
Source organism: Syngnathoides biaculeatus (assembly GCF_019802595.1). Classification (NCBI taxonomy): domain Eukaryota; kingdom Metazoa; phylum Chordata; class Actinopteri; order Syngnathiformes; family Syngnathidae; genus Syngnathoides; species Syngnathoides biaculeatus. The sequence goes on from NC_084641.1 coordinate 34,820,721, forward strand.
ATCTGTTTGTCCGGTAGAGCTTTAAGAAAATCTAACTCACTGAAAAATTTTTAAAAAGTGTTTTTTTTATTTTTTAAAACGTTTTTTTTATAAAGTGTTACCCAAATATGGTGCCTTTGAAAGTGGTTAGTAGTTACTTACAGAGGTTTAACTACTGCAGCTTTGTGAGCTGTGGGAAAGGCAATTTAAGTGTGCAAAAGATGCCAACTGGTGACTGAGGAAGGGGCATCAGAATGCAATATAAAATCTAGGTTGATGCTTTAGAGATAACCTCAGCAACAATTTCAGTATCAACCAGGGAAAAATTAATCATTTTATTACTTGGAAACACACCCTGTTTTTGCAATTTGAAAATTTTGAGCTAATGTTAATAAAGGTTAATTGAAACTTATCTGGATTGTTAGGTTTGACATGTAAAAAGATGAAGCCATTTTGGATGCATTGACACCACTTTTTTTGAGACAAGTATTCACCTGTTCCAAGTACCTATACTTAACAATTACATTGTCTTGCAAGTCTTGTTCAAAAACAATTTATTTTTCTTGAGCATGGTGCAAATTGTCATTAATGACATTAAAGGGAGACTTTGTCCAAAGTAATAGGAATGGGAGCACACATTAAAAGTTAGGATATGAGGGTTCAGTGTTTCTTTTAATGGCACAGTTATCCACAGATTTCACCACGAAACATCTCTAAAATGGAAAAGTATGATTGAAATTCCTCTCTCGCTCAGACATTCCAATGAGCCCGGCTGGAAAACTGACAGCCAATCAGCGTTTGCCACGCCTGCAGTGCTTTCTTGTTCCGACCCTCCCATTGCTCGTGAATACGTTGCACCGAACAGAGAAGTCCACTATCTGGCATTTTGTGGCCAATTTTTGTATAAAATAATTACAAACAAACAAAACAAAAAGAGCATAATGTACAATGTTCAAGCCTGTGCATTTGAGCCACAATACACACAGGCAGAACTTCACGTGTTGGAGAGGGGGCACGGCACTGACGATGAACAATAAACGCGGAGATTTGTTTGATGCTTTTCTGAGGAGTTGGTTTAGATGTTACAGCAGGGGTGGCCAGACTTTTGTACCCCAATATCTACTTTTCAAGCAGCCAGGCTCTCGTGGTCGACCGGCTGCAGGGGGTGGGGGCGTTCTACGCGTGCATCGCCATAAATGGCAGCTGGGATGTGTTGTGTGCTAAGAGCCAATAATGCGAGTATAACAGCCAGTCAATACTCCATTTTATTACTACTCTCGCCATTGAGCAAACAAAACAAAAATAAAATTGTACAATGTTCAAGCGTTTGAGCCAGAATACACACAGGCGGAACTTGACTTGTTGGAGCATGGACCTCGGAGATAATTCATGTCAATTTTTTGTGTTCTTTCTATCTGCAGTATTCTGACAAAACTGGTAATAGAAATTTGTGGTCATTATATAAAATTATGACATTTCATCTCTACTCCCGTCATTTCCATGTTTTTGAGTATGTAATTGTTGTGCTGTCCTACAGGTGACTGGACTCTATGCGGAGTCTCACGGTATCCTGGCTGGCTCAATGTACGACCCCATCAGCCACAAGCACTTCCACGTGGCCAACGGCAGGGACGCGATGTGGTGGAATGAGGCGACACCTATCTGGATCTCAGCACATCAAGCAGGCTACAAGACAGCGGTAGCCATGTGGCCTGGCTCCGACGTGGCTATCCACAACCAAACGCCCACGCACTTCTTTCCTTACAGCCCTGATGTGAGCTTTCGGGAGCGCTTGGGCAATGTAACAAACTGGTTGCTGGGAAATGAGAAGGTAGCAGCATGTAATATAAGGAAGGTGGCACGGGGGCAGAAGAGGCGGTTTCACTTAATGCGAAGAAGTTGTCTCATTCTAGGAGGAAGGTGTGATGTTTGCAGCGCTCTACTGGGAGGAGCCTGACCGATCAGGACATATATTTGGACCTGAAAATACTTCAGCCATTGGCAAAGTGCTGGAGGAAGTAGGAACCTTTCTTACTTTGGTCACTTCATTATGGAAATATATTGGAAAATATCTATATACAGTATACAGTGAAGAAAATAAGTGACTGTCCATTGTTAGCTACACATCTTATCACAATACCTAGAAGGCTAACCAGTTTAGCTGAATGGTTGAACTTTTAAGACACAGATACAGTGAAGAAAATAAGTATTTGAACACCCTGCTATATTGCAAGTTCTCCCACTTAGAAATCATGGCGTGGTCTGAAATTTTCATCGTCGGTGCATGTACACTGTGAGAGAGATAATCTAAAAAGAAAAATCCAGAAATCACAATGTATGATTTTTTTTTAACGATTTATTTGTGTGATAGAGCTGCAAATAAGTATTTGAACACCTGAGAAAACCAACTTTAATATTTAGTACATTAGCCTTTGTTTTCAATTACAGAGGTCAAATGTTTCCTGTAGTTGTTCACCAGGTTTGCACACACTGCAGGAGGGATTTTGGCCCACTCCTCCACACAGATCTTCTCTAGATCAGACAGGTTTCTGGACTGTCGCTGAGAAACAGAGTTTCAGCTCCCTCAAAAGATTTTCTATTGGGATTAGGTCGGGAGACTGGCTAGGCCACGCCAGAACCTTGATATGCTTCTTATGGAGCCACTCCTTGGTTTTCATGGCTGTGTGCTTGGGGTCATTGTCATGTTGAAAGACCTAGCCACGACCCATCTTCAATGCTCTGACCGAGGGAAAGAAGTTGTTCCCCAAAATCTCACAATACATGCCCGGGGTCATCCTCTCCTTAATACAGTGCAGCCATCCTGTCCCATGTCCAGAAAAACACCCCCAAAAGCATGATGCCACCACCCCTATTCTTCACAGTAGGGATAGTGTTCGTGGGATGCAACTCATCATTCATCATCCTCAAAACAAAAACTTCCATTTTGGTCTCATCTGACCACAAAACCTTCTCCCATGACTCCTCTGTATCATCCAAATGGTCATTGGCAAACTTAAGACGGGCCTTGACATGTGCTGGTTTAACAAGGGGAACCTTCCGTGCCATGCATGATTTCAAACAATGACGTCTTAGTGTATTACTAATAGTCACCTTGGAAACAGCGGTCCCAACTCTTTTCAGGTCATTGACCAAGTCCTGTCTTGTAGTCCTGGGCTGATTCCTCACCTTTCTAAGGATCATTGACACCCCACGGGGTGATATCTTGTGACCTAAACCCAATAGAAAATCTTTGGAGGGAGCTGAAAGTCCGTGTTTCTCAGCATCAGCCCAGAAACCTTTCTGATCTAGAGATCTGGGTAAAGGAGTGGGACAAAATCCCTCCTGCAGTGCGTGCAAACCTGGTGAACAACTACAGGAAACATTTGACCTCTGTAATTGCAAACAAAGGCTACTGTACCAAATATGAATGTTGGTTTTCTCAGGTGTTCAAATACTTATTTGCAGCTGTATCACACAAATAAATCGTTAAAAAAAAGTCATACATTGTGATTTCTGGATTTTTCTTTTTAGATTATCTCTCTCAGTGGACATGCACCTACGATGAAAATTTCAGACCCCTCCATGATTTGTAAGCGGGAGAACTTGGAATATATCAGGGTGTTCAAATACTTATTTTCTTCACTGTATTTGTGTCTTAAAAGTTCAACCATTCATCTAAACTGGTTACCCTTCTAGGTCATGTGATAAGATGGTTTGATATTTTTCCACATTGAATCAAATGCTACGGTCCTGCTTGCAGGTTGATGACAACATCGGCCTGCTGATGTCAGAACTGAAGCGGACGGGCCTGTGGGGTCGCGTGAACGTACTGGTGACCAGTGACCACGGCATGGCTCAGTGCTCGGCTGATCGCCTCATACGACTGGATGACTGCTTGCACCCCGACAACTACACGCTGGTGGACCTGACTCCTGTTGCTGCTCTCATCCCAAACAATAGTAAGTCGCCACGTTTAGCGTTTGACGACAGCACATGTCGCACTGCAGCTTGTTGCTGGCATGAATGTACAGTGTATCCTGTTTCTGTGTTTTCTTAGAGCCAGAGGCTGTCTTTGCACTGCTTGCCAACTGTCACACCCATATGACTGCCTATTTAAAGGAGGCCATCCCAGAAAGTTTGCACTACCGCAACAATGAACGCATCCAGCCCATCATACTGATTGCTGATGAGGGATGGACTATAATACAGCGAGGGAACAAACTCCCTAGACGTATGACCCCAAATGAGGCCTTGTGTTTATTTTATTTTTTAGGGGGATTAATTTTTTTTCCCCCCTCCCTTCCCTCAGTGGGTGATCACGGCTACAACAACTCCTTACCCAGCATGCACCCATTCATGGCAGCTTGGGGGCCCAGCTTCCGGAATGGCTACCGACTGGAGACTTTGCAGAGTGTAGACCTTTACCCTCTCATGTGCCACCTACTGGCTTTGACCCCGCAGCCCAACAATGGTACCCTGGTCAAGGCTCGCTGTATGCTTGTGGCTGAATGCTGGCAGGATGGTCTGGCGCTCATGGGTTTGGTGATGGGTGTCTTAATTGTGCTCGCTACTATACCCGGTAAGTATGAGTAGCGATAACCGTATGCTAATATACTGATTTGATGCTTTGTAAGATGCGGGAAGTGAAACATCCCGCGATTTGTTTGTCCGCAGTTCTCTTAAAGCTGATGGCCCGCCGGCTACGACCTTCCACTTCCAGAGCATTCCGCAGAGTTCTAGTAGACCATGCCAATGATGAAGAGGAATCCCTGCTGGAATAACTTCTCTCGAGCTTTACCTGCTCATGCACTTTACCCCCACTCAGATGGAACAAGCAATCACATTTGGAGCAACTGGCTGTGACTTAAAATGCTGCTTGAGAAAATGTGAAATGAAGAAGTTAAACCTGTATGGTAGACACTTTTTGCAGTAGACGGCAGATTTAAACCAGTTAGTCTTCATATTCACGATGCAGCTGTTTGTTTTCCCTCTTTTCCTTAAGACAAGACAAACAAGAAATCATGACAGACTTCCAAGATTCAGGGTGTGGAGATAACACACAAAATGATGGCAGGAATAATGGGGTAATCAATCAATCTAAAAAAAAAGATTTTGAATTAACAGATTCATGCAAAAGATTAGGTTTTTTTTTTTTTGGGTCAGGTTGATTTAAATTCAGCTCTCGTTCTGTTTTATTTTTCTATTTTTCTTACTGCTTTTATTCAGCAGAGGGGGTCAATAGCTCAAGTGTGCAATCATTAAGGCAAGCTCTTCTTCAACCCTTCACACCAAGTACCACATTCAATTCTGAACACTCCAATCACTGACCAAAAGTAAAATATGGTAGTGTACTAGGTGTAAGTGTTCATGAAAATTACGTTGGTAGTCAGTATATAATCATGCTCAGTTTGAACATTTAACAATGCACCCAAGTAGAGGAAAGGTGTTTTACAATGTCAAGTACAGCTACAATAAGATATCGCAGGGATGCTTGAAATTATTATGCGGTAAGTCATATAATAATGAAGTGGCATTGATATATGTTGCACAATTCCGTGCAATAAAAAGCTCAGTAATCAGAAGTGGCACCGATTAGCGGTCAAATTGGTCTTTTTTTTTTTCTGAAGTACTGAAATCGTTTTCTCAGGGATTTATGTAGGTACAGATGATACCAAAGTACAATGAGTAGAAAAAAGACTTAAACCCTTTTCTCTTTTTTTTTTATTTGTATTTCTGTTCTGTAGTACTTGTCCCATTCTTTAAGAACTGCCAGACATGCCAAATGACTTAGGACTTTCTAGTGGTCTTCTAAGCTTCCCATCCTTATCAGTAGCCATTGAGTGAGGATGGTCTTGGTTTCGATGGTGGAATATGGTAGTTTGTAAAATATGATATGGCTTGGAATGTGTGTCTAACCTTTTGTAATGTTGATTTTTGTCTTTTGCACGCTTAAAATGTTGGATCCTGTTTTTGTTGTTGGTGTGGTGGTGGTGTGGGGGTACGTCGGGAGGAATTTTCATGCCTGTAAGAGATTACAGCAATGACATGAGATTGTTAGTCAATAAACTCCCTTTTTTTGCTTGACTCAAAGAGGAGAAAAATGACAAATATTTTGAAAAATTAATTCATATTTCTTTATTATATACTCCCCCCATCGCAGTCACAACAAACAATACAGTAACAAAATGGAAGTACTGTACTGCATAAAACAATACTGACAAAACTTTGAAAATTCAAACCAACTGTTTCCATATATTTAACATTATTTTGTCATCTTTATTGTAAATAGACTTTTATTTTCAGGAGGTATTGTAAGAAAAATAAAATTTCTAAAACTGGCCACACTGAGCCAGATGTGAAAATATTCAACTCTTTCCCAGAATGGTTTGACACAATTGTAGACATAAAGAAACCAGCGAGCTACAACAAATGGTTGTGTCTCTGGTTTCCACTGAGACGTTTGGTGAGTTTGGGGATTTCTCCCCGAAGACAGTTTGGTTCCTGAATGATGGTGAAGTATTAAGCATTAAAATTAAACATGGCTGATGACTTGACTCATCACTTAACTTGCTCCTGTACAGATAATGCAAGCAAGGCTTCTACTTTATCCCCGATATAATGACACTGCATGGCCAATGATTAAATCAAAATCCAGTTTCTATGCTTGATCTAACTGAAAAGTACAATAAATGAAAATGCTTTTCTTTTTTTGCATGTGAAAGAATATACCAACTCCCACTTTGGCAAAAGCCTTTGTAAAACTTAATCATGCGGACTGACACTATCTGTCATTGTGCTTCTATTTAGGACAACAATGTGGCATGGACTCCTACACAAACAGTACTTTTCTCTCACCAAACATTCTGGATACTTATAGAGAACATTTACTAGCCTTGGATTGAGCAATCTAGATGTAAACTCAGGCCACATTGAGGAAACTAATGAGTTTACAGAAAAAAAAGCTTTTTACAATCAAAATGCCACAAGAAATCAAATCTATTTTAGCACAGTGTCTACAGTTACTTATTTTCAAGCTAAAAACCACAGCAGCAAAGCATGACCCCCCCCCCCCTTCCACTCCCCCATCAAATCCTTTCAACCTGATATTAAACTATAGTGGGTGATGATACTTTCCCAACTATGGAATAATCTTGTTGATTGATTTAAAAAAATGTGAATGACAACCGCACGCATATCCTCACATGTCGGTATCACACTTTGCAGACCCTGATAGTGGAACATTTAAGTACATTTACTGTTATGTACGCGCAAAATAAAAGTTCTCTTCCTTCATAATAGAATGCACATTCCTCAGTTGGGAGATCTCTGTTGTTCCCAGTTGTTTTAAAATGTCTCCCAACTAATTTGAAAACATTCCAAATCAGCCGACTGTATAAAAAAATAGATCGACAAATGATTACAAATGCAAAAAAAAAAAGAGAAAAATGGACACCACTTCATCCTCACTTGCACCGCATGCATCATACAAAAAAAAAGGAATGAAATGAAAATTTAATGGTGCTCCGAACCTTTGTGTGTTATCTTGCATAGCTGTGAATGTGAAGCCATACAAGAAAGAAAAACTGTAATGAAACGGAGAAAACTTTTGCACATACAATGATGGAGAGTCGCCCGAAGCGAGACAAAAAAGCAATGAGGCGGCGATACCTGAGGCTACAATTAAGTCTGAGTACCACATGCAAAGCAGGACACACACTACATACACTTCAGAACAATTTGGACATCCACCACAATGGAGCTGGTATTTAGGAGGTTTTCAAAAATCATGGTCTTTTACCATTCAAGAATTACATACATTTCATATTATAGTACATCTACATAATGTATAGTACCGCTAACATTCATAGGATCAGAAGACAAAACGAATGACAGCACAGAAAGCCATGAATATCAGCAGTTGTAGGTATTGTCAGAATGTACAATCAATAAATGCCTTCACACTATTTTTCTGTATATTTGTAATCCAAGTCAAAGATACATTTGAGTTGCCTCACAATTAAAACTTTTTTTTTTTTTTAAATCCTGATGTAAATTCTCTACAACCCCTGGAGACAGTCATGAACAGGAAACTTGCCCCCCCCCCCCAAAAAAAAAAAAAAACCTTAGCAAACAGACTTACAATTTGTATCAGAATGACGACATTAGAAAATTGTGACGGTTAAGAGTCTGAAAATCATCACCTGAAGCAACCACACATCCTGTGACATGGACACATGCAGCTGCCAGTGGAACTGGGTCACCGGTGATGTTAGGTGGGCAGCACTTTATGCTTGACTTCGTAGTACTGTATGGATAAACAGTGGGCCATATGTACTGGAAAAAGCAACTCAAGACTTTCTAAAGACAAAGAAACAGAAGGATCTGCAACACCCAAGTCAGTCATGCGATCTCAAGCCAAGACAGTGTGTTTGTGCGTGGTATTACGTCAGTTGCCCAAACACTTGTGAATGTGATAATGTGAAAAATGGCTGCAACTCATGAATGGTAAACTGCCATTTTGTGTGTGTGTGAAACCTCTTCAATCAAAACAGAAAAGTGACAGTACTTTTTGGTTGTGTCAGACCTGATTTGCCTGTGAAACACCTGATTGGCTGGAGCTCTGGAGGTGGTGGAGTGGTACTGTAGTTATGGCGGCTGCTTCGTATGTGAACATAGCACCCATGAAACTCTTAAAAATAAGCAGTTCACACTCTACAACATGAATTCCTGTCTGTTTTTTTTTTTCGACGGCACATTTTGTTGTGTTTGTATACAGTGCCCCCTTACCCCTCGTACAGTTCCTGCCCATAGGAGTGTGTATAGCACCGACGCCTCCTGGATTTTCCCTTCAAAGATGTCCGTATCCACTCCTGCCGAGTGAATGAGGCAGGCTTCAGTGAGTGTTGGAGCTCACTACACATATTTGGCAAAATTCTCCATCACACACCGCAACCAGGACAATGCAAAAACCAAGCCATCGTCACTTGATAGCACCATGAGACTGTTTTCCTAAATTGTAAAGGGGTCAGGTGTTACTTTACTGTATCTGTATGTCTGTTCAAGAGGTGAGGTCAGGATACATCCCAGGTTATCACTGTATTACACTACTTTCACTGTATGCATGAACAAATTAGCACCATGCTGTACAGGACACACAGTTGTGTGTGTGTGTGTGTTGTGAGTGGGTTAACTAAGCACATCTCCCTGCAATGAGAGAGTTGCATAGCAGTGGTCCAAGTGGCTGCAGCCTTATGGCCACAAACTGAAGGCAGTACTCAAGTTGCACCAGAAAATCCAAAGTGACAATCTGCCCTTTTTGCTCCTTAATGATGCATGCTTATGAAGTGTGTGTGTTACATATTTGCACATACTGTAAGCGTATGAGCTATTGCATCTTCCCCTCGACTAACCTACTCATCTGTTGGCAGCAAATGAACTGTAGCACCACAGAAAGTAGTGTAAACTATCTCATTGGTAGTTTGTAGATTTCAAATCAGCTGCAATCCCAACTGTATTTCCATCGGGCACATCAAGGTATCTGGCAACATAAATTTGTAAGGCAGATAAACTCCAAAGCAGAAAGGGAATAAAAACAAGGAAAGAAAAGTGCATTATATCTATACTCGTACACCATCATAATGAACATTCATATAATAATTAATCAGAAAAACATGTAGAATCACAAATTCCTTCTACAATTTGTATGGAAGAGATTTGGAATTTCCAATGAATCCAAATGTTTTTGTCCCCCCCCCTATAGTTATTTAATTACAAGGTTAATCTTCCCAGTAAACCTTGTTTTTTGATTCTCATTCAACCAGTATACATTTGGTCAGGTTTAGCCATCATAAACAAAAAGTCGCTCAAGGTTCACCATCAAAATTCCGGGTTCATTTGACTCTGTAGCTCTTTTTTATGCTCTGTACGTTCCCAAGACAGCAGCGAAATAACGCTTGCATGTGTGTGCGTTACGTGCGTGTGCATATGTGTAATGCCTAAAGTAAACGTTTACCCTGTTTGATGCCAGAAGGCTTCCCCAACCAACCCCAGCCCTCAATCCAAAGCCTCACAACGTGTTAACGCGGGGCCCTGATGACGGGATCGAGACATTACAAATATTCTATTTACAGTACGTTTTGACTCCTGCCAATGTAACAGATTGGATTACAGGAAAAACAAACAGTGAAAAATAAAAATCATAGCTTAGCTGTAGGTGTCTATAGATGAGTGGATAGTCTTGTCTGTCAAAATTAGAAAACACGGATAAGGAAAATTATTCATGAGAATAGTCTTGCATTTGCTCATGGTGAAATTCTGTTTCTTTTAGGTAAATGTCAATCTTATTACTCACAAATTACCGTAGATCCTATTTTAGACATTAACTCTTATAATGATAACAGGAAGGGGAGAGAACAAATTTTCTCTCTCCATCTGTGATTATTCATAGTACTTGTTTGTTGACAACAAAATTAAGCATTTTCCTTCACTTTAAATACATGCTAACATTTGCAGTTTATCGTTATCTCTTGTTACGAGCCTAATCTACAGCTCAAGTCCTTGGAATTTCTCAAACTGTCCCAAAATCCAGCAAACTGGGGGGATGTTGAAAGCCATATCGAGCTTGTGCACGTGACGTCACCGTTTTCACAGCACCATATTGCCGGTCAAATGCTTATGACCATGCTAACCTGAGAACGCCAGATTCCGTCAGAACTCAGAAGCTAAACGGGTTTGGCCCTGGTTAGTACATGGATGGGAGACCGCCTGGGAATACCAGGTGCTGTAAGCGTCTCTCCCCAGCTAAATCCAGAGGGGTTGCGTCAGGAAGGGCATCCGGCGTAAAAATGTGCCAAACAAATATGCGTTCATCTAAAGATAACACGCTGTGGCGACCCCTAACGGGACAAGCCGAAAGGAAAAGAAGCTATTGCTGGTCAAACAGAGCTGCTCGACATTGAACTGGAGGAGAATATTTACACTACCCAAGACCTGTTGTGCTGTTGGTTATCACAACAGACGAGACAGATATTCAGAGATCATTCTATGGAACGCCATCTGAAAAGACCAGAAAATATCAATGGATTTCGGCAATTAAATGTGATGGATGGTGCCCAACCAAAATATACACACGCCTATGTAGTGATCGCTTCATTTCAAGTAGGAATTATTCTTTTCAATCTCATATTACCAAAAAGTATTTATAAGGCCAAGTTGACTCATTTGAGAATGATGCGTGTTAAAAAAAAAAACTGTCTGTTGCAGAGGTTTACGGAGGTTAAGTGTGACCGCAATCGCTTTCATGTACATTCCTTAGAGACGACATTGTCCTCTTTTTTTTTTCAGTCATAGTTAATGAATCCGAGTTTGTGTAAAACCAGGGGTCATTTATTTAAATATTGGTATTTTTATTGAATACTAGCTGAAAGGATCGATGGATTCCGCCAAAGGTTAACATGTCGTCCAACATACTTCCATGTTCACAAGCCGTCAAAACCGTTGCTATGTGAGATTTATTCCTGATGAGAACAGATCCAGCAACAAAGTATTCTTATGCGTCCAGACTTTTATACACTTTCAAACTTTTCCGTGTAAATCTTGATGACTTACTCACCATATCCATGTGTATATCCAGTTGTCCAAGACAGGCGAAAGTGAATTAACAGTCCAATTTCTTATTGGTGAAAACATCGATTTGGCATTAAATACGGGTCCTCTACGCCGAGTTTATAAGTTTTTCCACGTACCGTCGTTTATTTTCACCTTCTAAATGTCTGATGGTATCGGACAAGACTCAGACTTAGCTTGACCGGCAATATGGCGAGGTAAACAAAAGTCACGTGATTTTATGATGTAGGTGCACGAGCTCTATACATGTAATTAAGATTACCATTTTATTAACTACTGCGGCTGATTTGTGTTGACTTGACCTAATTCCTCAAATAATTCAACCCCGCAGTGTAAAATCAATTTCCTCTTTTCAGTGTCTCATTGCTGTTGAGAAATTAGTACATTTGTGTGTGATATAACGTAAACAATCTGTAGCATATGGATCTGGTATAAAATATGCTCACGGTTCTGGAGCTCCAACACAGATGAACGGTGCTAGTTGCAAATAGAGAGGAGGAGATTTCAGACTCTCAATGAGGCAGCTTGTTGAGTCAGGGTCAAGGGACTCGCAGGTTGAAGGTACTCGCAAGGTATGTGTGTGTTTTTGTGAGGGTGTGTGCATTAAAATGTGCCAGAATGGTTTTGTGGCTCTGTGCTTATACCAAGTGCGACGTGTTTCTTATTCATCAGTGAACTTTTAACTTTGAAGACAAACATTTCTCTTCACAGTGTGTGTGTGTATCAAAGTGAAGACTCATATTGTAGAAGTTCATACAGCAGGGGTCCATCACGGTAGCGGATGCCCACAGCGGCCGGTGTGATGTACTGCAGGATGTTTATAGTCCTCCGCAGGCGCCGGTCAACGTAGTGGGCGTCCCACGCCGGGTAACGCTTCCTGGGCATGTCGATCTTTATAAATGGGCCCTCAGGTTTGGAAGTGGGGGGCACTGACCTGACCTGGAAGACGGGAAGACATGTTTCAGCCACATCCTCATCTGTCTGGGACTTGGTCATGTGGGCAGGGGTAGGTGGGGCAGTAGGCGGTGCAGAAGGGGGAAGGGGAAGACCCCATAGCAGTTGGGCGCAGCAGGAGGAGGCGGGGCTCGGCTGGAGGTGGGCAGTCGCGGGGTGCAGGAAGCCGTAGTACAACAGCATCACCAGGACGCCGCCAGCAAACGTTAAGTAGACGCCGCACAATGCCGGCATGGCGTATGAGTCGGTCAGTACAGGGTCCCTGTAGGTGTACCTGCATGGATACACAATCGGGTTAGTACTAGCTTGAGCTCGCTCAATAATTTTGGTGTATTTGGGGTTGCCATTTCAATTTGAGTGGCTGCATCTGTAGAAATATTGAAATCTTGTCTCGTGACTTATTTATACATTCTGATATTTTGTTAAACCACACCTGGTCTGCAGCATGATTTGGATCCATTGTCTTTATTTGATGGATATTAGATTTTTGTCCAGTCAGATTTCAGCCTCTATGTGCTGCCTTGTCAATCATATTTCAACTTCTCCTCCAGTGTTTAGTTATCTGGCCCAAAATAGCATCAGCATTTCCAATCCTCGGATTGGATGGTCAGAGCAACCCAAGTTTGACTAGAAAAACACGTCTGTAGCTGTCTGTAGACATGAATACATTTCTTACTCCACATTTATTTTATTAAAATAACTAAGGTTATTAACTAAATATATGTAAACTGAGCGGGACGGTAGTACAGCTCTAGAGGGTTCGCCTCACAGTTCTGAGTTCAGCTATTCAAATTTAGCAAATAAAATTCAATTTCACATTGTCATTATCAGATGTGTGAAATGTCAAATCAAATTGGATTGTGTTTTACTTATCCAAAACGATTACATTTAAGTGTCAAAATGATTTCACAGGGGCTCATTTTTAAGCATGGGTAGAGTTCTGCTAATGTCTAATAATGCCTGATCAGACCATGTCACTCTAATTCTATTTCTTTTACTCACCACAGGCCCGTGAGGATGGTGTTCTCGGCCAACACCACAGTATAGTAGGTAATCATTCTGTGTCGTGTCTGGCCCTCCTTCACGTTAAACCAGCAGAAGATGTAGACAATGCCCACCACCATGTTGAAAAGCACCTCTTCCCATTTGGACATGCAGAAATCGGTGCCCCCGTGCACCACCCAGAAGGCCATGGCCGACCAGTGGACCACCACAAAGATGCCAAAGTAGATATGAAAGAGTGAGGCAAAAAGGGCAAGTGAGAGGACGCGGGATGAGATGGTGAAGAGACGCCAGAAGAGGTGCAGCAGGGCACCACGGTAGCTCATGCTGCGCTGGTCGTCACGCGAGTCCCGCAGCAGTTTGTGGTAGGATGCCAAGACCCAGGCGAGAGACAGGAGGGAAGCGAGGGAGGAGATGCCTGCAGGGAGACAGACGAGACTCATGCTTCATTTCCTCTGATCAGCTAAATCCTTTTGAAGCAAACTTTGGAGAAACTTCAAGTGAGCTGCCACAAAGTAGGTTGAGCCAGTCGAGGGTATCCTTACCTTCAATTATTGAAAGATGTACAAAGGTCACACAGTGGGCAATTATTAGGGCTGTCAAAGTTAAAGCATTACGACGAATCACAAAAAAAAAAAAAAAAAGATCAATCATCTATTAACACATGAATCACAATTTATTTGAATCACATACATGCTGCTTTCCCTTAAAGTGCCACTGACATCCCTATCTACATTTTAAAATAGATATTGTTATGAAAACTACATATATTATTCACTTCAATGTCTATACGTTTTTTTGCAGTAGCGGGCTCAAGTGTTTATATTGGTTTATGCCTATTGTACCGGTGAAAAATTACTTGTTTTTTCTGCATGTTAGCCAAAATGCCGGCTCATCGTATTGCTGGATTTTGCTCGAACTCTCGGGAGGATGGATTCACTCTTGACACTTTTCCAAAACACCCGGTTCGTCGTGAAAAATGGATTGCACAGATGCAAAGGATGAGAGCTTTGTGGGTTCTAAATGACAGGTACGTGTGGACAGAGCTATTAAAAAAATAATAATAATAGTTGTGGGGGACTAATTTGTCTCACGGTTTATAGCATATGTTACGTGTGAATTTAGAATAATTCCCCTTGGTCAAAACGGCAACATATAACAAGGCACTTGTATTGTGTTTAAGAAAATGTCATCACACACAACACAATACAGCACAAAACAATAACAAAATAGAAGTACAAAGTTTAGTAGCATGTAACATGAGCTAACTAGCTAACTAGACGTATAGTCACCAAACTCGAACAGCTTCTCCGAAAGCAGCAATCATACAATGCTCTGTCCGCGTCCAACGACGTAATCCTTCATAAAGTATGCCAGCGTCGTTGTTGTCCACAGGCGGATGGCCGGGTGTGAGCCTTGATGTGGAGGTGGTTTTTGGACGCGTGTCGGGAGGAGAAAGGAACTCTCCCCTCACCGGCCACCGGTGTCTGGGCACTAGTTACTTCACCCGGCATGGGTCCTCCTGAGTACGCTACATACACAAGTCATTTTTAATAATTTCTCGTCCTCCTCGTTCATCTGTTGGGGAGTCTCTCTCAGTTAGAAGTGTTCCGGAGATCGTCTAATTATGGCTCAAAACGATAAGGTAAAATGGCCCCGGCTTCTGAGCTGTTCTCTTCTTCAAAAAAAGAGCTTTAGTCTAGAAGGGGCGTCAGAAAATTACGAAAAGCTCTCTTGTTGATCTGCCATCGCAGGTGGCTCAGCGCGTTTCTATAGCGACTGTCCTAGTGTAAAATCTGTAAATGACGTAGCAGGCAATATGGCTACCACTGGGATGTCGAGTGAGACTTTCGCAACTTTGCGCATGAATGCTCTTTGCAATTTTTTTTTCATCTAGACAGTGAAGTGAATAATATTATATGAAGTTTTCAGAACAATATCAATTTTAAAATAGGGATGTCGGTTGAGCTTTAAATTATCATGACGCAGATCTTTTGTTAGAGAGAAGGATTACGTCGTCCCTCCCAACTATTGTTTTTTTAATAGCTCTATACACACCTTCCTGTCTTTTGGAACCCACAAAGCTATCGTCTGTTGCACCTGTGCAATAAATCTTTCACAACGAACCAGATCTTTTGGAAACGTGTGAAGAGCGAATCCATCTTCTCGAGTGTTCGAGCAATATCCAGCAATACAACAAGATGGCATTTTGGCTAACACACAGGAAAAACAGCTACACTTTCCTGTCAGTAAAACTGGTATAAACACACGAACCTGCCAGTGTGGGCATCTGTAAAAAACGCTGCTTCTTTTCCAAAACGAATGCATCGAGAGGATTTTCATGGCGGGAAATGCAAAAATTCATATACAACAACATCATGATGTATGGTGAAAAAATGGATGGGTCCATTCTGGCTGCCTTTTTTAAAATTAAAAACATACTAAAAATCATGCTTTAAGTGTCGGTAGCACTTTAAGCGTGGGTGGATATGGAAATGCGGTGCAGATTACTTGAAGGTGAATGATCATCACATCAATGCAATGGTTAAAACGCTGCACAGATAAGTAAGGACACTCCCATCGTGTGCTCGGCAGCAGATTTTGTTATTAAAGTCACCCCCATGGGACTTGAAAAAAAACAAATACAAAGACAATTTGTATATAGTGTAGAGCTAAACACTCTTTCCATTGAAGCGCAACCAATTTAAAATACCATTTTAAAGCTAAATATGGTACTATGTGGTATATTTGGCAACTGTGATTCATTGCGATTAATATAAATTCAAACGTGTGATTAATCAGATTTAAATAATTAATTGATTGACAACCCAAGTAATTATTGGACATTACAAAATCAAAGGTTCACTTTTGTGATCATCTGAGCGTATCATGTTTCAAGACATTGCTCTATGTATTCATGCATCCATTCATCTATTCTCTAAGCCGCTTATCCTCACGAGGGTCGTGGGGAGTGCAGGAGCCGATCCCAGCTATTAACGGGCAGGAGGCGGGGTACACCCTGAACTGGTTGCTAGCCAATTGCAGGGCACATGGAGACAAAGAGCCGCACTCACAATCACACCTCGGGGCAATTTAGAGTGTCCAATTAATGTTGCCTGTTTTTGGGATGTGGGAGAAAACCGGAGTGTCCGGAGAAAACCCATGCAGGGACTGGGAGAACATGCAAACTCCGCACAGGCGGGTCCGGCATTGAACCCGGGACCTCACAACTGTAAGGCCAACGCTTTCGAGCTGAACCGCCGTGCCGTATGTATTATTATCAATATCAAGATTTTTTTCCGCTTCACAACAGTTCTTCCAAAAATATAATCACAATCACAGTAATGATTATCAAGGACAGTCTCATATGAGTTCCCTTCATTTTTAAAAATATTAAACTTGTTGAAACTACATATCTGTACATGATATGATGTGGATTTTGTCTTTGGTTTTAAATACCAAATTTGGTTTACTGTTGTACAATTTTAATGTTTCAGGTAGTGTGGCTGTTATACAGGTTGCACATATTCCTTTTGTGTGATGACTAACACGAGTGAGTGGGTGACTCCACAAATGATACATTTCCTGAATGATTAATGAAGAGGGGGCTGATAACTCACCGGCACCCTGAACACTTTGGATGACCGTGCTTTCCTGAATAAAACACAATTAAAATCCTAAAAGGAGCCGCATCGCCACCCAAATTAGTGAGCACAATGTGTGCAGATTGATAATTTGAATATCTTCTGTTGTGTGCACTCATTTTGTGCCCCATGTAAACACGTCATCTCATCCACCTACATTGTAGCGTCTCTGCACGATTCTCCTGGATCATGATGCACAGCTGCAGGACCAGCTGAGGCGCCGACTCCAGGAAAGTCTCCAGCAGCCGAAGCATGTTGACATCTGCATACTCGAACATCATAGCCCAGTACCAGCGGCGCTGGTGCTCCTTCTGGTGACGGGACATGAGGCCGAGGTAGAGTGTCCTGATGTACCTGCAACAATCATAGGGAATTAATAAATGTAGTAAATCCATTGAGAACTAAAATACACCTTCACCAGTTAATCTACACACGCACAGATAAAAAAACCCAACCTTTTCAGTGATAATAACAGCCAGTTTTGACTAATTTATCTAACTCTTGGCGTAAGTCGCAACTAAATTCTTCCATCCATCCGTTAATTTCCTGCACACTTTTACTCACAAATGTCCTGGGAGAGCCAGAACCTTTCCCAGCTAGCTTTGGGCGAAAGGCGGCCCACACCCTAAACTGGTCGCCAGTCGATCAAAGGGAAGATATCAACACAATCAAATCTATCCCACGTACCCCCCACCAAAGCCAGGAGTGTGTACCACTACACCATCAGTAACACGTGATCTATTTTCATTAATTTCATTTCATTTAGAGCTTGATTTAATTAACGCACACCGCAGCAAAAGCGTGTGTACAATTGATTACTAACACAGATGTGGAAGCTAGGTTTTACACGATCAGTATCACCGATCAGCGAGGTTAAAATAAATATTGATCAAATAATAATTGATCACAAGATGGAGCAATGTAACTTTACTGGTTGTTTTTTATTTACAGTACTACATCAAACGACACGTAAGTAGGCTAAAACTCGGGTTTGGATTCAAATATACTGAACCAGGTGACACGGGTAAATGTCTTTGGCGTATCGGATCGGTGAATTATGACATTAAAACTGATCAGCCAATCAGCATAAAATGTTAATTATAGGCCAATACTGATCATGCCAATCAGATTGGTCTAAATTGAATGTTAGTCAAACTACAGGCGGCGGGCCACATCAGAGCCGTTGACCATCTCAATCCGCCCGCCAAACATTGGTAGAGAATTGCCCAAATCATACCAACATCACGACTACATTCATTTGACCTTGTCTGTAATGCCAAGTGGTTTCTCCAAGTAGGGCAGTGGACACAAGGATACATTGCCAAAATTTTGGCTGTCTTGTGTGTGCTCAACTGCAACCCTGAAACTTTCAACTAAGAGTGGACCAAAACAAATAAAATTTAACAGTCAGTGTTCAATTGCAGCTTCCCACGGGAGAATAAACAATAGTTGCTTTGGTTTCATTGTTTATCAAAATATAAATTATTGCTGTTGGACAAGGGCACATTCCATTCAATATTTAACAATATCTGCTCTATCTACACTCTTTTGACAACATCCTTCACTGTTGGTGTCCACCAACATGTTCGGGGGTTGCCGCCATGACAGCCACTCTACGCCGAAGCTCTGATCAGCCACCTCAGCAATGGAGGCGTGGAACATCATAACTCAATGTCCTACACCTCCCCCAAAACATGAGCAAAGTTCTTTTGGAGGTGGGAGTGAAAATTCTTTCTGAAAGCGAATCTCCCAACCATTCCCAGCAGATCCTCACAATACATTTGTGAGTGCCATGCCAGACTGCCATCTTCCCCTACCATCTGAACCTACTCACCACCAGGTGGTGATCAGTTGACACCTCCGCCCCTCTATTCATCCGAGTTTCCAAGAAATGCAGCCCGGAGTCCGACGACACGACCACAAAGTCGATCATCGAACTGCGACATAGGGTGTCCTGGTGATAAGTGCACATGTGCCTGTGCCTATTATGCCTGAACATGGTGTTCGTTATGTACAATCCGTTAGAAGCACAGAAAACCAATAACAGAACACCACTCGGGTTCTGATAGGGGGGCTGTTCTTCCCTATCACACCATTCCATCCTTCCAAGTCTTACTGTCATTGCCCATGTGGGCATTGAAGTCCCCTAGCAGAATGATGGAGTCCCCAAATGGATTGCTCTCCAGCGCTCCCTCCAAAGACTCCAAAAAGGGTGGCTACTCAGTCAGGAACCGTCCACTCACCCGAAGGCGGCGGTAAGGTACCCTCTCATCCACCGTGGATTGGCTACCACCCAGCTCACATTGCGCTTGACCCCTACGGCCCCTCTCACAGGTGATGAGCCCATGGTAAGGATGTTACCATGTTACCCTTTTGGGCTGTGCCCCCGCACCCCCCATGGGTGCAGGCCCGGCAACTAGGCGCTTCTCTTTGAGCCCCACCTCCAGGCCGGGCTTCAGAGTGGTGACCGAGTGTCCCGCGTCCGGGCAAGGGAAACATGAATCCATTATTTTTACTCGTCATCGGGGTGTCTGATGGTAAAACATATGCCCTTGGATCATGCATAAACAACCTATTTACCGGTGTGCACTTAGGTTCAAGTCTGCTTTTGTGCCTGCGGCTGTTGTCTTCAGCTTGTTCTACCATCTGCTGTTGGTGTTTGGAAGGATATCTGTGCAATTAGATTTTGATTCTGTATTACTAACATTGGTGGCAAGATGGCGCAGCTGTAGAGCGTCGGCGTCACATTTCTGAGGTCCCGGGTTCAAACCTGGACTCATCTGTGTGGAGTTTGCATGTTCTCTCCATGCTTGCGTGGGTTTTTCATACACTCAAAATTGGCCCTAAGTATGATTGTGAGTGCAACTTGTGTGTCTCCAAGTGCCCTGTGATTGGCTGGCAACCAGTTCAAGGTGTACTCCTGCGCCAGCCCAATGACCCTCATGAGGATAAGCGGCTCAGAAAATGGAAGCTATTATTAACACGGATTTTTTCATCAAAATATATACAGTAGTTTTCATTTAAAAATCAACATATTAAGCTGGAAAATCAACATTTAATTCAACATTCAGCTGCATATTCAACATTCTGTCAAATATTCAATATATTCAGTGTAAATTCGAAGAAAGTGGGGATTCTATACATAAAATAACCCTTTGAGAAGGGAGGCAAAATCCTTCTTCAGGGCAGTGTATGCCAAACAATACTGATGTATGAGGCTGATTTAGTGTGATAAAGAAACGATTCAGAAGTAATAAGAAACGGATTACTAAAGGCACTCCTACTTACTGTTTACACTCACGGCAGCCATCTTTGAAAGCCAACTCAGAGGTCGTGACAAATCTCCAAATTTCCGAACTGAACATACCATTTAAGTACATTTTTTTGTTGAATAAAATACTCGAATGTTGAAATGAGCAACATAAGTAGAACCATATAACGTATGTCGAATGTTAAACTATGTAGTGAATGTTGAATTTGCAACTGAAGACATTTGCCTTTGAATGTTAAATTGGCATCTGACTTTTTGAAGGTAAAACTTACAATCAATATTTTCATAGTTCAGAAAATCAGTATTTGTAATTGAGATTCAAAATCTGATAGCACAGATATGCTTCCTTCACTTTACTTAAATTTCAATTTCACTAAACTTTTTGTTTCTCAACATTACGCTCTTCACTCTACACGAATATCACAAGCATTGTGAGGTTTTGGCCGCTTTCTTTCTGTCTCCTAATTGGTTCAATCCATTGTCTATATTACAACTTGACTGCCCTTTAGCGTTTCTCAAAGTGGTTGGGCCAATTCCGTAGTTTATTCTGATTGGTTCAATCTAATTAATCTGTAATAACATGTGCATCCATGGACTGTCCCCACTAATTATCGGGCTATGTTCTTCCAAAAAAATAAAAGGAAAAAAAACGCAGCATCGCAATCAGCTCCAGAGGACTGCCACCCCACCAGACCTGATGGCCAGTACACACCTCCATGGGGATGATGATTGGTGAATTATGCTGCGTTGACACCAGATGCGAATGTACCTTTGCCTCGCCTGGCTCTGCATCTTGCTTAGCTGGATTAGTAAACAATGCGAGGCTGTGCTGGCTTTGCGTCATCAGTACATCCTGTTTGGCTATGTTGCTTCAGCAATGGATTTCGGCGCACATTTGGGCCATTTTTGGACAAAAATTTCCATCCATCCATCTATCCATTATCTGAGTCACTTATCCTCACAAGGCTCGCGGAACTTATCCCACCTATCTTATAGCAGGAGGTGGGGTACAATCTGAACTGGTTCCCAGCAAATTGCAGGGCACATAGCAACCAACAAAGTAAAAGATGCTCCATACTTTTATGATAGTAAATACTAACAGCTCATGTTGGTGGGATGTAGCCAAGCATTTCAAATCACTTAAAGTAACTCCACATAGCAGGAATAATACAGCATCCATAGAGGAGCTCATATACCCACCTGTCCTGCAAGGACCATTGACTGATGTGGATTTGCATCAAAGTATGGTGTGACCTTGACTCAATAAATATTACGAATTACTTTAATAGTATTATGTTTGGCTTGGGTGTAAATAATCCAGCATTTTTGCTTTAATGATGGAAAAGTGGGTGATCCGAACAGCTGCTTGCACTCAATAATTACAAACCACAAGTGTGGATCTTTTTACATCAACCTTGCCCCATAGCACTCTCTTTCCTTCTCCCATCTCCCTTTGACTGGTATTGTGTGCAAGCAACCCACCTCTTTTCCCACCTCTTCCTCTCACCATCTTATCCCTTGTATCCTATTCATCCTCAATCCATCCACATCCCTTGCTCCTTCATTTTCCCCTTCTTACTTCCTTCTTCCCTCTTTTATATTCAGCTCTTTCCCCCTCCATCATTTCCATAACCTCTTTCTCTCTCCAAACAATCCATGTCAATCAGTCTTAAGGCTTCCCTGTTCCTCCACCTTTCACTGGGAGGAGAATCCATTCTGCAGTCTGACATTGGGGCTCGCGAATTGAACTGGATGGAGGAGGTGTGTATGTGTATTGATGGGTGGTTGATTTAACCCTCAAAAGCGGAGTGGTGTTTTCACACTCAGCAGGATGTAAACACACACACACACACACACACACACACACACACACACACACACACACACACACACCACACACACACACACACACACACTACACACAACACAGTAATTGTTACTAGAGCTGCTGACTGCCCAAAGGCAAGTGGATGCCATAAAAGAATCTTCCAAGAGAGATCAGCCGGGAAGGGAACGAGAGAGTGAACAATTGTCATTGCAGTAAGAGCTGATAGGCTAAAGGCAGCCCCGCACACAAATTGAGGTGAGCAAATGCAACTAAATTGTTCTGCAGTATGCAGGATTCTGCAACTAGTTTTTATGACTGGCTGACTAGTATTACTGTGATTTAAAATTTGAATCGCTGGCGAATGTCATCGCAAAATTACGGTCACAACTATTACAAACGCCACAATGTAAGACATTAACACAACACAATGACATTAATGCAAATCCAAATGTAAAGACCACAACACTTTATGTACACAGAAAACGAGGGTGGGACTCTGTCTGACTGTATAATTCATCCAGGTTACTGGGGACTCATATTGTCAAACAACTAATGGGTTTCACAATAGTACGCAGGGTTTGAAATTAACTTTTTTGCTCACCAGCCACTGTTGCTAGTGGTTTCCCAGATTTGGTAGCCACTCAGCATTTTCACAAGCCATAATTTTGATGTTGGATAATTGTTTATAATATAATAGCAAGATTAAAGAACTAGAATTACAACCATTTTAAATGTTTGACCCCTGTGGACAACCAACGCAAGACTAGAGTACATAAGTGTTCAATGCTACATAGAAGAAAAACCACATATATCAGACTTCTGACTGCGAACCACTACACAGATCTCGG
Source organism: Syngnathoides biaculeatus (assembly GCF_019802595.1). NCBI lineage: Eukaryota > Metazoa > Chordata > Actinopteri > Syngnathiformes > Syngnathidae > Syngnathoides > Syngnathoides biaculeatus. The sequence goes on from NC_084641.1 coordinate 34,843,872, forward strand.
TGAGTCTCATTTAAAACATACAATTAAATGTGATTGAAAAATAAAACAATTTTAGCATTACACTTCACCTTGGACATGTCTGTAAAATCAGTTGATTTGCGTACAATGTCCGCAATAGATATGTTCTACTTTTACCAAGTTTCCAGAAGCTTTCCTGCAACATCATTTGCAAGTAGGTCCATCTATAAAGAGATGCTGTGTCTGAGAGAGACACTATTTTATGACGTGACATATTGATTAATTTTGGTATAACTCAGTAGGTCCTTTATGCACATTTATTGATCACTGCAAACACACACGTTACAATTTGTTACATCAAATTAAAATAGAAATGTCTGCCGGTCCAGATGAAATTGAATTTCAAATGGGCCACTAGCTGAATAGACCTGCTTTATTGCATGCATCCACTGCAAATGCAAAGAAATCGGAAGAAGGTTCATCATCCAACAAGACAATGACCCACAATATACTGCCAACACAACACTTCAGCAGGGGGAAAAACTGGAAAGTCTCAGACTGGCCCGGTCATTCACCGGATCTAAACCCAATGGAGCATGCATTTTACCTCCTAAAGAGAAGACTGGAGGGAGAAATGCCTATAAACAAATATGAACTGAAATAGGCTTTAGGGAAGGCCTGGAAAAGCATTTCAAATCAAGAAAGCAACAGTCTGGTGAAGTCAGTGGATCGCAGCTTTGATGCAGTTATCGCAGGTAGGGTTTACACAACCTGGATTATTGGGGCCGATCGCTGAGTTTAAAAAATTTATAAATACTCACCTATCTGATCACAAGAGGGAGCAATGTCTCTGTTTAAATGGCCTGTTTGTTTACTGTATAAACTTCTGTACTTAATTGGTCAAAGATATCCATCGATTCATTCATTTTCTTTGCCGCTCATGCTCACGAGGGTCGCGGGGAGTGCTGGAGGCGATACCAGCTGTCAAAAATATACATATTTTAAATAAATAATAATTTTTGTTAATCCATGTATGTTAGTGAGGCATGGCGACAGAAAGAACAAAGGAATGATCTTCCATTAGATGGCAGGAACGACATACAGAAATTAATCGAGCCACTTATTACATTTTTTTTGTTGGTGTGCCATATTTTTCAATTGTAAAATATATTCCTTGGCTCCATAAAGGTTGGAAATCACTCCTCTAGTCAGGTCATGAATTCTAATCAGTAAGATCAAACCAACAGTACAACAGAAACAATGGGTGTTAACTTACTGAAATTAAATTATCTATCCATCCATTTTCTTAGGCGCATATCCTCACGAGGGTCGAAGGAGTGCTGCAGCCTATTCCAGCTGTCAATTGGCAGGAGGCAGTGTACACCATGAATTGGTTGCCAGCATATCATAGGGCATAGGGCACATGGAGACAGACAACAGTCACACTCACAATCCCATCTCGTGGCAATTGACCCCTCCATAGAAATTGCGTGGACCGTGTCGCTGAACAATCAGAGGCCAGAGATGTGCCTAAACCACGCCCCTTGTTGTTGTCCGCCATAACCTCAGACAAAGTCGCATGGTTCAGTAGAGCTTTTGTTTGCGTTTTATCACGTCTTAAGGAACCTTAACAATAGATATGGTCAAGAGGTGTAGTCACGGCCTTTGTAATCAACCGGAACAGATATGTTTGCACGAAGGTAAGCCCTATTTTTGATTTTCAATAAATGTCTCATATAAATGAATTAGCAGTTCTTCGCTTGCATAACATAGCTACGTGTGAATGATTGACACACTTGATCTGTGTTGAGCGATACTTTGTGAGGACCTGACTGCACAAACGTGTCTCTTTGTTGGTGGCTAGGAAGCTAAGCTAAACCGGACTAGCGAGTCCTAAAAGCCTTCAACGTGCGCCGAGACACCAAGACTGAAGGAAGGATGTTTGAGGACACTAAAGTAGTGATTGTCGTACTCCGTCGGGACTTACGTAGGTTCGGCACTAATTCAAGAATAATTATTGAGGGGAGCGCGTGACGTTACACAAAGAAAGCGAGAGAAACAACTCGTAAATCAAGCCTCACCTTCTTCTTCTTTTCCTTCATACGGCGGTACACAAACGGCTATACAGATACACATTATACAGATTCTGCACACAAGTGTGATATGTAACACGAAAATAGGAAAATGTCAATGACGAATTCGTCTTTGGGCTATATTAAGATCTATTAACGTACGGTTAATTGTTTTCCACAAATGTATAATATGCAAAATATAACAAAAGCACTCACCCTGCTTGACATGTACAGTGAGTTTCAGATATCCTTGTAGGACTCAACTGCAGATGCAATGTAAGTGGCTTCTCGTTCTTCCTCTGACTCTGGAAAGATCTCGCGCTAATATCAATGGTTTCTCCGTCGATATGCATGGAAATACCATTGAAATACCCCTCGCTGAAATACTTGAGGCCCTGCTGTTTGCTCTTCAACGATATTTCACTATTCGGTAAGAATGCGAGTGAAAAATCAGCTGGTAAATCGGACATTTCGCTCTCGACTTTTCTTCCTGCGACGCCATTTTGTCTAATGTTTGTCTGAGGTTAGCAACAGTGGGGTGACGTGACTTCAGGAGGCGTGGTTAAGTGCCCTGTACAGAGGGGTCAATTTAGAGTGTCCAATTGATACATGTTTTTGGGAACTCTGAGGCCACTGTACTGCCGTGATTACTTCATTGTAATTAAATAACTTCATCCACACCAAAACTTGAGAGCATTAATCAATAAGAATGGCAGTATGTTTATGTTTACCTTTGTTGCTACCGCTAGCTTGCTAGGCTACAAAATATTTTGTTGCCTGCTTGCGACCTTTCGCATATTAAAATTGTGTCAATGTACCTCAAACGAGCCCTGCCTGTGTTTGGCTGATGTAATTGATCAACTCTGCAAAAGACATTTTTGAATCCAAAAGCTTTTTACCATTGTCGCATGTTTTGTGGAGTAGTACTGTAAATATCTGACAACCAATAAAGTTATTGGGAACAAAATGGGGGAAAAACATGCTCTGGTGGTCAGGAGAGGACTTTCGTTCAACAAACCCCTGAGGTACAGTGAAGAAAATAAGTATTTGAACACCCTGCTATATGGCATGTTCTCCCACTTAAAAATCATGGAGGGGTCTGAAATTTTCATCATAGGTGCATGCCCACTGTGAGAGAGATAATCTAAAAATAAAAACCCAGAAATCAGAATGTATGATTTTTTAACGATTTATTTGTGTGATACAGCTGCAAATAAGTATTTGAACACCTGTCCATCTGCTAGATTTCTGACCATCAAAGATCTTTTAGTCCGCCTTTAAAAGTCTACCTGCACTCCATGTGTTATCCTGAGCCAGATGCATCTGTGTGAGGTTGTAAGCTGCATAAAGACACCTGCCCATCCCATACAATCAGTAAGACTCAAACTTGTAACATGTCCAAGACCAAAGAGCTGTCCAAAGGCACCAGAGACAAAATTGTACAACTCCACACGGCTGGAAAGGGCTACGGAGAAATTGGCAAGCAGCTTGGTGAAAAAAGGTCCACTGTTGGAGCAATCATTGGAAAATAGAAGAAGCTAAACATGACGGTCAATCTCTAGTTCGGTGAGGCCATGGAGAACGACTTCAGGACGGCTTCTAGGAAATTCTGCTCCACCGTCCGGCGTCTCAGGAGGTGGAAGCAGTGCACCGTCAACACTGTGTATAGTGGGGACGGGGCTCTGCTGACCTCAACTGGGGATGTTGTGAGTCGGTGGCGAGAATACCACGAAGACCTTTATTCCACCAACACGCCTTCCCACGAGGAAGATGAGTCTGGGTGCTCTGAGGCGGGCTCTTCTATCTCTGAGGTGGTTAAAAAGCTCCTTGGTGACAGGGCCCTGGGGGTGGATAAGATTCGCCCAGAGTTCCTAAAGGCTCTGGATGTTGTGGGGCTGTCTGGTTGACACGCCTCTGCAACATCGCATGGACATTGGGGACAGTGCCTCTGGATTGGCAGACTGGGGTGGTGGTCCCCCATTTCAAGAAGGGTGACTGGAGGGTCTGTTCAACCTACAGGGGGATCACACACTTCAGTCTTCCTGGTAAGGTCTACTCACTGGTACTGGAGATGATGGTCCGTTGAGAAGTCGAGTCTCGAATTCAGGAGGAGCAATGTGGTCTTCGTCCTGGCCGTGGAACAGTGGACCAGCTCTACACCCTTGGCAGAATCCTCAAGGGTGCATGGGAGTTCAGCCAACCGGTCTACATGTATTTTGTGGACTTGGAGAGGGCATTCAACCGTGTCCCTTGGGGAGTCCTGTGTGGGGGTTCTTCGGGAGTATGGGGTACCGAATCCCCTGATGCGGGCTGTTCGGTCCCCGTACGACTGCTGTCAGAGTTTGGTACGCATTGCCGGCAATAAGTCGGACTCGTTTCCGGTGAGAGTTGGACTCCGCTAAGGCTGCCCTTTGTCACTGATTTTGTTCATAACTTTTATGGACAGAATTTCTAGGCGCAGCCGAGGTGTAGAGGGTGTCCGGTTTGGTGGCCTCAACATGGCATCTCTGCTCTTTGCAGATGATGTGGTTCGATGGGCTTGATCAAGTTGTGATCTCCAGCTCTCACTGGAGCGATTCGCAGAAGAGTGTGAAGCGGCTGGGATGAGAATAGCACCTCCAAATCTGAGACTATGGTCCTCAGTCGGAAAAGGGTGGCGTTCTCTCTCCATATCGGGGATGAGATCCTCCCCCAAGTAGAGGAGTTCTTGATGTCTTGTTCATGAGTGGAGCGGGAAATCGACAGGCAGATCGATGCAGCGTGGAGTGATGCAGACTTTGTATCGGTTTGTTGTGGTAAAGAGGGAGCTACGTCAAAAGGCGAAGCTCTCAATTTATCAGTCGATCTACGTTCCTACCCTCACCTATTTGCATGAGCTTTGGGTCGTGATCGAAAGAATAATATCCCAGACACAAGCGGCCGAAATGAGTTTCCTCTGCAGTGTGTTTGGGGTCTCACTTAGAGATAGGGTGAGAAACCCGGGCATCCGGTAGGGACTCAGTGTCGAGCAGCTACTCCTCCGCATTGAGAGGAGCCAGATGAGGTGGCTGGGGCATCTGAGTCAGATGCCTCCCGGACGCCTCCCTGGTGAGGTGTTTGGGCATGTCCCACCAGAAAGACACCCCGAGGATGACCCAGGACACGCTGGAGAGACTATGTCTTTGAGTTGGCTTGGGAACGCCTCGGGATCCTTCCGGAAGAGGTGGAAGAAGTGGCTGGGGAAAAGGAAGTCTGGGTATCCCAGCTGAAGCTACTTCCCAAGCAACCCAACCCGGAAAAGCTCTAGATAATGGATGGATGGACCTAAAATGTGCGTCTTGCATGCACAGTGAGTTCCAAAATCTGTTAATGTTGTGGTGAGTATACTCCAATGAAGTACACCCTAACAAATCCACATGACATAGGAAGCATGGATTGTGCTTCAGAGTGTATGAAATCGACCACATGACAGCACTTGTAAGACTACAAGGAACAATTACAATTTTACATTTACAATTAGAAGCTTAAATTCCCCCTCATACTGACAGTGTAGGCAAGTCATTAGTCAACATGTTCTTCATACTCATGGTGTCATATCAAAACTAAAATGATCACACAACAGCAAACAGAATAGCATAACTAGCAAGTAATAAAACGAAAAAAATCAATGCTTGAAAAAATAAGTGACGCAAAACATGCACTTTAAACATTATTTAGCTCCTGAGTAGTCCCAGCATGCTTTGTGGCACTTAGGGCCTCCTTGGGAGCATGCAAATATTGTACATGTCTTGCAGCACAAAAAGTCATCCTCAGTTACTGTCGTACTTAGTGTTCTTTATTTGTTGTTCTACAGTGCCTTGTGAAAGTATTAGACCGTCTTGAACTTTTCAACCTTTCACCACATTTCAGGCTTAGAAAGTAAGATCCATCCTTCCATTCTCTTAGCCGCTTATCCTCACAAGGGTCGCGGGGATTGCTGGAGCCTATCTCAGCTGTCAATGGGCAGGAGGCAGGGAACACACTGTTGCCAGCCAATCGCAGGACACATGGAGACAAACCGCCGCATTCAGAATCACACCAAGGGGCAATTTAGAGTGTCCAATTAATGTTGCCTGTTTTTGGGATGTGGGAGGAAACCAGAGTACCCAGAGAAAACCCTCGCAGGCACGGGAAGAACATGCAAACTCCACACAGGCGGGTCCGGGATCAAACCCGGGACGTCAGAAATGTGAGGCCACTGCTTTCCAGCTGCTTTGCCGTGCCACCCAAAAATAAAAATATAAAATGATTTTTTTTTGTGTGTCAAGAATCAACATGTGGGACACAATAATTTAGTGGAATTAAATTTATTGGATATTTTGAACTTTTTTAACAAATAAAAACCTGAAAAGTGGGGTGTGCAATATTATTCGGCCCCCTTGCATTAATACTTTGTAGCAGCACCTTTGGTTGCAATTACAGCTGCAAGTTGCTCGGGGTATGTATGAGTTTTGCACTTTGAGAGACTGAAATTCTTGCCCATTCTTCCTTGCAAAACAGCTCGAGCTTAGTGAGGTTGGATGGAGAGCATTTGTGAACAGCAGGCTTCAGCTCTGCCTACAGATTTCCAATTGGATTCAGGTCTGGACCTTGACTTGGCCATTCTAACACCTGGATACTTTTATTTGGAAACCATTCTGTAGGAATAATTGTGATCATAATTTTCATACATCTGCTTCCAATAAAGAAATGCTTTGCTCTGCTCTAGATAACATAGCAGCCTCCTAGCAGGAGATAGCAAGAACAAAAACATCTAATCATCAGAACTGTTAGAACTGCTGCCTGTTAAAGAAATGATGACCACACATGTATTCAGCAATCTTCCACACATGCACACGAACAAACATGTACACCTTGTTTCAAACTGTTTTGCTTGTCGTCTCCTTTTTGTAACATCCATGTAAATAAGGGGCGTCTTATAACTAAATAAACAGAAGTGCTGAGGAGAAGATAATCAGAGAGTGCAGTGGTGAATTGTACGAGACAGTTCCTCTCCTCTCACCTCGCGAGACTTGAACTGGTGTCTTTGCTTCCTTTTTTGTCCTGTTTAATGAATGTCTGATTAGTGAACCTGACATTTACTTGGTCCTTCGAGCCGGATCTCAAGATGCCTGAGGTTACCAGGGGCTGAGTTGACATCCAGGCAAAGACCGTGGCCACGGCACTTGAGACCCTTTCCGGGACTGGGCCTCGACTTTGCATCTGGAGGCTGAGGGTTGACGAGAAGCCGAAGGAAGTAAAGGCATCTCTGGTGAGTAGGAAACTCCCACACTCATGAGGAATGAGTGAATGTGCGTCTGGGTGACTGTGGCAGAACCAAACCTCGAGAATACTAGTCCCAATAGAGTAGACTAATTAGTCTATAAAACTGAGGAAAGGGCAAGGTGTGTCCTGTACATGAGCTCCGTGAAACGTGTGCATGTGTAAAAGTGTGAGTGGAAGTTCGCTACCTCATTTGAACAGGAAATTGAGTGACAACTGTTTGAGGATGCAGAGGTAAGAATTTTCTGCCACTTGTGGTCGAAGCTTGAGAATTACCTCAAACAGAACGGAATTGTCACCCTGTTCAGGGGGAAGTCAGTGTGGTCACCCTAGGTGAACCACTGACTCCAACAGGGGAAAAACAAACAGCAAAATAGTTGATAAATAGCAAAATAGTTGAAACGCAACATCTGGAAAAAAAAAAATAATCATGTGTAAGGACTACAAGATTGTAGAAAGCAAATGTCCAACTAAAATAAAACATCTAAATTTGTGGATAACACAATATGACTTTGCTGGCCAGCTCAACATACACACACAAAATATATATAGTTAACCTGGAGGATAAAATAAGAGAAACACACACAAAAAAAACAAAAACAAAACAAAACAACAAAAAAAGCTGGACTCAAGATGATGTGAAAACGGCCATAAAAGGTATCACATCTCATAAAGTTGATGTAACATAATTCAGGGAACGCAAAACTTGAGAAAATCTTACCACTTAAATGGTGTGGAAGTACCATAGATTTGGATGACAGCAAAGTACTTTCTCACAGCAGCAGGGAGTTCGAGGGTTAATATCGCGCACCTCTGCTAGATTTAGAAAAAAAAAGCAAATTGTTCTGCCATTGGGATTGGAAGAGCAAAATAAAATAACAATGAACCATTTGAAGAATATAGAATTGGAATGACTGCATGTTTTAAAGCAAACAGTGGCATTCCTGAAGATCACACTCCAGGAAGTATGTTTCAAGGGCAATTAAAAAATGCTCTTCATGCAAATTCAAATAATCCTACAAGACAATGGGTTGAAAAACATTGGGTTGACAAACCGACTGGCAGCCTGTAACATTACGTTAACCAAGCACTACACGCAGAAACAGTGCTACAAAATAAGAAAAAGAAAGTTGACACCTTTCTGACAGAGGAAGGAGAAATTTATGGAACTTTATGCGAAACATTTAATAATTGTGGCCACAGATGAGGAAGAGAGCAGTGATCTCCCCATCAAAAATGTCACAACTAATGCTCCCAAAATGCAACGTTTTAATTTGCCCCATACGTTTTTTGGGAAGAGATGGCTTGCTGAAACTAGGACTGGGCTTAATTCCCTCTCTGACAGGAAAAATAGAAGTAAAAAGAAAAAAAAGGAATTACTGGGAGGACAGTTAAATATCTTACAAAATAGGAATTCAGCGCTCTATTATTACACTTTAGATATTCCAAACAAACCTCCCACAAGAACGGGAGATTTCTTGTTGCAAACAGCTCAAGACGTGATTGAACAACCACAAAATGACATAGGAAGTGACTCATTGCATGTGACAATGTAGTATAAGATAAACTTATAACAGCCCACACCAGACAAAATCATGATTATCTGTACTCAGATGGTATATCAGTTGTGGTGACAGGAACAAGACTGACTGACAAACTAAATGCACTACACAAGGAATGGACACCACCACACACGTCATTACAACGGGAGTGGAAGAGTTTGGGACAATTTGTTTTGGTAGTACGAAATGTTCCTGATTGGACAGAAAAAGAACCAGATTTAGATTGGGATGACTGAACTGTACAGACAATATCTTATTGGACAGTCTTAAACAATCTGAGACCAGATGCTGTTGTATTCACGGTGGTATCACAATCTACACAGACAATACTGGAAAAATAGAGGAATAGCGACAACTACAGGGAACACAGTGACACATGCAGAGCTACTACAAAATTTGCTCATAGCAGTTCAATTACCAAAAGAAATAGCCATATGTAAATGTGCAGTACACACATCAAATACAGACAAAGAATCATTCGGAAATGGATTTACAAATAAAACAGCAAAAGAAGCAGCAGCCAAAACCTTTATGGGATTAGCTGACCATGTAACAAATGAAGACATACTTTGAGATGATGTGTTCAACAAAATGCAACAACAAAGCTTACCAGCAGAACTAAAAATGTGGAAAAAATAAGGTACAAAATTACAAAATGGGAATTATGTCAGCACAGATACAAAAAAAAAATTCTACCAAAACATTTTTTAAGTGGGCGGCAATCTTGAGCCATGGTAAGTCTCAGGTCTCAACAGGGGGAATGGTAGCCCTGACACAAAGGCATTAGATGATCTATGGATTTAACTTGTATGCAAAAAACTTTTTTTGTAGGGCTTGTTTGAGCTGTGTGGGACACAATCCACAAGGGAATGTGCATCCAAAATGTGGTCAGTTTCCTCATGCTACACATCCATTCATCCCTCCATCCATTTTCTTAGCCGCTTATCCTCACAAGGGTCGCTTGGAGGGCTGGAGCCTATCCTAGCTGTCAACGGGCAGGAGGCGAGGTACACCATGACCTGGTTGCCAGCCAATTGCAGGTCACAGACAAACAGCCGCACTCACAATCACACGTAGGGGCAATTTGGACACAATGATAGATTTAGTCTAACTATACATACATTACAAGCACGTAAGGGTCTCATTCCACTCAAAACACTGTTTAGGAGACCATACAAATTACCAATATTTTCCACACAATGAGAGATAGACGAATGATGAATGAAAAAAAAACACACACAAGTGAGTCCCTTTCAGGAGTTATTAACAACCCCAAACAGTTTAAAAAATTGCAAAAAGGGGTACTTGAGTTCATTTCTTGATCGTAGGAAAGTTATTGCTTTTGAAACCATTGTTAAGACAAACAAAATTAATTTGTTTTTATTGGCCACTTTGCTGTTAGGTGTGATGAAAACGCTACCCGTTATTTTCATTTTTCTGTTCAAGTGGTGCCTGTGGGAACCACTCAAGGACCCACCCCAAAAAAATAAATAAAACAAAATAAAAACAAAACAAATTGGATAACTACATACAAAAAACGTGTCCAAAAGATTGTGTTGTTTGCACAGATCGAGAGATCATACCAATGCTATTAATTGATAACGAATGCAAAAAAAAAAAAGTTGGGGGATTCTGTGTATCCATTAACTTCTTTTGAAAAACAAAAAAAACATTGTTTTCTAATGGCGTGTCACTGGGAAATTTCACATGCATCAATTTGACAGGAATAGAAACAAATTGAGAATCTTATCAGCATTGATGTGTAAAGCCATTTTTGTGCCATTGTCATGGTGGTGCGGCAGTAATTGTCTTTTTTATTTTTTTACGCCGGATGCCTTTTCTGACGCAACCCTTCTGCATTTATTCGGAGAGAGAGCTGGAGCCAATCTCAGCTAACTTCAGGAAGCGGCAGACTACACCCTGAACTGGTCGCCAGCCAGTTGCAGTGCAGATATCGACACCATCACTGAACGGGAATCGATCCCACGCTGCCTTCACTCGAAATGTCCCTCTGAGGAAAACCTGAACTACAACGTGGCCCGCAAGGGAAATGAGTTTGACATCCCTGCACTACACCATCAGAAAAAAAAAAGTAACAAGTTACTGTGCTTTAATAACCTTATTACTGCAATTTGCCTATTTGCTGTTTATGAATTAACATCTACTGTACATGCAGTTTTACCCGAACACTGGCATAGACTGAGCAAGAGCTGAATGACATGGACAAAATAGCAGAAAGAAACACGTGGATACACCTTACACACTGTAAAAGGTCATCTCATCTGAGTCACCCAAGGGGAAAGGTGAGCAAAGTCCAGCATACGGTGGGTGCAGATTTATAGTATCTGAAAATACCTGAAGGCTGGTGGAGATTTAAAAGACACTTGACTCATTTAGGGGTGACTTGGTCGACATGACTTCAAAATGGCGAAATAATATGATCGCATGTTGGGCTGCAACATTGACAGCCGTAATGATATTTTTGTGTCTGTGAAGCTGACACAAATACATAACAACAGAACCAATAATTATACTCAGTCAACTATGCCTACCACACAAGATAAAGAGGCGCAACCTCATTTCAAATAACATTGGTAAACAACTATGCGGGAGTCACCGAGGCATGAGAGGACTCCATGTGTGCCTCCCAGTGAATCAGTTCAGCACTTTTTCAATTCCTTGGCAGAGTCTAATTGCTGGGGATTTCATCTTTGGGCTTATGCTAAATGGAACCCCCACTTTCTTCTTACCATTTGCCAATTTAATACTACCTTAAACCCGAATGCCATACAAAAGCGTATGTATACTATGGAGGGAGTATTTTAACCGAAAAAGCCTGAGGAACATTTTTTCATTATTATGATTATCTTTTTTACAGATAGGAAACAAAACTGGTGTAGAATGCAGCTAACAAGGTAAAATATAGTTACATCACATGCATGGGCCCTGGGCCACTAATGCATGTCATTCCAACAGAAATCCCAACACAATGTACCCTGGAGATAATGACTAAAACAACTCACACCAATTGTCAGAAATGGAAAATTGTTTATCCAACAACTAAGGCAGTAAATGATAAACTGATATTTTCTACTAATGTTGCATTGGCTAATTTCTCCTGTGTTAGCTTTACAGGCACAGATTTTAAGGTGGGAAGTCTCAACAAAACATGGTGTCATGATATCCATCTGCAAACTGCCCCACTGCTCCCATGCAGCGATTTGTTGTGGTGGTGTGTTGGTCAAAAGTTGTATGACACACTGATAAATGCAGCAGGAACGTGTACACTGGTATCACTGCTCTTATCTGTGACTGTGTTTCCATCCAAAGCAGAGGATATACAATTGGCCACATCCATCTTTGGACCTCCTCTTGGGTTCTCCCGAAGGCGAAGGTCCTCTTGGAAAGATGGAGATCTGACATACATTATAGCAAATGGCATACCAACGGCATACCAGATGAGTATAAGTTGGTTAACAAGATTGCTGCAGGATGGGAATCCATCTTGTTATGGATAACTCTGAATAAAAACGTTGACAGAATCAACTACATACATTACAGTGTACAGAAACTCGGTAATTACACGGAAGCAGGCTTTATTGCCATGAGGGAACAACCAGCTGCAACCTCACTCATGACGTTCCAGCACCGCATAACGGTCGACATGCTACCAGCCGAGAAGGGTCGCGACTGCTCAATGTTCGGTGACCAGTGTTGTTTATTCCAAATATCACAGCATCTGATGGGTCACGCACAAGGGCCATTCAAGGCCTCCACACCCTAAACCACAAGGTGAAGGAGCACTCTGGTGTAAACACATCAGCCAGGTCTGAGTAGTGGGAAAAAAAAAAAAAGTTTGGCAAATCTAAAAATTTGGTGTTGTCTGTCTTAGTTTCTATAGCTGTTTGCAGCTATTCTTGCATTGCGTGGATGTTGTTGTATTCCCTGCATAAAGGCCTCACTTAACCAACTTATAACCACTGCTATTGCCCCAACAAATTCAAAATTGGCAGAAATATATCCACTATTGGCACAACAGAGTAATGACAGTGATATTGTTGACCATGATGATGATGTTATGACTTCTCTTCCAGACCTGTTCTCTGATCCAGAAGATTACAAGTAATTAGTGCTATATTTTCCTCCGAGTGTAAGCCGAAAGGGTGATCTATTAGATGATTTAGGGATTTGAGCAAATGTAGGCTAAACAGGAGGATAATGTAGAAATAACTGTAAATAGTATTAAGAAACTGCTTCTGACTGCAATGAAGAAATGCTTTGCTCTGCTCCAATTCAGTTATTGCTCTGCCTGCAATGAAGAATGCTTTGCTCTGCCTGCAATGAAGAACGCTTTGCTCTGCTCTAGAAAATGTGGTAGCAAATGTAGGATAAACAGGGGGGAAATGTCGGAATAATTGTGATCGGAATTATCATACATCTGCTTCCAATAAAGAAATGCTTTGCTCTGCTCTAGATAACGTGGCAGTCTCCTAGCAGGAGATAGCAAGAACAAAAACATCTAATCATCAGAACTGTTAGAACTGCTGCCTGTTAAAGAAATGATGACCACACATGTATTCAGCAATCTTCCACACATGCACACGCACATGAACAAACATGTACACCTTGTTTCAAACAGTTTTGCTTGTTGTCTCCTTTTTGTAACATCCATGTAAATAAGGGGCGTCTTATAACTAAATAAATAGAAGTGCTGAGAAGATAATCAGAGAGTGCAGTGGTGAATTGTACAAGACAGTTCCTCTCCTCTCTCCTCGTGAGACTTGAACTGGTGTCTTTGCCTCCTTTTTTGTCCCGTTTATTGAATGTCTGATTGGTGAACCTGACACATTCCATTATAGATTTTGGCTTTTTGTTAATGGATCATTGTCCTGTTGGAAGATAAATCTCTGTCCCAGTCTCAGGTCTTTTGCAGAAGCCAACAGGTTTTCTTCCAGAATGGTCCTGTATTTGTCTCCATTCATCTTCCCATCAATTTTAACTATCTTCCCTGTCCCTGCTGAAGAAAAGCAGGCCCAAACCATGAGGCTGCAACGACCATGTTTGAGAGTGGTGATGGTGTGTTCAGGGTGATGAGCTGTGTTGCTTTTACGCCAAACATATCGTTATGCATTCTGGCCAAAAAGTTAGATTTTGGGTTCATCTGACCAGAGCAGATTCTTCCAGATGTTTGGTGTGTCCCCCAGGTGGCTTGTGGCAAATTTTAAACGAGATTTTTTATGGACATCTTTGAGAAATGGCTTTCTTCTCTCCACTCTTCCATAAAGGCCAGGTTTGTGCAGTGTACGACCGATTGTTTTCCTATGGACAGACTTTCCCACCTCAGCCATAGATCTCTCCAATTCATCTAGAGTGATCATGGGCCTCTTGGCTGAATCTCTGATCACTCTTCTCCTTGTTTGAGGTGAAAGTTTAGAGGGACGGACGGATCTTGGTAGATTTGCAGTGCTCTGATCCTCCTTCCATTTCAATATGATTGCTTGCACAGTGCTCCTTGGGATGCTTTAAGCTTGGGAAATCTTTTTGTATACAAATCTGGCTTTAAAGATCTCCACAACAGTATCTCGGACCTGCCTGGTGTGTTCCTTGGTCTTCATGATGCTCTCTGCACTTTAAACAGAACCCTCATGATGCTCTCTGCACTTTAAACAGAACCCTGAAACTATCACAGAGCAGGCGCATTTATACAGAGACTTGATTACACACAGGTGGATTCTGTTTATCATCATCATCAATCAACATTGGATCATTCAGAGATCCTGACTGAACTTCTGGAGTGAGTTTGCTGCACTGAAAAGGGGCCAAATAATATTGCACACCCCACTTTTCAGTTTTTCATTTGGAAAAAAAGTCCAAAATATCCAATAAATTTTGTTCCACTTCATGATTGTGTCCCACTTCTTGTTGATTCTTGACAAAAAAAATTATATATATCTTTATGTTTGAAGCCTGAAAGGTAGCAAAAGGTTGAAAAGTTCAATGGGGCCAAGTATTTTCACAAGGCACTGTATGTGTAGTGACACCCATTGGGAGAGCCGTAAGACTTTCTCTCGACCCCCATCAAAACACACACACGCACACACACACACACACACACACACACCACACACACACACACACACACACACACACACACACACACACACACACACCCACGCACAGATGATGCTTTTGTAGCCGATTTGCAATTTTATCCTTGGTCCTCCAGTTCTAACCAGTCATCCACAGTGCTGTAATTTTGTAATGAAAATAAAGGGGCAATCTTGACTTGAACAGTGTTCAATTAAAAAACCATGTACTGTCACTGTTGAAAGTATCTGGTAAATTACCCAGAATACAGGAAAAGTTATGCATGAATGGCCACTGTGTGGAAGCCTTTCATCTTGTCCCATAGAACAGTTATCACACATTGTGAAACAGGCAATCCCTTGACATTGTCTTTTTCATATGACAAAGTGTTATCATTTCAATTTAATAAAAAACACATTAAGAACATTCTTGTGGTGTTTTTTTGTGGGTGGTGGGGGAGGGAGTTGGGGTGGTACTGATTAATTGCATTTCGGTTGATTTTCAAAGGGAAACATGTTTTGATTTGTGAGTAATTTGAGTTACAAGGTTGGTCACGGAACGGATCCAACCTTGTTGTCTGAGGGCCTGGGGGCGTTTATAGCGAGGTGTGTTGTGCGTCCCCTGCACCCACAAGGCCACTTACCTCCAGACTTGGCCCAGCTGCAGGATATGTATGGTGGCCTGCCACAGCCAGATGGTGACCAGCTGCAAGCGGTCCTTGCCGGGATAGTGGCACCGCGGAGCCACCGTACCCCGCTTTGTCAGACCCTCCACCTCCCCGAGCCCCCCGCCAGTGTAGTCCTGCACAAACCAGCGGAAACTCAAAATCTGGACCAGCACCGATGGCACTAAGACGAAGAAGAGCGTGAGGCCAAACCACAGGTAGTCCCCCCTCTGGTAGTACTCCACCGCGAGGCACAGGTCCGTACCAACGTCCCAGAAGAAGACAAGGAGGGCCAGTATGATCCAGAGGCAGTCCAGCCACAGCTGCTGCCGCGGTGGGCAGTGAGTTTCCCGGATGCCGACGCCCCCTGCGGCGGGTTGGCCTCCGCCGAATAATGTGCCGAGGCACGCGGAGCGGCAGCCCCAGTAGCACGCTGAAGAGCGGCAGCACTGGCAGATGTGGATGGCGGCCGAATTCAGCGGCTCGTCGGCGTCGACGTCGTAAAGCTGGGCGAAACCCACCCCGGCTTTCCCGTCCGACTGCGCGGCCATGTTCCCCTTGCCGCTCGTACCCTCCGGTGAAAAACACGACAGCCGCACCGTGGCGCTTCTTTTTCGCGAGCTGCGGACACCGCGTCGCTTCCCTGATACCTGCCGCCGCTGCTGTACGCTTCCCTCGGTGTCTCCTTGCAGCCCGGGCCGCGGAGAGCCATTAGAGCTCCCTTCCCCGGTCCATTGAAGACCTCATCACTACAACCGCACACGTTATCCACGAGACCTGCATCATCTGGTCACTTGGGCGACTGGGGCCTGTGACGTCATACATGTATTTTCTTTTTTTAAAACAAAACAGAAAAAACACCCAACAACAAAAACTAACAAACTGACGAGCTCGCTCCAGCGGTTTCTCCGTCCCGGTCGTTCGGCTGCTCATACCACTCGCCCCAGCTCTAGTTCTGGCTGACACAACTATCCGCCCCCCGTGTGCACTGCCCAGCACCGTTGCCCAGCGTCATCGCTCACTCCGCCCTGTACGGAAGACAGAGGAGAATGTAGACAGGTTGCTGTAAAACATCAGCGTGTCTGCCATGTTGGATGTGGCAGAACTGACAAGTTTTTCAAATGGACCTCACTTCATAACGCCACAACATAAAAAGCACGGACACATTTTTAGTGTCATTACTGCCCTCTACATCAATATAATTAGCCTACTGGCCATCACAGGAGGCAGATTATCACAGGAAAGCGTTGGCCTCTTTCTGACAGCCGCTTCCCACAGCTTTTATTCTCTTCGGTAAACCTGCAAAAGTTGTACAGCTAGCATTTATCATACTAACATTCAGACAGTATTGTAAACTTCACCACAATTGAATAAAGTCGACTTTATCTGGATAAATATTAGCAAGTAGAAAGGCTAGCGTTCTACAAATATTTGAGCACAGTGATTGACAAGGACTCAAGCCATGACCTGGACACTTTTGCCATCTGTAAAAAAGGGCTGAAAAGACTACTTTCTGCTTACACTAAGCACAATTGATATATAGTATAATTATCATCATCATTATATATATCAATATTAAAATACACGATGGTGTTAATTACTTTGTCATTTATTTAATCAACTTGGTGCGGTAATTTAACTGTGGAGAACAAAAACAACCAATCAAACAAGCAAACAAACACAAAAAAACCTTGCAAAACATTAACAAAGTGGCCAGTAAATTAATTGCCACTCATGAACAGCCTTCTTTGACAGGTATTTAGGTGGGTAAAATCCTCCAAAAAGCACAGGCAATCTTGGTTAGCACTAATAAGCCTGAATCAGAAGAGTTTGTTCTTCTTCCTCTAGACAGGCCTAAAATTGCGAGGGCCCAGAGTAACAGAGTAAAATTTTATTTTATCATCACTAGAAATTAAATCTGCTTTACTGTATTATACACTGCATTACTATTGGTTTGTATTCGTAAAGATATCTATCACCCTGTGCCTCTTGAAAAAAAAGACTTCCTTTATCTTACCTTTTTAACTGCTGTTAATTATGAACATGTTTTTAGTTGTTTCTTTTTATTCATTCTTTTTGCACAATTGTTTTAGCTGTTACTCAGAAAGAGAGCGAGAGAAGAGAGAGAGAGAACGAGAGAGAAGAAAGAGAGAGAGGAGTGAAAGTTCAATGTCAGAGGACAACTCCAGATGAAAGTCATGTCAGAGTAATTACACATGTACGTGTATAAACGTGAATGCAGTAGTTGCAGACTTTTCTTACGTATACCATATTCTGTGACATCCATGTTCACTCTGCCCTTAAATCATCCTTTTCTTCCCGCAAGCAATTATTCTCCCCCCCCCCTCCCCCTTTCAGCATGCACTGAAGACCGGCCTTGCTGTTGTCATGGCAACTGTAAGTGTGTAGTTGACGTGTATGTAGTGTGTCGTTGGTCTTGGCGCCGACTAGATGGTTTTACAGTTGTATTTAAGTTAAAGAAACAGCAATCACAACATCATCAACAACATGAGTTAATAACAGTAGCATTGTTAATTTTGGCCTCCACAGTTATGGGTGATTTTATTTTATTTTATTTTTTCAAATGATTAACCATTTTGTTCCAAATCAGGACTCCAGATCAAATGCTGGCCCACATCACATGCTGACTATTGAGTGAGGATGCAACGTTAGACTTTTGGATTTGAAAGGACCACCTCATTGTTGTTAGGAATCAAAAGGATTTGTTATCTATTCCACAGAGTTAGAAACACCAATCGATGTAATTAGGCCACTGGACATAAATTAATGACCTGATGTCTGTCCAAACGTTTGTCGCACTGTATTATTTAGAGTTGTGATTCCAAACATGTGAGCGGGGACTCAAAATAGAGTCGCAGAGCCGCTTTTGGTATTTTCTTCATATTTCCCTTTTCAAATACATTGGTGAGATGAAAAATTTATTAAATGCAAGTTTTTAAGCTGTGGGAAGAAAGTGACTGGAGAAAACCCACCCAGACAATGGGGAGAACATGCAAACATGCAAACTCCATACACACGGGGCTGGGATTTTATCCCCGGTCCTCAGAATTGTGAGGCAGGCGCTCCAACCCGTCGTTCGCCACGGCACTCGGCATCAAACATTATTTTTAATTTGAGCACACTACTCACATTATCATATTATTTTCTTAACTTTGCTTCAAAATTAATTTGTTTGTGTAAAACATATATTACTACAAATGTACTCTTTCCGCAAAGTAATTCACCACTATACCATTGATGTCTAAACTGCTGTAAACAGAAGTGAGTGAACGTCATCCTCTGTGCTTTCAGACCACACGAGATTTGTGACCTCTATTTAATCTTCTTTTAGCGTTGTTCCTTTCACAAATGAGTCTTGTATTCATATAGTCTAATGTTGATTATTATGGTTATAGTTTACAGTGGTGTCAAAATGAACTGTCATGAGGTATGTGTCCTATACTTTCTGTTCTTGGCTGTGAGTCAGGAGTGAAATATCAGCGGCATCTCTGTGTGAAGTTCAAAACAACTGCAAGGTGGAACCACAATGATAAACAGCTTGTTAAATTAATGCCTTCCTGACAATTCTGAAATTTGATCTGATTCGATCATGCAGGATGTGGACTTTGCATTGTGAGCAATGAGTGTATAACAGATCTATTAGTGAGAACTATACACTGAAGCATTTCAAGCTCCCTTTTACCACTCTGATCTCAAAGGTCTTTATTTGGACTTTGTCACTTCAGAAAGATCGAGTTGCTGCCTTGTCTGCATTGTCAGCCTAAACAACAGAAATTGGCAGATTTCTGTTTTTTCTCTACAATGCATGAATGGGAGGTAGGAATATTTTTAAATCTCAACATTGATGTCAGTATTGACCTCTTTTTTTCTTCTTGTTAGCGATGACTTGAGATGCATTCTATACAAAAAAAAGATCCCAATCAGTATCAACATAATCTAATGATGTGGCAAAAAAATGCTAAAAATGACAAACTATGAAAAAGAAAGACATGATGGAAGTTGATGCAAGTGTTGTCACCAGTCGCCAGATTACGAGCCCTCACTTCCCGTTTCGGAGAAGTCAAACCCGCTGACTCGTGACATCGACCAGGCTTCACCCGGTCGCATTGTGAGGATGTTGCAGAGCTGTGACGCCGAGATGTTTCTCAAAGGGACCGGAAGCACTTACAAGGTTCGTCAAGGAACAACAGAATGTCTTGCAAGTCTCTGAAACAGCAACACGTTTTAGATGCTTTTGAGTGACAAAGTGATGAAAACCATGATGGGGGTGGCTGAAGAAGTGGAGGTCATCCTCAAGGTATCCATCTCATCTTGTGTTCCTGTTCATGTTTCACTGCCGTGATGTGAAAGTGTGTTTTTTTTTTTTTTTTTTTTTTCATAGGAGCCCCTGGACAGCCTGGTTGTCTTGAGTGGCTGTGGGACTTCAGGTCGCCTGGCTTTCCTAGTGGCGGTAAAACACGAATAAATTAATGTTGACATAAATGGCTGCTACAAGTGAAAGGTTTGAGATGTGCAAGCTGTGTGTGGAATAGATGGTTTGCGTAGTCAAAAACATCCATGTTTAAATCTTGGGCCTAGCTGTACATTTCCTTTTGTGAGTTTTGTGCTTGTGTATTGCATCTGTTTTATCAGCTTTTTCTGGCTTGATCGCTCAGATGAATCATCCATCCATCCATCCATCCATCCATCCATCCATCCATCCATCCATCCATCCATCCATCCATCCATCCATCCATCCATCCATCCATCCATCCATCCATCCATCCATCCATTTTCTGTGCTGCTTGTCCTCACAAGGGTCGTGGGAGTACCAATGCACTGATTTTTTTCATTCCTGGCCTGATATTTAATTTTATGAACACTATCTACCTCTACGTTCGAAGTGCTGTCTTGAAACCTTTTTTTGCCGACATTAATTTGAGGTGGCGAGGTGGGGCAACTGGTTAGACCATTGGCCTCACACTTCTGAGGTCCCGGGTTCAGTCCCAGACCCGCCTATATGGAGTTTGCATGTTCTCCCTGTGCCTGCGTGGGTTTTCTCTGGGCACTATGGTTTCTTCCCACATCCCAAAAACATGCAACATTAATTGGACACTCTAAATTGCCTCTAGGAGTGATTCTGAGTGCAGCTGTTTGTCTCTATGTGCCCTGCGATTGTCTTGCAAATAGTTCAGGGTGTACCCTGCGTCCTGCCCGATGAGAACTGGGACTGGTTCCAGCGACCCTCGTGAGCATAAGTGACTCAGAAAATTGATGGGTCAAACCTAGATTCTCTTATAGTTTGTTTTTGTGTCTTGGTCTGTTTTAATTTTTAATAGCTCTCAAGAGTTTTGTATTTATTTGTTTTCCTTTTTCTCCTTGTTTCTCGTGTGGTGTTGCCTTCCCTGTCAACTTGTTTTGCAATTGTCTACGCCAGACTCTTCCATTCATTTCCCCATATATGTGTCTGATTTTTGTCACTCAGTGTTGTGATTTCTCTTTAAACCACCCAATGTGTTATTCAGAAAATTGTAGACGTTTCACTACATGTTTTTTTTTTTAACAATGGAATATAGTGTGCCGCTGCTTAACAATAACGTGAGAAGCGAGGCATCACTAGAGTAATTGTACAATGTTATGCTGATCTGAAAAAAAAACTAGTTAGAACCAGCATATTTAATATGTACAATGTAGTTAGCTAATCTGCCACTTAGTTCTCAGTTTGTGGGTTTGAATCTTGGTTCGGACTGAGGAAATTCAACTATCCACAGATTTTTTTTTTCAAACCTATTCTCCATTATTTGCTAAACTAACCTATTTGCTGTGTTTGTGCTCGGGCCAAAACCCTGTCTGATACAAAAATATAGCTTTGCCAAGGAGCTATGTTGCAGGAAATTGAGGAGCTTCATTTTTACAGGCCAGCATCATCTAATATAAAAGTAGTGATTTTCCTTAGGCAATTTTAAGTACTTTTTTTAGGTGGATGCTTGTAGATTTTGTTAGTTGCACCAGGGTTCAGTCCCTCTACCGTGCAAATGTTTTGGGCCCAATTAATACACTTTTGGCCAGTTTGTGCTCACTTCTGCTACCAAAAACTGTTATACAAGCTGTACACTGACAACATACCATTGTAGCAAAGTGCCATTTTCTTATTGCGTTCCTATGAAAATGCATTCCAATTTTTATATATGTACGAGGGATAAATGTAGTCTTGTGACTTACTGTATCATGGAAATTAGTGACAAAAAAAACTTTGTTAAAGGATTGGGTGAAAAAAAATGTGCAACTACAATCTACAAACAGTGGGAACCCAATATATAATTTTGTTACATTTTTTCATCCAAAAGGAAAAAACCTCATATAATTAACAAGAAACATACCAATATAAACCCCATCAAAAAAAAAAAAAAAAACCATGTGGTGGGGCAGATCAAGCCCTAAGGCCTTGAGTTTGACACATGTGCTGTAGAGTATTGGAACGCATTAAGATGCAATCTTAGAATTGCCGTGATATACTTTGGTGCAGTCATCATTTCTGTATTTGGCATTCAACATCCCCGACGGAAGTATAATTTCCTGCTGGCACTTCACAATGGAACAATAGTATCAGTTGTGTGGATCTGTATAGTCAGGATTCAACAACATGCTGAAGGAGGTGAACCACAGTGAGGTCTACGAATACATCATCGCAGGAGGGGACAGGTCTGTCTGTGTGTGTGTGTGTGTGTGTGTGTCATCACTCAGTCACTCACTCACTCACTCACTCACTCACTCACTCACTCACTCACTCACTCACTCACTCACTCACTCACTCACTCACTCACTCACTCACTCACTCACTCACTCACTCACTCACTCACTCACTCACATTTTTGCCCGTTTTAAGAGCGCTGTTTTCCTCCCAAGAGGCTCCAGAAGATGACCCCCACCTGGGCATGCTATGCCTTAAGAAGGTCAGGAATGTGATAGAAAATGTGTGCAACATGTGTTTGTCTCCTCCTCCCATCTCCAAATCAAAGCTTCAACGATGACTCATTGCATTTTTTTTTATTTTGACCTTTTTTACCAGGCGTGTGAAGGGAAGAAGAGGGTTTTGTTTATTGGGATCTCTTGTGGATTATCTGTGAGTCTGAATCTTGAAACATTTACCAGAATGTTTAATGCAGCTTGATTTCATACCTTTTAGAAATTTTGTTTTATTTTTATTTATGTACCTTTAGGCTCCATTTGTGGCAGGTCAGTTGGATTTCTGTCTGCGGCACCTGGAGGTCTTCACTCCCGTTTTGCTTGGTTTTAACCCTGCACATCAGGCACGGTGTGTTTTATTGTATTCTAAACATTCATTGGTCATAGAACTGTATCAGAAATACTGCAAAGATTTTGACAGTTTTGATGTTTGCAAATGATATTGTGATATGCAGTGAAAGCAGGGAGCAGGCGGAAGAACAGTTAGAAAGATGGAGACATGCACTGGAAAGGAGAGGAATGAAGATTAGCCAAAGTAAAACAGAATATACGTGTGTGAATGAGAGGGTTGGAGGGGGAAGAGTGAGGCTACAGGGTGAAAAGTTACCACGGGTGGACAACTTCAAATATTTAGGGTCAACAATCCAGAGCAATGGTGACTGTGGTAAGGAAGTGAAGAAACGCGTCCAAGCAGGTTGGAACAGCTGGCGGTGTTATGTGACAGAAGAGTCTCTGCTTGGATGAAGGGCAAAGTTTATAAAACAGTGGTGAGGCCGGCCATGATGTACTGATTAGAGACGGTGGCACTGAAGAAACAACAGGAAGCAGAACTTGAGGTAGGAGAAATGAAGATGTTGAGGTTCTCACTCAGAGTGAGCAGGTTGGATAGGATTAGAAATGACCTCATTAGAGGGACAGCTAAACTTTGATGTTTTCGAGACAAGGTTTGAGAGAGCAGACTTTGATGGTTTGGACATGTTCAGAGGCGAGAGAGTGAGTATATTGGTAGAAAGGTGCTGAGGATGGAGCTGCCAGGCAAAAGATCGAGAGGAAGACCAAAAAGAAGGTTGATGGATGTGGTGAGGGAAGACATGAGGGCAGTTGGGGTTAGAGACGAAGATGCATAAGATAGGCTAAGATGGAAAAAGATGATACACTGTGGCGAGCCCTAACGGGACAAGCCGAAAGGAAAACAAGAAGAAGAAGATCAGTGATGTAGTGTTTAATGTTTATTAATGTTATTTTTGCTTCTCCATCAAATGCACAGCATCAAACTGAATGGTTGATTTTAGTGGAGCATTTTCGTCAAGGTGCAAATGTTGGTAGATACAGATTTTCATGCAAGCTCAGGTCTCGGTACGCATGTTTGCTGATTTGGCAGATTGGTCTGCGCCAAGCAGAGCATTCTGCCACAGCAAGGGTGTGTCCTTGAACACGTACCTTCCAGAGTGACAATTTGGTGGCAGAAAGTAGGTCTAAATTTAGACCTGGTCAGACCATGTCTAACTGATGGTGCAGTCCAGCATACTGGTCTAATGCGATTTTGGTGAATTTGATTTGGGCACAGACAGACAGATCCTTAGGTTGTCAAACACATTTAAGTCAACAGTGGTTGTCACCAACTCATCGTATTAAATAAAGATAGCCGCTCCCATTGTCTGCTGCCACACCAGCTAATCGCTTTTTAGTCTTTTAGTGCGGCAATTTTAAAAGTAATGAGAGGAGTCGCTTTGATTTTCAGCTAATGAAGTTGAATCTAACCACTCCATCAATGGTGCAGCTGCCAACTCTCCAATCTTCTGGGCTCCACAAGTCTACAAAATTCCTAACACCAGTCTAACACACCCCTCGTGTGTAGAGTTGTGCCACTTGTGGCGCTAAATTTATGCTGTTTATGAAAATGGGCCTGATAATTTGTTATGCTATTTGATAACCTTCTTCAGCTACATGTGTGGGACAAAATCTCATACATATGCTACAGCTCTCTCCTTTTTCGACCCTGACCTTGTTTAGGTGCGCCAGGTCTTGTTAATCACTGAGAATGTACTGTTTACATTTTTCTATATATCGTATAGTATCCATCCATTACATCCATCCATTTTCTGAAATGCTGATCCTCACTAGTGTCGCGGGTGGCCTGGAACCTATCACAGCTACCCTGGGCGAGAGGCACGGTACACCCTGAACTGGTCGCCAGACAAACACACGGCACATAGAAACAAACCATTTGCATTGATATTCACACCTACTGTATGGGCAATTTAGAATTTTCACTGAACCTCCCATGCATCTTTTGGGCATGTGGGAGGAAAGTGGAGTACCAACGAAAACCCACGCAGGCACAAGGGGGAACATGCACACTTCACACAAGCAAGGCCCGGATTTGAACTGTGAGGCAGATGTGCTAACCAGTCCTCCAATGTCCAGCCACATACAGTATAAGCAAATCTGAAAGAATGTCTGTGCAGGAATGAACCCGTACGAGGTTGCCCTTTCACCTTCCTCAATGTGGTCCAAAGAATGCAAGCACTTGCTAAAAGTCGAAGGGCCTTTCTCATCAACCCATCAGTTGGGGTGAGAGCTTGTCACTGGAACTATCCCCCCAAACCAATACACGCACACAAAGCATATTCACTCATCAAAGACAGCGGCATTAGTGTACGTTTGTTCTCCTTGTGTCTTGTGTATGATCGAGTTCAGCCAGAGGCGATCAGTGGCTCTTCCAGAATGAAAGGAGGCAGTGCAACCAAGATGCTCCTGGAGGTCATCCTGTGTGCTGCTCATGCTGCCGTGTTCTCACACGAAGCTGCCACACACCAGTAAGCGACTGTGAAGATTGTAACCTATATTTTAGTACTGCATTGTACTGTCTATTCATTCCCACTGCCACAATCTGATTACTCTACTTGCATGCCTGCATGAGTGTGATGTGATTCTCTGTATTGTGTACATACATATACAGTAAGTATAATAAATTAAAAAAGGGGGTCAATTTTTTTTTCAATGTAACTGAGAATTAGTACAGTGTTAGTCAAGAAAAAAAATAGTATAGTATTTCTTAATGTTATGACATCATATCCTACAACCACTAGAACACAAATTACACGCATTTCACACATTTGGGCTGTTTTGTCGACATTTACACATCAGGTCATTGAAATGACTTTAATGCCATGTGAAAATTGTACTTCAAGTGGCCTCATAGGACCAAGAAACGTGGCTACATTGTATAGTGAGTGTCATGAGCGCTTCAGTGAGAAAAGCTTCATTTCACAGATATATACATATGTATGTGATATGTTATGACAACACTTACTATTCTTGTTTTCCACGTTCATCGTGCTTTAATGTTTTGGTGATTTGTGCTACGACAGAGAAGGAACAAGGGACATGTAGCTGTATGGCCCAAGATAATTATTCATGCTGCAAATCCAAATACAGACCGGCAAATAAATCTCGTTTGATCAAAGGAGAGATGAAACTGTCGGTCCTTTTTTTGGTTTATTACTGACCTCCACTGGTCGGAAAAACAAACTCTATTTAGAGTCAAAATTTAAACAGTCACGTCAGTCGTTTGTTTCCCAAACTTTATTTAGGTGGATATTTCATCCATCCATTTTCTTAGCCACTTATCCTCACCAGGGTCACGGGGAGTGCAGGAGCCTATCCCAGCTGTCAACGGGCAGGAGGTGGGGTACACCCTGATCTGGTTGCCAGCCAATCGCAGAGCACATGGAGACAGACAACAGTCGCACTCACAATCACACCTAGGGGCAATTTTAGAGAGTCCAATGAATGTTGCATGTTTTTGGGATGGAGGAGGAAACCGGAGTGCCCAGAGATAACCCACACAGGCACGGGGAGAACTTACAAACTCCACACAGGCAGGTCTGGGATTGAATCCGGGACCTCAGAACTGTGAGGCCAACGCTTTCCAGCTGAGCCACCGTGCCACCGTAGTTGGATATTTTAGATTAAAAGTGTCACGACACACCATCAAACAAAAATGTCACAAAAAGTAGATAAAAAGTAGTTAAAATTTTTAATGTATTAAAACATCATTTAAATTTTTACCTGCATGCATATGTGTGTCTGTGTGGATCAGTGGGTTGAGGAGAAACATTTTAACAATTCAAAGCACTTGGAGGAGCATTTTTTCCTTTATAAATAAAGATTGGCTTGATTTGATCGAGAGAAAAACCATTGAATTGTTCTGCCCGTCACTATACGGTGCTGGCATAGATCAACAAAGATGCATTACAATGCACAATTGAGCGCTCTACAGTTTCGTCTTTCCAATAGGGCCATCTTGCAGCACCTGAGAGCCTATGAGAAAAGTGTGGCAGTCACATACTCTCACAGTACAGCCATAGCTGGCCTGGTGGCTGCAGCTGGGCAGAGGTCTGTCTGTCAAATACAATATTCCCCTAATAGCATAGAGGAATGCATACACCATGTCCAACTAATGAGATGTGTGAGTGCATTAAGTGTGTGTGTGTTTGTGTATTACAGTTTGCTCTCTAAGAAACATGTGTGTTACCTGGGCTGGGGAAGCCTGGCTGTGCTGGGCCTCATTGATGCCAGTGAGTGTGAGCCTACGTTTGGAGCTGGTGAGGAGCGTGCCCCAACATTTAAGTCTTTGAACTATCATTATGAATGTGTTTGTAATGCTTCCGTCTGCAAGTGACAAATTGTCATTGTGTGTATGTGTGTGTGTGTGTGTGTGTGTGTGCGTTTGTGTGTGTCGCAGCCCAAGGAGATATTCAAGGTTTCATAAGTGGTGGATACAGAGCGCTCAACAACAATGAGGGTTCCATTGCTTTGATGGTATATGTGAAGGGTAACCCAGTCTATTAAACAATGTCTAAAGAATAAAATCAAATCTATGATCCATTACAATATAATGTAGTATTTATAGTACAATTACTTACAGCGATCATGGTTATGTGGATAATTTTGCTTAAAAAGTCTCAAAATCTCAAATCCTACAAAACGAAACCACAATAAACTCCAGCTCTTATTTTGAACCGTCACGACATACTGAATACATCTATGCTCATATTGCTTGATTTCTTGGGATATTTTTTGATTTAGGGTCCCCAGTTTTGCATTTCACATAAAGACTTTTTGCTCCATGTCCTACCCTCTCTTGATGACCAAGACACTGTGATTCTCATCTACAACGATACTGGTAAGAACCCCAGAGTTTGTGATGTGAGCCCAGGCATCCTTTTCATTTTTCCCAATGTCTTTTCGCAGACAATATTGCTGAAGTAATGAACATAGCTTACCGAGTGAGGGAAAAGATGTCTAATCTCTATGCTATTTATCACCAGGCTGATGGAGATGATGCTGGTTTACACGTTAGTTAACTTCCTCATGAAAATAATATTTACCGACATCTATCAACTGTAACTGCCTGCCAATCTGCCTGTCTAGGCCTATTCACTTATCTTTTCTGCTTACCTATGCACTTACCTTTCCTTTCCTACATTGCACAACATTATAGGTTCACTTAAATCTATCAATTTTTTTTTTCTCTTTAGCTGAAAGTGCTCTGGGCGGCACAGTGGCGCAGCTGGAGAGTGTTAGCCTCACATTTCTGGGGACCGGAGTTCAAATCTTGGCCCATCTGTGTGGGGTTTGCATGTTCTCCCTGTAGCTGTGTGGGTTTTCTCCGGGCACTCTAGTTTCCTCCCACATCCTAAAAACATGACACATTAATTGGACACTCTAAATGGCCCCTAGACCTTAACTGTGTGCCTTAACATTTTATATTTAGATAGCAATGCAGTAGTAACTTTATGTGCACCTACAGATACTCTTCTAACTCCTTACAAAATTGTGAAATTGCCCATGATACTTACCATCCTGTCTACCTACCAATCACATGCTTACCAAAACATCATTGGGTACCTCTTCTAACTAGCTAAATAACCTTCCATACTAAATCTCCATACCCTGACGAACCTAGCTTTCACTGCTTCCTTAACGATCTTGTGACCTTAATATCCACCTATTTCCTTTTTTTTTTTCTCAGGAGGAAATAAATCGATTATATAAGTCCACCTTAACATTGTCCTGGCCACTACCTACTTTTGGAAAAATACAGCACATGGTACAGCATCTCTCTCTCTCTCTCTCTCTCTCTCTCTCTCTCTCTTCTCTCTCTCTCTCTCTCTCTCTCTCTCTCTCTTTCTCTCTCTCTCTCTCTCTCTCTCTCTTTCTCTCTCTCTCTCTCTCACTCACTCACTCACTCACTCACTCGCCTGTCATTCGACAGTGGGAGCTGTCCACCAAGTTGGTTCTGAATGCTGTGAGCACGGGAGCGCACATCCTAAAGGGCAAGGTTTACCAAAACCACATGATTGACCTCCAAGTTACCAACAGCAAACTTTACCGCCGAGCTACTCGTTTAATTCAGGTATAAATTTACATCTGCAATAACGCTTTACTTGTTATTAAGTTACTGTAAGTCTGGTTTGTGTGTAATACTTAGCTTTCATGACTCATGAGTGCGTTTTAGAAATCAAATTTTTGTTTTTTGCACCAGAATCTCACTTTTGCGGCCTGTTACACCAGCTCTGATTTACTTTCCTTTTTATTTATTTCCATTTAATTTTATTTGCCTAACTCATCTGCTAACAACTTCACACAACATGTAAACTGTGCATTGAGAGGTACTAAAAGTTTGAATTTGATACATTTTGAAGAAGACTACGACTCTGAAGAATCTGACCTAAAATTCATTCTCTGGAGTTGAGAATTGGATGAGTGTTACAAACGTAATTACATACTCAAATGATCAGAAGCTCAGGTTTTACATTTTTCAACTCAACATCTAAGGAAAAAGTTCAAGATATAGGATTGTGACAACAGTCATCAATCCCCTCTCACTCACGCCTCAGCAGTGCTCAACCAGCAACAGCCATTGCCTCTCACCAAAGTCTCGGTGCTTCTTGACGAGCATCGGCTGCTGCCTCTCGCTCCTGGTTTGGCGGTGCTTCGCCCGCAGCTGTCATGTGTTCCTGATTGGATTCTGCTTTCCCATTGGGACCCTCCTTGAGGACTACGGCTTGAGTGGCCCCTTAGGGATTCTGGCACTTGGCGTCCTTGCCTGCCCCTTGAACTGCTCAGCCGAGGTATTCGCTTTGGGTGGCCGGGACGGCCACTCGAGCTTCTTGTTGTATATTTGTCTCAGTGCCACGGCCCGATGTTCCTGTGCCACCGCAGCCATGTCTAGTTAAGCCTTGTTTTTGCCTTGTAGTTATCCAACCTCATTTTCATGTTTTTGGACATTGCCTTTTGCCACGTGTTTTTGTGCCTTTGCCTTTCTTGGACTCCTTACCTATGTATGACCTGCATTTGGGTCCTACGCCATGTCCCATGTTCATGACACCATCTCCTCTTGCTAGAAATTGTCTGGTCATCCTGAGGCCCAGTGTGAGGAGGCTCTCCTGAAGGTTATTTACAAGTTGGACCGCCTGCCTGAGGACATCATATCCTGTCACATGACCACCCACACAGCCTCTGGCATGGAAAGGACGAAGGTAATTAAAAGAATGACAGAAGATAAGATGAACGTTCCATGTCATATATCCTCCATTTTTGTGACCAGGTAGTGCCTCTGACCTTGGTCTCATTGCTGACTGGTTGCTCTTTTGATGATGCGAAGTCTCATCTGGATCAGGAGCCAATCATACGAAAGGCTGTGGAAGCATGTTTGCAGTCACGTCCAAGATATGAAATTAAGCAACAGATATAATACAGATATAAATTACACTTTTCTGTAGACGAATGTCCCAATCTCACATTCTGCTATATTTTTAGCTTCTCTTTTAGCCCTCAAAATCATGTTGAATGTATTTGCATTTTTTTCTGATCCTCATGTTGAAGTCTTAAATGGTAATGTTTTAAATCAAATCCGAACGCATTGAAACATTTGGGTATGCAAGATGCAAAATAACACTTTTGTTGGAACAGTGTTTTCACTTCTATTACTTTGTGCTGTTTTCACTTGCTCATTCAGTAGAGGCTGGCAGTATTTGGGAGATGGGAAAATCTTCTTCCATGTCCGTATGTCCGTGTATAAAATCAAACCATGGCATACATTTTCAAGTTCTTTTGGGAGGAATCTGTCTACAGCAGGGTTGTAATTGTTGTGGAGTTTTTGTCATGCCCCTGGCATCCTCCCCAGGCTGGGCGTGGTCAGCCAATTAGTTGGGACACACCTGCACCCCTTTTCGACTGATTACACCTGGTACTTATAGGACACAGGGGACAACTAGTCCTCCGCCTGATCGTTGATTCCCATGCCTCGTTCCCGCACTCCCGTATACCTGACCTACCGTGTACCGACCCTCGCCTGTTCCTTGTCCATCCTAGTAAGCCTGCCTCTTCTGATACTGCTGCTTTTCCTGACTGACTCGCTGATTATTGACCACAGACCAAATAAAGGCTTTCTGTACACTAGCTGCTTGCCTTTGGAGTCGTGCATTTGGGTCTGCCCTCGAGCCTCATTCGTGACAGTTTTATTGTGTAGTTTTTAGATTTTTTAAAAATCTACTTTTAATGGGTTTTTAGAGCAGTTTTTTTTTTTGTGGGATTAAAGAAAAAAGATGAGAGTAAGAATTGTTGAATGAAAATTCAACAAAAAGTACCATTGGGGGAAAAAAAAAGTACCAACTTACTAACAGATGAACAACCATAACATTATTGTAACATTCCCCAGATTTTTAAGTGCAATAATTGCAGTTAGATTTGATGCATCACAAAATGCAGTAAAACCATTAATGAGACTTAAGGTGTGATATGGCGAGCAGAAAGGCATCGTGGCATCTTCGGAGGCGGAGACATGCACACAACTTAATTCCACAAAAATTAATAAATTCCATCAACTACGGATTCAAAACAAACATTAACATTAACTTTCGATGTTTCCTGAAGTACAAATTCAAGGTTGTTTGTGTTTGAAAGCTTTTAATAATCATGCAGAAATGTCCAAGCCAAACGTCAATGAATTGAGCGATTGCCCGACTAGTTAACACATTTTTCCTTTGAATAAATTTGGAAATATCATGGAATTTCGTCAACACTTATTTTGGCTGACGGAATAATGAATGCCTCCTCTTATAAGCCACAAACTGCTCCTGCTTTGTCATGTGTTGGGTCGCCTCCAGCTCCTTTCGCAAAAGATCCTCATGGTGCAAATGAACAAACTTGTCGATTTCCTTTTCACAGTGAAACAATTTTCTGAACTTCAGGTTCAACCTCCACTTCGATCCTCTCAAAATCAGTTCGAACAGCAGCAGAGCCCACAAAATTTGAGATCCTAGGCTCGTGTGGTTATGTAATGTGTGAGGATGTGCGGCGGGCTGGATTACTGGAAAATTCTCTGAGATGGCTTTGGAGACAGTTTATGGTTGAGCAATGAATATTCAATTCCTGGGCAACAGCTGTAGTGGGCACCCCTGCAGTCAGCCCACCAAGTGTGCCCTCAAAAATCTGTGCCATTGTGCTATGTGATAAAACTGCACATTTTAGAATAGCATTTTATTGTAGGCAGACTAAAGAACACGTGTGCATCAATCATGCTGTCTAATCAGCATCTTACTATGGTACACCTGTGAGGTGGATGCATTTTATTGGCAAAGGAAACATGCTCACTAACACAGATTTGTGGACAACATGAAAAATAAAATAGAAAAAGTCTTCAAGGTCACCCATCCATCTAACAATTTTTACACTGGTTATCATCACATGGGTCACAGGTATGCTAGAGCCTATCCCAGTTAACTGCTGGCAAGAGCTGGGTGTACACCCTGAACTGATTGCCAGGCACCCATGATAATGGGAACAAAAACTCAGTTGTTGTGTTTATATTTTTGTTCAGTATGTTAAGCGTTGAGTCTCAGCCTGTCTCATTGCCAACTCATTGCACCCCATTGTCAAACACCCACAATTCTTTTTATTCTTGCCACTTATTCAAGTAATCCCTGACCCTGCTTGTTTATTAACCTTCCTTTTTTGGCTATACCATTTTAAATTCACTGACTGACTACCTGTGTACAACGTCAAACGTGTAGGGTTTTTGGAACGCTCTTTTTCCTTACATCTTGCAATTGGGTCCCACCTGTACCCTGCTGATGACAGCAGAACAGGCCTACATGGGTCCAAATAATATGTCAAGGTCCTTTGGAAGTTGAGCATGTGTAAATTCTTGTTTTTGTTCAATTGACATATTTTCCATTGCTTTTATTTGTGTCCACTTCTCCAAACACACCGATAGCAACACACTTTTCCGTCCCCTTGGCGAGCTCAGAAGCAGAGCCCCATACATCATCTGTCATTGAACATCTCTGCAGAGAGAGCTTTGAGCCCATCGACTTGAGCATGGCCCTTGAGCTTGTTTTCTATCCTGTATAACCACGGATACTGTAAGGCATCAGTTTCACATGTCACGCTGGCGATCCACATGGCTGCTTATGCACCCCCCATCTGAATATCACATAGTTCATTGAACCCATTAGTTTACCGAGGAGGGAGAATCATGCCACTAACACAGTAAAGCAATGAATAAATAATTACACTGATAAACATTTGATTTATTATTTATGCTTAAATATATTGGTCTCGCAGACTACTACCTGGAAAATAAACCTCCCAGTAGCTATACAATTTCGATGACAATATATAAACCTGGCCTCAAGGTGATGACACACTTTAACAAATACATTACTAAGGCTTCTAACTGTTTAGATACACATTATAAATACAGATGTTACTAAAGATGAAAGTGAATAACTATACTTCCCTGATTGTGTTAAGATTTCTTTAAAATTGTACTCATAAACATGAGCGTTACATATTTTTGTATTTAAGCAGCTAGCAAGGTAACAGTTGACCTTTCAACTGTCACGTAATAGAGAAATGTTACACATAATATATGCAAAAATAATGAATAAACATGATGGTAACTACAACCATACTGCAAGATCTATGAGGATCTAATTGATTAAATATAAAAGTTTAATTCAAAACATTCTCATCCTTTAAATGCTCAGTCTGTTTTCTTAAAAAAAAAAAAAATCAAGTTCCATATCACTCGGACTCCCACAGGAGAGAAATAAAGTGCATCAAGTGTCCTGGTGTGTCCACCTGTTCTAAAGTGTCTTTGAATGGGAGAAAGAGCCAAGAGTTAGTTTTGTTTCGACTTCAGTGTCTCAGTCTTCCAAGGAGCCCTGCTGAGACTCCACTGAAGTCCTGGTGAACTGATGCATTAGAGCGCCATCTGCTGTTGTGCTCACATCCACCTCGTTACCACTGTGAGTTTCAGACTCAGACTCTGCGCTGTCGTCACTTGGATGTTTAGCTTCAGGGTCTGAGTCTTCAGCTTTGGCTTCTTCGCCCTAATTCACAAAGACATCCCCGTTTGAATTGTGAGCCTGTCAGTTCAACAACACAAAAAGTGGTCAGGTGACAAATTCAACACCAGTATTCAGGCACGTGCACACATAGACCCCAAGTGGCGTTCGAGCAGCTGCCCTTTTCCCCAGGATGAATAATGCCGCTTTTTACTGCAGTCTTTTATTTGTCTTCAATCACTAATTTTTATACTAAATAAATAAATACTAATATTACCACTACTATTACTACTAATACATTTATTTGAGTCCTTTGGATAACTTAACACATGACATATTATAAATGACACCAATGCTCTCTGTAGATCATGGGTTGTGCTGTAAGATGTGACAGAAAAAATGGCAGAAAAGCCTTCTAGCACATCTGAAATTTATTAGTGGTTCATCAAAGGCACTTTAAATGATGGCAGTTGTGTTTTGGCTTCCATTTAACATGAGTTTGAATGTGCCAGCTTAATTCTGAACTCTGTCATGTCCAGATTTATGAGGCCATGTGAACTTGTGCAGCTACATTATTCAAGTTGTTCATTTTCTGACTTCTCCCTGTCTATAATATTGTATTTTAATTGACTTCTACAGGTTATAGGTCAACTAATATTGAAAAAAATATTTTAAAATGATTTATCTTTCTGAGTCACTGATTGTTTAGTGGTACACAATCCTGTCTTTGGTGCGGGCAGTGTGGGATTGATTCCCACTCACTGATGGTGTATATATCTGCCCTACAACTGACTGGAGACCAGTTGAGGGTGTAGTTCGCCTTTTGCCCGAAGCTAGCTGGGATAGGTTCCAGCTTTCCCATGACCCTTGTGAGGAAAAGCGGCAGGGATAATAGATGGATGGATATTTATCTTGGTACCATTCTTGTATATTATGACAAAAACCTGCCATTTGAACAGGGGTGTTTGGATTATATTCATCAAAATTGCAGTACAAAAAATTGGCCCCAAAAAATCACAACATATTTCACTCTTTGAGCTTTTGACACTTTTCTTAACCTTTAAACTACACCTGTAACAAGTGACAATGCCAGGAACACAGATAACGCCGTCATGGCTAAGCTAGTTATGGTATGTTTGATGTTTTAAGGCCTTATTTATTTGTCAAATATACTCTGTTGCTAAAATTGGACCACAGAACATACCTATATTCTTTTCATTAAAATTATTTTTGCATGTTCCTAATTAAAATAATGTTTGAAAAGGCAAAAAAATTGCTCGTTTTTGTTTTGAAAAAATAAACTTTAACTGAAGTGTGAATTTTGTGTATTGTAGCACCCCAATTGAGCACCTGCCACCCGCCCCAAAAAAATGTCTCTGCACGTGCCCTCCAATACTGCCCCATCTCTCCAAAACTTGAACAATAAACATCATAGTCACACACAAGAGACCAACTCAAGTTTTAATACAAGATAATAGTTATAGTTATATTATGCAGTTTAAACTGTTTGCCCAAAGGGCCAAAAATTCAGCATATGGTGGACCCCCACATTTTCATGATTCGGCATTCAATAATTGTCTTATTCACAGAATTTTTGTGGGAATGCATCCTTTGTTGTTTGATGAAAAACTCCCATACTCTCTGTTTTTGTGGTCAGGCCAAAGTCACGTCTCATAAAAAGTATTGCTTTATTTATATCTGCAGCTTTTTGGTCTCTTTGAGACCAAATCATGGAGGAGCTATGTTTAATCAGGCCATAACCTTGTCTAAGAGGGAAAAAAGTGATTTGCTGCTATCCTGCAGCATCAAAAGTCAATTATAAATCTTATGGGGGGGTCTCAGTTACTCCCAGATTTTCACAGTGCGCGGCAGGACTCTGTCCCCATCCCCTGCAAATAGTGTCCGCTTACTGTAATCAAATTCAATGTCAAACCTGCACAACCATGTTGAGCTAAGTTAATTAAGGTAAGAGGTAGGTAATTACGTTTGCATAAAGCTTTGCCCAACCTATGCTGCTTCTCTCCTCTTGCATCAAGTCAGACAGAAATGTTAAGTTTTTGGGCTGTGCTATTAAGGCCAAGTGCAGTTTGACACCTACTTGCTTGTTGATATTTAATTCATTACAATTCTGATGCTGTATTGCTTCACTTAAAAACAAGTAATTTGAGACGTTGAGCTTTTTTGGGGCCTGGGGGCAAGAGACTGCTCATAAAAAGTAGCAAGTAATCTATATGTCATGTTTGAATTGAAAACCTTTTACTTTTTTTCTTTTTCTTTTGACATGCAAAAGTACTTTTAATTGAGTGCAATATTTAGTAGTCGTCCGACCTCTGGCTGTCAGTAATACTCCAGCACCAGCAATAATATTCAATTCAATATTCAATGTTTCAATGGCTGCAGGAAAAGAAAAGTTGCAAGTCATACAACGAACATTGGAGGCAAGTCTTTGCTCCAAATGAAAAAGGATTTCTTCTGTCCGTCTAATTGGATAGTGAGATTAGTTTCTCCTGCTGTCTTAGAATTAGCATTTAGAATGCACTAGGTCACACTCTTCTTTGAGGTGGACTAGAACCCCTTGGTCATGTCCACAAACAGGAGTGGTTATATACTGAATATCCATTTGGCCACGTACCAAATCTTGATTGGAGCATTTTGAATCCTTTAGGACTTAACTCTGACTTCCTATTCCTGCCTGCTGTCTGTCTTGTGGTACAACTTTACATTGCCAATGAAACATCCTTGTGACTGTTTTTTCATTGCGTTTTCAGGTACAAATTCAGCCTAGAAACACTTTGTGTGGCCAACATACGACATGTACAGTATAAATAACCTAAGAGGTTTTGACTGTTTCCATTTATTGCTAAAAGTTGATTTGAATTGTAAACTTTGGTAATCAATCATTGTAATTGTTCAGCAATGTCTGTTAAACATCCATCCATTTTTAGCCACTTATCCTCACAAGGGTCACGGGACTGCTGGAGCATATCCCAGCTGTCAACAGGCAGGAGGCAGAGAACACCTTGCACTGGTTGCCAGCCAGTCGCAGGCGATATGGAGACAGACAACAGTCACACTCACAATCACACCTCAGGGCAACTTAGAGTGTCCAAATAATGTTGCATGATTTTGGGATGTGGGAGGAAACCAGAGTACCCGGAAAAAAAAAAACACATAACCACAGGGAGAACATGCAAACTCCACACAGGGAAGGGCCAGGATTGAACCCAGATTCGCAGAACTATGAGGCCAACACTTTACAGACGTTCCACCGTGCCGCCCCGTTACACATCTATGTATATATAAACCAGCGTAGTATATTTGACTTGAATGAGAGGCTGAAGTATGGGCGGTGTTGCGCACAGAGTAAATGTAACTTGGAACAGACGAGTCACTCTATTATTATGTCCATTCAACCCATATTTCCTATGAATGAATTTGGTTGGATCCTTTGTGGTGGTTGGAAGTGCAGAATAGCAGCCATGCATCCATCAGATTGCGGAATGGCAGCTGTGGCTACACAATAAGCTTAGCACCACCAGGGTGAGACTATAGAGTGAATCAACAATGCGAAATCATGGAGCGTCTTTGTGCTGTGCTGCAGTACTTCTCCAAATCAGAGGTGTCGCTATGGCTAGTATTGGGTGCGATCGGGTGGACTTTTTGTACTTTCCTTTCTGTAACAAGGAATAAAACGACAACAATAGCAAGCGTGGAACAGTGTCTGGTTGACCAAATGGACTTAAATGAGCAGATAATACGTTTAATTGTGCTGCAAAATAAATAAAGAAGGTGGCGGCTTTGGTGATATGTAGACCAGGGCGAAACATTGAGTATGGCATCACAGCATGTGACTACAACGGACCAATTACGAGAGATGATCTCCGTGGCTTTCTCCATGCATAGTTGTTGATTCATTTATTTATTTATTCT
The DNA here is from genome assembly GCF_019802595.1 of Syngnathoides biaculeatus. Classification (NCBI taxonomy): domain Eukaryota; kingdom Metazoa; phylum Chordata; class Actinopteri; order Syngnathiformes; family Syngnathidae; genus Syngnathoides; species Syngnathoides biaculeatus. The sequence goes on from NC_084641.1 coordinate 34,881,754, forward strand.
CCAATATAATGGCTGTTTTAAAAAAAAATTGCTTAAAATTATTTAGTCTGCATTCCACCATACTTAAGTTTAGCTTTTTTTTTTTTTTTTACCTTAATATAGCTAACCAAAATGTTTCATTTATTAAAATGTACTACGCAAATTTTGATTCATAAATGTAGGTGAATTTAATTTAAAGTAAATTGCTCGTAAAATATTTTAAACACAATAGCATGTGCCGGACACTTTTTCAGTGTCCAGTGTATCCCCTCACCTTCCCTGAGGCTCTTCCTTGCAGTGACGACTCGCCTTCTTTTCGAGACCTTCCAGTGCCATCATTCTTCTCCTCCTCTGGCTCATCTTCATCCTCAGCCCCTGCTGAAGCACTGGTGTTTCCCTTCTCCCCCCAAATTTTGGATTCTTCAAGATCTTGATTTGTAGAGTCCTCGATAACGTTTTGCTCTTCCTCCTCAGTATGTACTCCACCATTAGTTCTTTCAGTCGTCACTCCTCCATCAACCTTGTCGCCCTGGGCCTTCCTCTCATCGTATACTGTCTCAACCCCCTCCTCTGCTGTCTTGGCTTCATCTTCAGTCTCCTTCCCCCCTTCACCTCCCATGTTGTGACTTGTTTTGTCAGGCTCCTCTGGTGATTCTTTCCTTGTGCACAATTCCCCCCCACAGATCTGTGAGTGCCCAGATTCCCCGTCCTCTGTTATTTCGTCATCTTCCCCCTCATCACCTTCACACTTCGCCTCTTCAGCTGGATCCTCATCATCCTCAGGAATTGTTGTTTCTAAAACGGTTTTGAAATCTTCGCTGGATTCATCGTCCTCCTCTTCCTCTTGCACAACCTCTAAACTCCTCATTTCCTCCTCTATGATCACACTGTCATGGCACTTATCTTTAGGCTGTGACACAGATGAAGGGACAGTTGCGGGGCTCTTCTTGAGCTGTAGTATTTTCAGAAGATCAAATTCTTTCATCACAGGAGCGTCAACAGAAGCAGTGTTCATTTTGAGAGGCCTGGCTGCCATTTTCCTGCGTACGCAAGCATCACATGGACAGTACTCGTCATCACTTTGTTGGTCACTAAACTCGGCTGTCATCTCGCCATCACTGAAGGAGTCAGCAGTTTTGACTGACTGATTCTTCATGACCTAATAATTAACAATAAAACAATGTTCAACTTTTCTGCAGCAAAATCTCAAGCTAATTATAGTCTGAAACACATTTACATCACAAACCACATTGGGTAGTTTACTCTAATGCCTGGATCAGACTACAAGATTTGAGCTACAATAGTGATTCGATTAGCCATCGATGCCTTTTTTCTAGGTCAAGCCCGACATATTTTTATTTTGGCCAAACTTGTACCAATATTTAAAATTGTCGAAAATAGTAATGGGATAGCAGCACAGTGACACAGATGTAGAGCATTGGCGTCATAGTTCTGAGGACCAGGGTTCAAATCCCGGCCCTACTTGTGGTGGAGTTTGCATGTTGTCCCCATGCATACGTAGGTTTTCCCTGTGCACTCAGATTTCCTCGCACCTCCCAAAAACATGCATTAATTGGTGACTCTAAGTTGCCCCGAGGTGTAATTGTGTGTCTGTCTCCATGTGCCCTGCGATTGGTTGGCAATCAGTCCACGGTATATCCTGCCTCCTGCCTGTTGAGAGCTGAGATTGCCTCAAGCACTCCCATGGATAAATGGCTCAGAAAATGGATTGACAGAAAGATGGAATACTGGGATATTGCAAGCATTTTTTTGTGACCAAACCCTTTTCACACTAACTTGAACAATATCTGAAAAAAAAAAAAAATCAGTGAATTTTCATTTCATATCTCATTATTCTTAGATTTGTTGTGTTTATATAAGAAAATGATGATGCAATCACAGTCATAACAGCCTTTTGAGGGAACCTGTAACTCCGTGGCTCGTGACAAAATAACGCTGGTACCCAAAGAGATCCACTGCACATAAAAAACACTCTGCCTTGACAAAGTTAACACTGCTGAGTGTTGATTGAGTACCTTATTTAACTACATAGAAGAGTAGCCAAATGTTAGAGCTGGGCCTTGAACTCTGAACTCTTAATTGTGAGGAAGATATGCTACCCAAATGCATTTACTGGGACATAGCAATTCCAAAATCCACCCATCCATTTTCCTAACTGTTTATCCTCACAAGGGTCTCAGGAGTGCGAGAGCCTATCACAACTATCATCGGGTGGGAGGTGGGGTACACCCTGTTGTGGACATGTAAAGGTGACTTAAAGTCTCCAATCACTGCATGTGTTGGGGATCTGGGAGGAAACCTGACTGCCCGGGGAAAACCCACGCAGGCATGTGTAGAATATGCAAACACCACACGTGCGGAGCTGGGATTTGAAACCTGGTCCTTAGAACTGTGAGGCCAACGCTCTGACCAGTTACTTCACTGTTCCACCCAATGCAAAAATAACCTTCCAAAATCATCAATAAAAACGGACAAAATTTGACTACATCTCTTAAAGATTTCTGATGAGATCAATCAAGTCATTGAGTATAATATGTATTAGATGGACATAATTTTGTAAACAAGTAGGAAAGGCTATGTGTTTTTTGGAGGGGTATATTGACAACCTGTCTCATACGGAGATTTGAACTGTGCATGATTTACCTTCAGCATCCGTCGCCGCTTCTCTGTCATGGTGGACTCCCTGGATAGATTTGCTCCATTTGGAGGCCGTGGTGACCTACCCCCACGCCCAGATCGACTGTGAATCTTACTCATTTCCCGCTTAATGCTGCGTTGGATTCGGTGTCTCACCTCATCCCTCAGCTCTGAAATCATTGTGTCTAGAATGAGGCTGTCATCAATGTCCCAACGGACTTTAAACTCTGCCATGGCATCAATGTAGTGGTTCATGAATTCCTTCTCCAGCTTCTCCAGGAGGTGCAAGACCCACACTGGATCTGGATCTTGGGATGGTTTATTTGAAAATGATGCTTTTAAAATTGTTGGAGGTGTTGTTGAGCTAAAGTTGGAGCTGTTGTTGGCCGAGCTTTTGTCAGATGATGAGGGATCCCCTTCTTTTAGATTTTCGAGAATTGGACCGACTTGAATTTGGTCCTCACTGCGAAATGGTTGTTCTTTTAAAAATAGCATCTCCTTAATTTCCAAGGTTTGATGTTCTAGTTCCTCCTCTAAACACTTCTCCACACCCTCATCCTCATGTGAAGATACATTGGGGAGTATTTCGTCTCCTCCTTGATGGTCATGGTCCTTCCCTGAGCCACCAGAGCCACTGCTCATGCCTACCCCTGATGAAGACCTTGGTGGGGTCACTTGTTCTGTGCCGGTGTCCTTGGTCTCAATGTCTTTAGGTTCAGTGAGCCAAAGGGATTGAAGAATGGCTATAATGTCACCATACTGCCGGCTTCTGTCTTCATTTTTGCTGCAACCTTGACCCCCCAGGGGCTCAATGAGCTGAAGTTGGGCCAAACAGTCAAGGAGACCTCTGGCTGATGTGCTTAGTCTGCGGCCATAAACTGGAGACACCTGCAGAGCACAACAAGTTCTGAAAATTCAAAACATTTCTTGCCTTTCTCCATTACACAAACTATCCATTAACTCCAAACAAATCAATGATGAGTATTATTTAGCATACTATACCTCAGGCAAGCTTCTACAACGTCCCAGGGAGGAGTTGAGAAGCACCTTCATCACTGCAGCTGAAGAGCGCCAGTTCTTAGGCAATGCCTTTTCACCACTCCACAGAGAACTCGACTGGGGAGAAGCTTCTATTGCACCAGTACCTGCAGTCAGATCTGGATTTTTTTCAGTTACTGTTGCACATTCTTCTTCTTTCTCGTCATCCCAAATATTCTGTGTCTCATCTAATTGATCATTCTCAGTGATTTCCTCATTTGATTCTTTTACATCCGCTTTATCTTGAGCCATCAATTCCTCAGATTGCTCCTCGAGAGTGATCATGTTGCTATTTGAAGGAATGCTACACAACCAATCACTGACGACTTCACTGGGCGAAGCATTGGGCAGCCATGCAGGGCTTACTTCTGTCCCTTCACCCTGATCTTTCTGGTTCCTCTTTATCTCATGCCTCCTAATTTTCTCAACGTGCTGTTTGCTGCTGTCTTTGCTTGCCTTTGCAGACTGATGACAATGTTGCCGAATGGGCTTGGTGTCCATGAGTAGATCAGCAGCAGACAGGGTGCTTTCACGACATGTCTCTTTACTACACCGTCTAGAGTTGTCTTGCCTTGAGAACCTGACTGACATCACATTCTTTGAAGAACTGGATGTTTTTCCAGACTGGACACTGCCACTTTCAGTTGTTTTGACAATACCTTCTCCTTTACTCTCTTCATAGCCATTCACATTTGCATCAGCTGCCAAGTCACTCGTGAGGGAACAGAGTCCACTGAATAGTCCACCTGCTGCCTTGTTCATGAGGCTATTCTGTTTTTCTTCACCACTATTTTCTGATTTTTTGGAACCATTGTTGTCAATGTCAACATTTTTCACATCGCCATCAGTTTGTTGAGAAAGCTTAGAATTTTTAACATTGGCACCAGCTGATGACAGTGAAGATGAGGTCCTGTTTTCATTGATGCCTTTAATTTTACAGCTTGAGGCTGGGCTGGCACAAATACAGTTCTCAGGATGGTTGTCAACATCCTCATCAGAGCAAGGTGCTTCAATAGTAGGAACATTGCTTTCTTTCAAACTCTCTTTGGCTTTGGACTTATTAGACAATATTGACTGGACATTTAGAGTTGCTGTCTTCAGTCTATCCTTGTTGTGATTGTTATTAGGCAATGACATGCAAGACTTGCAGCTGTCCACGTCACACATTTCATGGTCATCGGGCAGCTCAAGAGAAATGGACCCAGATGAGTTTTGACTTGGTTGCGCTGTGCCTCTTGAGCCCCCCATGTCATTTAATTCATTTTTTTCTGTATCTCTCTTTGCTTCATTTTCTTCTCCCAGCCCTTTCTTCTTTTCCTCTTCAAGTGTCAAAGCTAGAACACAGTTGCATTTATAACTTCCAGATTTAGAAGATGTTACTGAGTGAACTGAGAAGGCACTCTGACCTCTTACCTCACTAGTACTGCTGGGTGATGGAGACCTATCTTTCTGGAAATGGGCCCGGGATGAATTTGTTCTAGTGGGTGACAACATTTGACCATAAGTGTGTTCAGTGGCTTTCTTTTGGCCATTTCTTTTTTTTATCTCTTCACCTCCAACATCAATATTGGCATTTTTTTGGGTTGTCTCTGTTGCCTCACTAACCTTATCAACCCTTTCTGGGGCTTGAATGGTGACTACATTTGGTCTTGGGGAGGCTGATTTTAGAGGCTTGGCAGCAACTGACTTCTGAGAGGCACAGGAGCCCAATGAAGAGTTTGACTTCATCGAGATGGAACCTGCCATCTGCACTTTAGCATCATCTGATTTATTTCCATTCCCCTCAACTGAGGAAACTTTGTCTTTCTTTAGATTGGTAGATCCTGCGGTGCAGGTTGTCTGACAAGAGGTTGTTGAGTTTGCAGACAAAGCACTGGTTGCCCTTTCTTGAGTTGTATTAAGGTCTGATTTGTTGTCTACAAATTTGGGGTTTTCCAGACATGTGTCTTTTTCTTCCTTTTCGTTTTGCTGTACCACTATTGGCTCATGTATTGCACACTCACTAGTCGTGGAATTGTGGCAAGATGTTTTGGACTTTCCTGATATAATTGACTTTGATGATTTAGTTGAGAGAACACTATTGGGTCTGTCTTCTTTGCCAGACTTGATATAAACATTTGAATTTCCAGAAAGACAATTATGAGATCTGCAGTTTGTGTTTTCCAATCCTTTACTGTCAGCTGGAGAGTTCATCATGAGACCCGAGACAGTCTGAGGTGAAATACAAGGTTTTGCTTCTGTTTTGTCATGGGTGCTTCCATCTGGTTCCTCTGTTGTTGTGACGTTAGAGCTTTTAAATGTGCCACTAAAGTTGGACTTGTGAGTCTTGTTGGACTGTCCTGACGCAGCACTGGAGCTTCTATCTTTCTTATTTTCAGTTGTGGCACCAGTAGATGCAGATTTCTGTGACTGACATTCTGTGTTGGATTTGTGGGTTATAGCTGAGGTGGCGCTTTCTTGTTCCTTTTTTATTGACACAGGACTGGACATTCTGGAAATGGCACTGGATGCTCGACCTGTCAGGGCATTTGGTATGACAGATCCATGTGCTGTGAGATTTGTTTTGTTGGATCGTGTAGACAAAGCATCATCGTTCGTAGAGTAACTGTCATTCTCTTGGTTTTCAAGAGATAAAGTGAGGTTTGAAGGACCTTGAGGAGTGCGACATGATTTCTGTGATACTCTACTACTGCTATTGGTGTTGACCACCCATTTGTAGCCCCCACAGTTAGGACATACACTCGCCATCCCTGACTGGCTGGAGGTACAGGATAAAGCTTCAATAATGCTCTGTATCTGTTCACTCCCATTTGTTTGGTTTGAAACTTTGATGGACCTACAAGAGGCTCTACTTACATTGGAGATGAATCTCTGAGTTTGATCTGTTTCTGTTGCTTCTCTTGCAGTGTGATGGGTGTCAGCTCCACATAGACAAGAGGTGACTGGGGATCTCGTTCCACTTACTTTATCATCCTGATCTTCAGGCTTGTCCAGCTCAGTTGAATGGCTAAGTGCCTGATTAGCATTCAAGTGACCATTCCGGGACGGCTTAGTTCTATGGGAGCACTGTGAAGCACTCGGTGGTAGGTCATCATCAATATCCTGATCTTCTTTTAATGACCGAAGTACTTGTGAAGAGCTGCTGATTCTAGACAGAGGTTGACCCACCTCTTCATCCATTGGCTCATCTTCGAGTGACCTCTCGCTAAGAGATCTCACATTTCCATTTAGGGTTATCATTTCACTCTGACTAGAGCACCTACTCATCATACACACCTCATTAGTATCTTCATTTGGTCCCATCTCTACTCTTTGCTCTACCTGTTCCATTACACATGTTTCCTCTTGGACATGTTGGCTATGCTCTGAATCTGAAACACTTCCACAGTTGGAGAGTTTTGCTTGGCAACGCACTACTCTCATTGAGTTACAAGATGAGGATGAGCAAGTGGAATGTGAGTGTCTAATTGCAGTGTGACTGTGGGTAGATATGTATGGAGGTCGGGTGGGTGGGTGCTTATGGTTTTTTATTGGGTTTTCCCAGAGGTTGTACTGGTGTCTTTGCATCTGGTAACAGCAGGGGCACTGGTTTACATCCAATGAATGATGGAGCGATTGATTGGAATAGTTCATATAACCTTGGTCAAACCTTGTGCAATCAGAGCAGCTCCCTGATTGGCCATTTTGTAAGTAAGGAGGGTGGGGATGGGTTGGAGGGCAGCTATCACTTGTCAGAGAGGGTGATCTTCCAATCTGTGTGGACCACTGCAAGGTCTCATCATTGCGGAGGCGAAAACGCACCTTCATTTCCACGGAAAGACTGCCATCCTTGTTGACTAGGACACGCTTTTCAATGTCATCATTCAATATATCTGGTCTCTGCTGCAAGTGTTGTCTTATTCCATTGACAAAGGATTTCTCTGAGGACAATGACAATCGAGTGGATCGGGTTGATGAATCAGACCGAGGGTGGATGATGCTCTTTTTTGTTTCCAGACCAAAGTTAACTGAAAGCAGAGAGTGAAAAATCAAACAATAATCAGTGCTGTGTTTTAAACTCATGTGTCTGGAAATGTATGTACATAACTGAGAGCCTACCACTTTTCTTGCTCTCTTGTCCTTCACTGCACTCACTGGCTCTGGACTGAGCTCCATGAGGGGAAGATCTTGCTTCTTGAATACCAGGGGATCGAGCCCCATTTCCAGGAGTCCTGGGACCAAGAGCAGGGGACCTGCTGCTCAAAGCAGGCAGTTTTTCTTCTGAGCTTTTACGCAGGAACTTCAACAACAACGGACTGAGGGGCTCTCCGCCGACACACACCAAAACTCCAGCGCAGGTCATCAGACTTTGAACACTGTCAACCTAGGGACATTTTTACAGTGTTAAGTCTCCAAAATTTAACCGAGGTAAGACAAAATCTGAAGGATGAATACCACTGCCAAGGTGGTTATGATGACAGTTGTCAATATGTGTAGTTATACAAAACACATGCATATGCTGGATTTATCTGCATTTGTTAATGTTGTTAAACGTTCCATGTAGAATGCATGAAGCTTATTGATTGATCGAAAAAAAATCTGCCATATTTAGGACGTGGGTTTTCGTAGCTCAAAGTAGTAACAACAATTGAAGTACAGCAGTTGAAATAATCCTCACCTTGCGTCCATCTGGAGTAAAAATATTTCGGACATGGAACTGCATCACCTCAGATACCTCTTCAAGAAAGGCCCTCATGCTTCTGATTGCTCTCCTGCTCAGTACAACATTTCTCCGCATCCCTGGATCCGTGTTTTTAATCAGAAGAATCCGTCGATGCCTCTGAGCCAGGTGGCCAGGTGAAGACGTGGGCAAGGCTTCTGGTTGCTGGGTTATGCGACTGTGATGATGCCAAATGCTTTGACGTTTGCTGGCATGGACCATGTTGACTGGTTTAGGCTGGCGCTGGTCAGAGCAAAGGTAACAGCCCCCGTCCTGGAGTTCCTCCAGATCTTTGATAATGTGTGTGCCATGAGGCGTGGTCACAGTCCGAACACCGAATGGAAGGGGCATCTACACAGAGGTTAAATAGTTTTTCACATATGTATATTCTGGGTCTGGCTGTCATTACCCTATCATCGAACAATGTTATTGGCACTTGCTAGCAGAACAATAATATAAAAAAAGCACTTATGAAACTCTTTGGAGCAGGAGGTAATGGAGGTATGCACTCTCGTAAGTGGATTGACCCATAGGGAAGACTAAAATTGACTCAACAGTGTTCAATCCAATGTAAAAATCGCTAAAAGTGAAAACAGGTAAAGTTTTGTATTCCTAAGGCCACAGCCTTGGAACAAAGCTACTCATACCTTCCGCATTTTAAAGCTTAACACCTGTCCTACTCACCTTTTGTGAAAGGTCGTCCAGCAGGGCATCAAAGCATTTGAAGCTGCGCTTGTGGATGGCCATCCTGACACCCCCAAACTGGCTATCCCCGCTTCTGTAGAAGGTGATCCTTTTGGCTGGTTTGGCTGTATCCACTTGGGTGAGGCGTGAAGTGGAAGGTGGTTGAGGCCTGGCTGTTGAGGCATACTTAGATTGATGCTGAGGCTCCCGCCTCCCTTCTTGGAAAGACTGCATGCTGTAATTTCACATGCACCTGAGGGTTGCAGTAAATGGCATTACAGAATCTAGATAGCTTTTGACATATTGTTCAGTCACATTTCCTTCTTTGCATATAACCATGTTATTAATCTGGTTGTTTGACCAAGGAGTAGTATTCGGGTAAGAACATCTGCTAACTGGGCTAACGAGATTTCTCACCATATATAAGTGTTACATGTGTCATACAGCTCTGACCAATAATCACTGGTCAATACTGGATACACAAAGCTGCTAATAACAATCCATCCATTTTCCTAGCCGCTTATCCTCACAAGGGTCGTGGAAGTGCTGGAGCATATCCCAGCTGTCTTCGGGTAGGAGGCAGAGTACACCCTGATCTGGTTGCCAGCCAATCGCAGGGCATATAGAGACAGTCGCATTCACAGTCACACCTAAGGGCAATTTAGAGTCTCCAATTCAGGGTTGTTTTTGAGATGTGGGAGTAAATGTGCCTGGAGAAAACCCACTCAGGCACAGGGAGAACAAGCAAACTCCAAATAGATGGGAACAGGATTGAACCCTGGACCTCAGAACTGTGAGGCCAACACTTTACAGCTGTGCCACTGCAGCTAGAAGTTCACATTTTTGTTTAACTTAGTAGGGCTCATATTCCATGCACTTAATAGATTACATTTTTATGGTATGTCCGTGTATAAAATCAAACCATGGCATACATTTTTGCTCAAGTTCTTTTGGGAGGAATCTGTCTTCATAAACCATTTTATTGTTTAGTTTTTAGATTTTTTTTTAAAATCCACTTTTAATGGTTTTTTTTTGTGGGATTAAAAAAAAAGATGAGAGTAAGAATTGTTGAATAAAAATTCAACAAAAAGTACCATTGAAAAAAAAAGTACCAACTTACTAACAGATGAACAACCATAACATTACTGTAACAGTCCCCAGATTTTCAAGTGCAATAATTGCCGTTAGATTAGATGCATAACAAAATGCAGTAAAACCATTAAAGAGACATATGCTGTGATTTGGCTTTTGAACACCCACGCAGGCGGGCTAGAATTTGAACCCCGGTCTTCAGAAGAGTAAGGCCAACTCTTTACAGCTGCACCATCATGCCGCCCTAATTTGATAGCTCTATTTTAATACTGACTTTAATCACTGACTTCACTGAAATTGACAATGGTGTTTTCACTAAATGAGAGATTAACCAGGTTTACATGCAGACTTTTTGTCATTCCGATTGAAGGTCTCATGTCATCCGTTCAAATGTGATATGATTCAGATTTGGTGTTTACATGCACCACAATATTTTTCAATATTGTTTCTTATCCACAGCACTAGTCATTTTACACTTCATTAAAACAACAGCTTGATTAAAAAAAACTTTCAAGTTGTTGAATAGCAAAATCTCTATCGCAGACCAACTCGGTTTTGAAGCCACCATATTTTCGAGTGCAGAAACGATGATGTCACTGGACATTTATATCAAGCTAGAACATGTGCAGATGGAACCCAGCTTGACTAACCAATTCAGCCCAACATACACAATTTTTGATCGGTTTGGGGAACGGCCTATTCCACTGCTGCGAAACAAAAAGAAATTGCATTCCAATAGCAACGAAAGGCTCCATGTAATATATATATATAATTATGGGTATGCTTTGCAATGGATAATATTCAGAGCTATTCCAACTATTTTAGCAACCTTTTTTTTTTTTTTCATGACAGGATAAAACACTACTCCTAGTGTTTCAAAACCACTTAAAACAAGAATCACATGAATAAATATATAGTACAATTAATCCAATGAAAACATAACTACTATCTTCCAGGTTTTTGACACAGCTGTGTATTTAGTGACTTTAACATTCCTTGGATGAGATAAAAGAGGAAATCACTTCTCTCGGCTACGGACAACCTAAACATGACACTTAGCATCTTAATCCCTCCAAACAACCTCACACCTAAAATACCACCAGCCTCTCTTTTTAAAAGAGAAATCAAAGTTCTAGTTGTTTCTTTAGTGATACGTACCAAACAAGCTACTCATGAGGCACATTTGGAAAACACGTTTTCTTTTGCTTGTTATTAGAAATGGTTTATGAAGATGTAGTAGGAGATGAATAAAGAGAAATTCAGCAGACCCTCTTAAGTAGAAAATCTATAATTCCCTTGTACAACCAAAACAAAGATAATCATCAGTATTTATAGTTTTAAAATATTGGGAAATCCTGTAATGCACCGTTTTTCTACAAAGATCTAATACATAAATAATGATGAAAAAATATGGCACTCACATTTCTAGGAAACATTTTCCAAACACACTTTGAAAGTGCCGTCGGGGAAAGCACTTGATTTACCCCACTATCTGACCTGTCACAGCAGACGTCAAGTTTTAACAATTATTTTCAAGCTATTGGATCGCTGCGATTTTGAGTCAAGAACTGAGATGCCTCTTCAGCCCTTACATTAAAATGGCAGTCACTAATCGGGAAAATGGAGGAGGAGCATGAGGAGGGGGTAAAGGAGGAGACAAGAAGAGGAGGCTAAGGATAGAAAGAAAAGCCTGCTTAAGAACCTGTGTGGAGGTGGGGGGGGGTGTTGCTATGGTGAGGCCAAGATGGTGGAGAGACAAATGAGGTTCCCATGTGACAGGATTTGATATGCTACCTTAAACATATCTTAAAGGTCCCATGTCATTTGTTTTACTTTTTGATATCTATTATTGGGTTTGCAAGATAATTTGAGTTAGAAATGACAAGGATCCACATATTCAAGCTATTCTTGTTGATCTATTTGGCCTGGTGATTGAGTCCGGTCACTATTCATCAGTAAAAAAAAAAAAAAAAAAAATTGCTGTGATTGGATTGCTGTTATTTTTCACTTAAATATGGAAAACAGCTTTTCTCTAATTGGTTTTTGGTGATATCATGGCGTCCTGTGACTTGTTGCAGCCCAAGCGTTCACAGCAACATTTTGTATTATGTGGTGTCAAACTATCATCGCAAAGCAGAATTGACCAAGCTGAAAGGTTATGTGTGTGATAATAAGAGGGGGGATACTTTGAGAGCTTGGTCCTGTATCTGAGACCATTTGAGACATTACTCAGCTTCAATTTTCCTCGCTCTCAAATCGGATTTCTGGTCTTCTCAGTTTTATGTACTTTCTCCTTGCTCGCGGTCAAAGCAGGAGCGGGGAGCGGCCGCGGGCCAATTGCCGTCTGTAAGACGGCCAAATACACAGGAATGTGAGGCGGCCGACGAGCCGTCGCCAACGCATGGGCAGGAACAAGGAGCGACCGACAAGTCATCGCAGCTACCTGGGCAGGAACGTGGTTCTCAGGAACATGGTTCACTTGGAAGTCTGTTTCCACCGTGACGTGGGTGTAGCGTTGCAGCGGGTCAGTTGCCACCGCAACGTGGGCTTGGCTCGGTAGCAGATCGGTAGCTACCCTAACGTTGGGGTGGTTTGCCAGGAAATCTGTCGCCACCGCGACATGGGCTTGGCTCGGTGGAGGGTCTGTTGCTACTGCAATGTGCGCTTGGCTTGGTAGCTGGTTGGTTGATACTGCGACATGCGCTTGGCTTGGTAGCGGGTCAGTTGCTACCACACTGTGAGCTTGGTTCGCCAGGAAGTCAGTCGCGGCCACGACGTGGACTTGGCTCGGTAGTGGGTCAGTTGCTACCACGACGTAACCGTGGTTAACCAGGAAGTCTGTCACCAACAGAACGTGGGCTTAGCTTGGTAGCAGATCGGTTGCTACTGCGACGTGGGCATGGCTTGGCAGCCGGTAGCTCGTCACTGCTGCATGGGCTCGAAACAGCTGTGACCATCCAGGGACGAGAATGTCCAGTTGCCGCTGAATCCCATCCATAAGTTCCACAATTTCAAAGATCAAAGACTCGTAGCCCGCCAGCTCAGTCGCCACCGAAGCGTTGGGGGAAGTCACCTGAGACTCGGCCGTCGCTGGAGTGGAAGTAGGATGGAGCTGTGGCTTGGTTGTTGGTGAAGCGCTGGCAGAGGTCGGCTGAGGATCAGCCATTGCTGGAGACACGTAGGACCATGAAACAAACTCCTCGAGACTCATCACCGTGAGTGAAAGTTCAAATTCATTGTACAAGAAAGAATCAGGCAGTCGATCATATAAATTTAGATCTTCCTTGTAATACAAAAAAATCTTCATCTAAAACAATATGAGGTGGTGAGCGAGTTGTGGTTGGGACGTACTCATGGAACACGGGCGGTGCGGAAGGCAAGGTAGAAGAGGATGGCATAACGTAGCCCACCCGGATAAGAGATGGTTGATCCTCAGGCAGGTGACGTCCCCTCTGACATGCCTGGCAACGCCGAGTCTTCCCTGCTAGGTCCTGTTCTGGCCAGTTCGTTCTGTCACAATCCAACGGTGAACGGGCGGACCCAAATGCAGGACTCCAAGATGAGGACATGATGTTCAGTGAGTTTTATTATAAATGAGAGTTGTGACGACAACACAGTCCAAGAAGGCAGGATCCAAAACACAACAATGTCCGATAACTACGAGTAAACTAAAGAGCCCTCTTGGCCGTGGGCCTTGCTCATGACAGAGCATGGAGAAAATAAAACTAAAAAAAAAGCAGAAATCAGATGATATGGGTAGGAGTGTGGAAATCAGAGTGAACGGTTCTTTGCAAAAGTGAGCGACATTTCAATTGGTGTCCCACAATAATAATTTTACACCTTACAATATTGTTTTTGAATAACTATTACACGAGTTTAAATTTTTGACTTGAATATCCTCACTAAATTAAGCGTTTGTTTCATGATCCTGCCTTCCAGTCCTGGCTGGGTGTGGCCAGCACACCGGTGCTGATTAGGAGGCGCACACCTGCGCCTCATCCTGACTGATTATACTCGGTATTTATAGGACCCTGGGGACAACTGGTCTTCGCCAGATCGTTGCCTCTCATGCCTCGTTCCCGCACTTCCGGACTCCTGACGCCAACCTCCCGTGTACCAACCAACGCCTGTCTCCCGACCTACCCCATAAGCCTGTTGTTACTGATCCTGCTGCTTGATTGGACAAACTCCCTGGTTACTGACACTGGAACGAATAAAGTCTTATTCGTCACTGCTTACCTGTCACCTGAGTTGTGCATTTGGGTCCGCCCTCGAGTCTCCTTCTTGACAGTTTGACACTTATCGAATTGATTGATATGTACCTTTGTTTAAGTATTTCTTTGACTGGGACAATCCTCAGTTTTAAATGCATCAGCAAAAAGGCATTCATGTAACTGTTCTTACGCTATCTCAGTTGCTAAATTTCATTAATTGTCCTAAAGTGGATATCTGAAAACATACAACAAAAAGACAATTGTCATATGTTTTTCATCACTCCTGCGACCTCGGGTATTGAAGTTTGTGCCATAGCATGTCTAACTGTGTGTTGGTATGACAATTAAATTTCTTCAATCTCTTAGTCCCCCTGATTAGGTACACCTTGGGATCTTTTTGCCACTATCTGGCCATCTGGCTGCAACAAACTGCATCCATTTCAGATCGTAATCCAGCAGTGTTGAAACTCTTTCTTGAGTGCAGGAGTAAACATATTTATGAGGCACATTTATTCAACAGCATCGATGGTTGGTTAATGGTGCCCAGCTCTGGGTAGATGAGCATAGCCCTGCATCCATGACGCGGCTCCTGATTGATCAAACAACTTATCATATTCTGCAGTGTTTACAAATTACCTAAATGAGCAAAAGTGTTGCTGTGACACAATCAAGAAGTAGATTACATATATACATTATAAATATATATTGTATGTTGATATGATACTGTACTGTATATTGCTAAATAACTTCTCCTACTATTGTACTTTATTGCTGCAGCCCAATGCCCTGTTCCTTTTTAAAGTGTATAAATGGTTGGTTGCACACATGTAAATTGTGTTCTCCTACACAAAAGTCAAACACCACATACACATATCGATCAAATAAGTTTGCATAAATATTCCACATCCATTCACAAACCATACTAATGCAGCCCTATGGGGGCACAAACCAATGCAATCTGTAGGCCGGTTCCAAGCCCGGATAAATGCAGAGGGTTGCGTCAGGAAGGGCATCCGGCGTAAAAACTTTGCCAAACAAATATGAGCGTTCATGTAAAGTATCCCATACCGGATCGGTCGTGGCCCGGGTTAACAACGCCCGCCCGCGGCACTGCTAACCTACAGGGCGTCGGTGGAAATTCAGCTACTGTGGGTCGAAGACAAAGAAGAGGAGGAAACCGGATCCGTCGTCAGAAGAAAAAGAGGAATGCACAGATCCTACGACTTAGTGAAGGGACTTTGAATGTTGGGACTATGACAGGAAAAGCCCAGGAGTTGGTTAACATGATGATTAGGAGAAAGGTTGATGTACTGTGTATCCAAGAGAGCAGGTGGAAAGGTAGTAAGGCTAGAAGTTTAGGAGCATGGTTTAAATTATTCTACCACGGAGTAGATGGGAAGAGAAATGGAGGAGGGGTTATTTTAAAGGAAGAGCTGCCTAAGAATGTCTTGGAGGTGGAAAGAGTATCAGATCGAGTGATGAGACTAAAATTTGAAATTGAGGGTGTTATGTATAATGTGGTTAGCGGCTATGCACCACAGATAGGATGTGACCTAGAGTTGAAAGAGAAATTCTGGAAGGAACTAGATGAAGTAGTTCTGAGCATCCCAGCGAGAGAGTTGTGATTGGTGCAGATTGTAATGGACATATTGGTAAAGGAAACAGGGGCCATGAAGAAGTGATGGGTAAGCACGGCATCAAGGAAAGGAACTTTGAGGGACAGATGGTGGTGGACTTTGCAAAAAGGATAGAGATGGCTGTAGTGAACACTTATTTCCAGAAGAGGGAGGAACATATAGTGACCTACAAGAGCGGAGGTAGAAGGCACGCAGGTGGATTATATTTTGTGCAGACGATGTAATCTGAAGGAGATTACTGACTGTAAAGTAGCGGTCGGGGAGAGTGTAGCTCGACAACATAGGATGGTGGTGTGTAGGATGACTCTGGTGGTGGGTAGGAAGATTAAGAAGGCAAAGGTAGAGCAGAGAACCATGTGGTGGAACCTGAGAAAGGAAGAATGTTGTGCGGCCTTTCGGAAAGAGGTGAGACAGGCTCTCGGTGGACAGCAGAAGCTCCTGGAAGACTGGACTACGACAGCCAAGGTAATCAGAGAGACAGGCAGGAGAGTACTTGGTGTGTCTTCTGGTAGGAAATGGGAGAAGAAGACTTGGTGGTGGAACCCCAAAATACAGTGAGTCATACAAGGAAAGAGATTATCGAAGAAGAAGTGGGATAGTGAGAGGACTGAGGAGAGGCGAAAGGAGTTCATCGAGATGCGACGTAGGGCAAAGGTAGAGGTGGCAAAGGGTAAACAAGAGACATGTGATGACATGTACACCAGGTTGGACACGAAAGAAGGAGAAAAGGATCTCTACAGGTTGGCCAGACAGAGGGATAAATATGGGAAGGATGTGTAGCAGGTAAGGGTGATTAAGGATAGAGTAGTAGTATGCTAAATAGATGGAAAGAATACTTTGAGAAGTTGATGAATGAAGAAAAATGAGAGAGAAGGAAGAGTTGAAGAGGCAAGTGTGAAGGACCAGGAAGTGGCAATGACTACTAAAGGGGAAGTCAGAAAGGCACTACAAAGGATGAAAAATGGAAAGGCAGTTGGTCCTGATGACATACCGGTGGAGGTATGGAAGCAATTTGGAGAGATGGCTGTGGAGTTTTTGACGAACTTCTTCAACAGAATATTTGTGGGCGAAAAGATGCCTGAAGAATGGAGGAAAAGTGTTTGAAGTGGTAATGGATAAGCTGCCAGATGAGGTTGGACTGGAATCCCCTTGGACCATGATGTTTGCAGATGATATTGTGTTATGCAGTGAAAGCAGGGAGCATGCAGAGGAACAATTAGAAAGATAGAGACATGCATTGGAAAGGAGAGGAATGAAGATTAGCCAAAGTAAAACAATATAAGTGCGTGAATGAGAAAGATGGAGGGGGAAGAGTGAGGCTACAGGGAGAAGAGATAGCGAGGGTGGAGGACTTCAAATATTTAGAGCAATGGTGAGTGTGCTAAGGAAGTGAAGAAACGGGTCCATGCAGGTTGGAACAGCTGGCGAAAGGTGTCTGGTGTTCTGGGTGTGAGAAGAGTCTCCGCTAGGACGAAGGGCAAAGTTTACAAAACAGTGGTGAGGCCGGGTATAATGTACGGATTAGAGATGGTGGCACTGAAGAAACAACAGGAAGCAGAACTTGGGGTAGCAGAAATGAAGATGTTGAGGTTCTCGCATGGAGTGAGCAGGTTGGATAGGATTAGAAATGAGCTCATTAGAGGGATGGCCAAAGTTGGATGTTTTGGAGACAAGATTCAAGAGAGCAGACTTCGATGGTTTGGACATGTTCAGAGGCGAGAGAGTGAGTATATTGGTGGAAGGGTGCTGAGGATGGAGATGCCAGGCAAAAGAGCGAG